>NC_139972.1:39231166-39603666 GCF_963993115.1 Abramis brama
TCATTCATCACCTGTGTTTCCCTGTCTGTTTCCCGCCACCAATCTGTTACCATGGACACTGATCACCTTCCTCACAGCTGCCTGTCGTTTGTGTTCATCACCACTGTGTATTTAGTTCCTGCCTGTATTCAGTTCAGTGTCCGGTATTGTTTGCCAATGTATGAGTTTGTATTATTAAAGCATTTGAAATTATCTTCTTCTTCTTCTTCTCCATTGCGACGAGCCCTGACAGTCACCTTATAAACCTTATTGTGGTGGAATAAGCAATGCAACTTTATTTTATTAGTTCATTTTTCTAAATCAATGTAGGCTGCAAACATATCTCCATACATCTCCGCTGTAAAGTAGATGCGCCTTAGAAATGCACCTTTCATACGGACAGGATTACATAATCAAATGGTACCGTATTTGCTTTCGATTAGATTTTTTTCGTTGGTGGACATTTCAAGCTTTATATAGATATATTTCTCATGTCTGTGAGGCTAGTCTATATGCTGTTTTTCAGTTCATTTCTGAGACGCACTCCAATTCACAGAGACCATGAAAGCGCGTCCTGTTCGTTTTCTTTTCTTTTACAAAAGCACAACGTTTTCTTGTTGTTGTGAGTTTACACAAATAAAAGTAGTTGCGACTTATGTATTATTCTTTTCTGTATGACCAGAAATGGAGTATTTTAAGTTGTTTCCACTGTTGATAGGAAAATGTGAGTGATGGCACCGGCGCCTCCATGTCATTCAGTGCGCGCTCCACACTCCACACAAACACTTGGATATGCGCCTAATAATAGCGAACATTTATCTATATTAACGTTAGAGCGAGCGGCCATGCCAGACGGATAATCCTCTTCATGTTTAACACATCAAATTATGTTGCATTTTCTTGCGCCAGTTTGAAAAAGTGTGGCTGAAACACAGCACTTAGCCTATACAGATAAACGCCCCACGCTGGTGTTTTTCTTTAAATAAATTCGTTTAGGCTTTAAAATAAATGTTGTTTGTGGGCAAATTAATTGCACAATAATTTGTTTATTTTATTGGCTACTTATATTTTGAATTTTTGTTTTGCATTGAATGCCATTTGAAGGATTTGTTGTGCACCACAATGCCATCCTCCCATAGAAAGCCACGTTAAAGGGTTTCTATGGGAGGAAAACGCTTAACGTGTAATTAAATGCATTGCGTTCATATTCTGGGCTCATCTGCTTTTCTGTAGGACAGTATGGTTTATTAATAAGGTGTGTACAGAATTTGATCTTTTAACATGAATGTCCATTGGGGGCTGCTATTGCATCAGCTTTTTGAATGTAGAAGTATGATAAAGACATGATACATTTTATATACATTGTATGTGGATAAAGGCATATTTTGTACATGACTACACATGTCCTTATAAGGCCTAGAACATTTGTCGTTTTAACGACATAACATCTCGTTATTACGAGAAAAATATTTCATTTTAACGACATAAGATATCGTTATTACGAGAAAATATGTCGTTTTAACGTCGTTATTACAACATAACTGAGTGGAAAAATAATATGTATGTGGCAGCAATGCGTCACCGTAAAATACAAGTGTTGTTATCCATGAAAAGAAAAGACAGTAAAAATACTTAACCAACTCAGAAATGAAAGAGTTGGAGTTTGAAATGGAACAGAAATAAAATAGCAACTAAAGACTGCATGCACTACAAAAACTATGAAAACTAAATAAAATAAAAAATGTGTTTATGTTTTTGGGAATGTGAATTGACCCCCTCATTCCAACACTAAATATAAGGACTGTTATTATGGTTGAGGTCTCTTTGAAATTTATTTTGGGGTACCAAACTTAAAATAAAAGGATGAAAATCAATAAAGACTTTTGGGTAACACTTTTAAGCCTTTATGTATAATGCATTATAAAAAGTATTTTAATGCATTAATTATGCCTTGTAATGCACCTTATAATGCATTGTGTGGTCTCATGAATAGTTGTAACCAGTAACCACAATTATAATACATTATAATTCACCTTTAGAAAGTCTAATGCATTTAAACACGACAAACAGTTTTGATTTGAAATGCCTAAAGGGAACAGAGGTGCTGATATTGATCAAGGCCTCTAGGCCAAGATTTGTGTACATCGGGTGTCTGCTAATTGTCACACCTTAAGTATGGTGGGGGATGCTATAATCTGCTGATTGGTCAGTATTAAATGTCTCAAATTTGTTTTTGTTTTTGTCACATGTTCAAGGAATGGAAAAAAGAAGATTGTAACTTCTGCATCTACACTGTAAAATGTGAAAATGTGCAGTTGTTGCTTTAAGGAGGTATATCTACCTGATTCTACCTATACATTTTTATTTTGTTGTTGTAACCTAATCCAATCAGTTTGGTGTAGCATAAAACAAGGGAATGCCGTTTTAACTTAATTGAGTTACATTGAACCAACATGCAATTTCCATTAAAGTTCAGGACGGACACATGATCGGCAAATTTTACTTGAAAAAGAAATTGTGATTTAGGGTTATTAAACATTATATTGCATCAAAGTGAAAATCGCAATTGGCAGCACTACTCTTCACCACAATGGTAACCACACCATTCAATAACAGAAACTCCTAAATGTTCGACTTAACTGAACATTAAATATTAACATAAACTACCAACATCTTTCCCTTTACTGTAAAACACATAACATAACAATTAATCCCTAAATTTACTCTCCTAATATAGTCCCTTGCAAAGCATGCTGGGAACTACAGATCCACTATCCAGGGCTGCATTTCTTAAAAGCATCATGACCATGTCAAAGGCTCTACGATCTACTTGCCTTACAATGCTTTTGAGAAATGCAGCTCTGGGCAGTGGATCTGTAGTTCCCAACATGTTTTGCAATGGCCAGTATGCTAGAGCTACAGGGAGCTTGAAAGGGAGTCTGAAATCAATATCCGTTGATGTCTTTACCCGTGTCCCCCTAACTCCACGGGCCACCCATGATTGAGCTGAGACATACTAAGTATCTGTGAGTATAAAGGGGGTACATACCAATCCTTGGTGGATTATGGTTGCACCAAACCCTGATTCATCAACGCTTGGTTTAACCTGGTACAATACACTTTTGGGAATGTTTGCTGGTGGTATGCAACATGCTGTGAATGTCAGCTGGTAAATCCTTGGGATGGACATTTTATCAGTAAAAATGAACAAAGCTCCATGCATTCAGTCAACTAAAGCAGGAGAATGTGCACCAGGCTCAAGAACGTCAGAGCCGGCTGTGGTAATTTGAACAGGCAGACAAAGTCGAGCTCTAAATTACTCACCAAGTGGCAAGTCACACGGCGAGTTGGGGAACTCAACTATGAGATTAAGTTAACAAATAGAGGTGTGTAAAATTAATGAGTTGCTAGAAATAACAGCTCTTTACTGTTTATTTGCAGTCTTTTTGCAGATTTTTAGTGACTATTTAGAATTCTCAGTCAAAACTTTGATTTGACTAGGCTCTCTGCAAAATGAAACACAGACAATGTATCAGAAAAACACAACACACACCTTGTACTCCCAGAGATTTTGTGGCAGTTTAACTTTGAGCTCTTTGATTTTCTGGATTTCATCCAGTATGATTTGTCTGTGTGATGGATTCTCAACCCTGAATGGAGCAGCAGACAGTTCTTCATCTCTGAGACGAGCCAACAAACTGACAAACACACAAAGAGGAATAGTGATAAATGCACATTGACTGCTGTAACAGTGTATACCTCAAGCATCGGACAGCCTTTAGCTTTGATTACGGCATGCATTAGTAGTGGTAATTTTTCGACAACAGCATGGCCGTACTTAAGGGTTTTAGAAATACAGAGGTCCGCATACGCCTCCTGGAAAATTTTTGATTATCCTGATCTACAAATTTAAAGGTCCCATATTGTACACCTTTCTGAAGATTTATTTTAGGTTGTGATGTCCTCAAGAATATATATTTGCGGTATAAGTACCAAAAACCATCCCAATATATTTTTATAGCTTCTTTCTCAGGAGCTCTGCTAAGAACAGGTCGATTTTGTAGCCTGCTGTGGCTTGGTGATGCTCACAAGTAAGGTAAATAAAACACCTGTAATGATGGACATCGCTGAAGGAAATGTTATCCGGCCTTATATGTTCGAGCCGGACGACGGGAGACAAACAACCACCTCCTTACTTTCGGCGTTATTGTAAGAGTATTATAATTACCACGACATCAATGCTGCATGCAGATTTAACGTTAAAGGGATAGTTCACTTTGAAATTAAATTTTGGTATGTTTTAGCTTACCTCAAGGGCATCCAAGATATAGGTGTCTTTTTTTCCGCAGTAGTTTCAATTTTGATATTTTTAGGTCAAACCGTTCTTGTCTGTCAGTCATATAATGCAGGTCTATGGTCACCACCTCAAAGAGCATGCACAGAGTCCAAATTAAACAATTACCCATCGTCCAAATTAAACAATTCCCCATCGTAAGTACACATTGATGGCCTAAGACACGAAACGAGCGGTTTGTGTGAGAAAACGTTAACAGTATTTATATAGTTTTTACCTTTTGTACACAGCCACGTCCAAGTGATATGAGGGCGCGCGCGCATCCTGGTGTGTGACGTGTACGCAGACTGGTGCATAGATATATACACTAGATGTCGCCTTGTCTATGGCAGTTCATTGGAACTAATGTATTTAAGGCGACATCTAGTGCATATATCTATGCACCAGTCTGCGCACACGTCACACCTCATATCACTTGGACGTGGCTGTGTACAAAAAGTAAAAACGATATAAATACTGTTCGTTTTCTCACACAAACCGCTCGTTTCGTGTCTTAGGCCATCAATGTGTACTTACGATGGGGAATTGTTTAATTTGGACGATGGGGAATTGCTTTAATTGCTCCTCTGTTTCGAATGCGCATGCGTCGCGTCTGAACGCGTTGTTGTCTTTGGAGCTCCATCGATTGATTTATAATTCTTGATTTCTCTTTAAACTCACTTACAACGAACATTTTCTATTTTTCCTCACCTCATAGTTACAACGCGGACTGTTGAGCAGACGCGTCTCAAGCCTATTAGTGATCCAACGTCGGATACTCTTATAGGTTACTCCTGTGGATCACGGCTGAACGCGTCTTCTCCACACTCACTTACAAACAAACATTTTTTCGCCTATCGTGCGTCTACTCTACACCTGTACCACTAAAAAGACGGATTATATCCAAGACTTCAGTCATAAATTAGTATTAATATTGATAGCATCACTGGTAGCGTCGTTGCTAACTTAACTTACTGTCCATCTGTTAAAATGGCGAATATATCAGATGTAAGTAGTCTACCTTTTGGTGCAGGTGAGGACACATTTGAGCTACACGCGTTGCAGTCTGAGCTGGAAGCTGTTGAGAAACAGATCCACGACCTTTTAGTGAGAAAAGCCGAGCTGATAGACCGGCGGTTAGCTCTTGAAACATCACGCACCGATGCACACAAATCAGTGATCAACGTTACTAACCCGCTGACTCCGACCTCGTCTACTCCGTGCGTTACTCAGCATCGGTCACGAGCGTCGAGGCCGCGATCAGCCATGGTCTCGTTTACGCCGGCTCCAACATGCCACCACGAAGCCTGGATATTTCCGCAGCGGAAGACGCGAGTCAGGTCTAGACCAAGAAAACTCTCTCCGACCCTCCCGGTTTTCGAGATATCCACACAAAACCGCTTCTCCCCTCTTCGCGAAACAGAACGCGATGCTGTGATCATCGGTGATTCCATCGTTCGACACGTACAAGCTACGTTAAATAAAAGTAAGGTGCATAGTCACTGCTTTCCTGGTGCTCGTGTTTCTGAAATCGCTGCTCACGTTCCCGAGATTCTGAACGAGCGCGTCGGAACTGTGGTCCTGCACGCGGGAGGGGCTGACATCAGGCTGCGACAGACAGAGGTTCTGAAGAAAGACTTCAGGAATCTGATCGATACGGTACGCAGCACATCGCCTGATATAACGATCATTGTGTCAGGACCGCTTCCCACGTACCGACTAGGTCATGAAAAGTTTAGTAGATTATTCGCGCTAAATGAATGGTTAATGTCATGGTGCAATGAGCAGAAACTGCTCTTTGTAAATAATTGGAATCTGTTTTGGGAGCGTCCTAGGCTTTACCGTGCCGATGGCTTACACCCAAGCAGATTCGGATCGGATCTTCTGTCAGATAACATCTCCAAAATGTTAAATACCTTTTGACTAGTAACCAAAAGTTCAAATCATAGTCTCTGCTGCACCAAATTAACTGATATAAATAGTGTAGAACATTGCATAGAAACTGTGTCTATTCCTCGTTTAGTGAGATCAAATAATAAATCTACTGCAGGATCTAGAAAAAATCTAATTGTTATTAAACCAGAAAATGTTGCTATTAGTAAACAAAAACAATTTCTAAAGCTAGGTCTTCTAAACATTAGATCACTCACACCTAAGGCAGTTATTGTAAATGAAATAGTCACGGATAATAGCTTCGATGTCCTTTGCCTTACTGAAACTTGGCTTAAACCTAATGATTATTTCGGTCTAAATGAGTCTACTCCATCAGGATACTCCTATAAGCACGAACCCCGTCTGATTGGTCGTGGCGGCAGTGTTGCAGCGGTCTATAGAGATATTCTCAATGTTACTCAGAAAACGGGTTATAAGTTTATTTCGTTTGAAATACTTGTACTAAATGTTACGCTCTTAGATGTTAGAAAAAAATCCATATTATCTCTAGCCTTGGCTACCGTATATAGACCGCCTGGGCCTTACGCTGATTTCCTAAAAGAGTTTGCAGATTTTCTCTCAGATCTATTGGTCAATGTAGATAAAGCATTAATTGTTGGAGATTTTAACATACACGTAGATAATCCAAATGATGCGTTAGGGGCTGCGTTTATAGATTTATTAAATTCCTTTGGGGTCAAACAAAACGTCACCGGACCAACTCATCGTTTTAATCACACACTCGATTTAATTATATCATATGGAACCGATCCAACCGATATAGATATCATTCCACAAAGTGATGATGTCACTGACCATTACTTGGTAACTTGCATATTACGTACTGCTGTAATATGTCATGCGGCGCCGCGTTTTCGACCAGGCAGAACAATCCTTCCATCCACCATAGATAATTTCTCGAGTTGCTTGTCTGATCTGTCTCAGCTGCTGCCTGAACCCAAACAAACAGATGAACTAGAAGAACTAACTAGCGCTATGAGCACCATTCTCTCTAGAACATTGGATGTTGTTGCACCCGTTAGATTAAAAAAGGTCACAGAGAAAATTAAAGCACCATGGTACAATAATACTACGCATGTTCTAAAGAGAGAAACCCGTAATTTAGAGCGTAAATGGAAACAAACTAATTTAGAGGTCTTTAGAATCGCGTGGAAAGACAGTATGTCACGTTATAAAAAGGCCCTAAAAGCGGCCAGGGCTGAGCATCTCCGCAAACTAATAGAAAACAACCAAAACAATCCTAGGTTTTTATTTAACACCGTGGCTAGACTAACAAATAAACAGACGTCACCCGAACAAAATATCCCGTTACAGTTTAGTAGTAATGATTTCATGAACTTCTTCACTGAGAAAATAGAAAACATCAGAACCACAATTGTAAACGTTCAATCCTCAATCGCACCTTATAATTCAGCCTCAATTTTCCCCCCGCAAGAACAATTACAGTGCTTTACAACTATAGAACAAAAAGAGTTAAATAAACTTATCACTTCATCTAAAACAACAACATGTTTATTAGATCCTATACCAACTAAACTACTGAAAGAAGTGTTACCTGTAGTAGAAGAGCCTCTCCTCAATATTATTAACTCGTCTTTATCTTTAGGTCATGTTCCAAGAACATTTAACCCTCAGGTGGTTTACGGGGTCTTTTTGACCCCAAATGACTTTTGCTCAAATTAAAAAAAATGTTCCCTTTGTCCAAATGGTATGAAACCTTCTACGGCTCTTCACACTTTCTAGATCTACAAAAAAAAATTTAAATTGGAATGATATCTGTTTTTATGTTAGCGTGACAAAAATTGTGACACTCGTGGTCTTCGGGGTCTCTGGAGACCCCGCAATCAAAATAGACAAAATTCATCATCAAAATCAGAAACAACGCAGAACACATCGACAGAAATGGCACAAATAAAGTGGCACACTTCCACCAATGCAAAAAACATCCACAATGCTAAATTATTTTGCTCACAACACGCGTACACACACACACACACACACACACACACATATAGAGGAATACATTTTTGAGACTATAAAAACTGTTCTCTTATCATTTGTCAAATAAAATCATCCAAAATGCAGTACCACCACAAAAATAAATTGGTGACACTGACACATTGAAAATGTGCACACTCACACACACACGCACACACACACACACACATGCACACACACACACAGGAACATTTGTAGGGCTATAATTTGTCAAAATTATGGGGGGGGGGGGGGGGGGGGGTGAGGGTTCAGTACAAAAAAATGCTAAACTTTGACAAAAATATTTTATTTTTGTTATAATTGTGATTTTATAATATTTAGATATGAATCCAACTGAATCCAACTTGTGAAAAGATATCTTTCAGGTAGTCAAATAGCAAATAGCATATAGTGGAGCTCTATGGCCAACTAGTGGTTAAAGTGATTTTTTTTTTTTTTTTTTACTGCATTTTCCAAAAATGTTACATTAAACCATTTAAAATGATCCATGTTATCCCCATGAATGAAAGTTAGAAATCTGGGTCTTTTATAAAGTGAATTTTACATCAAATGCTGTTTTTTTGTAAAAAGCTTATTTAAATAAATATTTATTTATTTATTTATAGAAATTTAAAAGATATCATAAATTCTCCAAAAACTGCACAAATGTTGAGTAAAAACATTAACAAACAGAATAAAATTACATTTGTAAAAAAAAAAACTATTATCTTGTTACAAAATTAAATGTTATTGTCTGGGGTCTCTGGAGACCCCAAAAAACACGAGTGTAGACATAAATAAAGAGCATCAGAGGGTTAAACTGGCAGTGATAAAACCTCTCATTAAGAAACCACAATTAGACCCGCATAATCTAGCAAATTATAGACCCATTTCAAATCTACCTTTTATGTCTAAAATACTAGAAAAAGTTGTGTCCGCTCAACTGGGCTCTTTCTTGCAAGAAAATGATATCTATGAAAAGTTTCAGTCAGGATTCAGGCCGCATCATAGCACTGAAACTGCGCTCGTTAAAATCACAAATGATTTACTTTTAGCTTCTGACCAAGGCTGTTTCTCAATACTAGTTTTACTTGATCTAAGTGCTGCGTTCGATACTATAGATCATACAATACTCTTAGATCGACTACAAAATTATACTGGTGTTCAAGGACAAGCATTAAGCTGGTTTAGATCATACTTATCAGACCGCTACCATTTTGTCTATTTAAATGGAGAAAAATCGATCATAATTCCAGTAAACTATGGAGTGCCGCAGGGATCTGTGTTGGGCCCTCTATTATTCTCAATATATATGCTGCCACTTGGAAATATTATAAGGAAACATGGAATTAGTTTCCATTGTTATGCTGATGACACTCAAATATATATTTCATCACGGCCGGATGAAAACGCTAAATTATCCAAATTGACAGAGTGTGTTAAAGATATAAAAGATTGGATGACGCGTAATTTTCTATTATTAAATCCAGACAAGACAGAGGTAATACTTATCGGTTCAAAAAACCGCCCACAGAACCTCTCACAATACAACTTTGACATCGTAGGATGTCCTGTTACTTTATCCTCTACAGTAAAAGACCTGGGTGTTATACTCGATTGTAACCTGTCTTTTGAAAATCATATTTCGTATGTTACAAAAACAGCCTTTTTCCACCTTAGAAACATTGCTAAGCTACGTAATATGCTATCAGTTTCTGATGCAGAAAAGTTAGTTCATGCATTCATGACCTCGAGACTAGATTACTGTAATGCTTTATTAGCCGGTTGTCCTGCATCCTCAATAAACAAGCTACAGTTAGTCCAAAATGCAGCCGCTAGAGTTCTTACTAGATCAAGAAAATATGATCATATAACACCGATTTTATCATCACTACATTGGTTACCTATAAAGTTCCGTATTAATTACAAGGTATTGCTACTGACTTATAAAGCCCTAAACGGCTTAGCTCCAGTCTATTTAACGGATCTTCTATCACCCTATAATCCATCGCGCTCTTTAAGATCAATAAATTCAAGGCTTTTGGTCATACCTAGGATATCCAGATCCACCAAAGGAGGGAGAGCATTTTCACATTTGGCTCCAAAACTCTGGAATAGCCTTCCTGATACTGTTCGTTGCTCGGACTCACTCTCCCAGTTTAAAACTAGATTAAAGACGCATCTTTTCAGCCAGGCATTCATATAATATTGTTAATCTCACAGTTTCAAACTACAATCCGGCCTCTAGTTCATAAATGCCAGAGGAGAACTGGCCCCCGACTGAGCCTGGGTTCTCCCAAGGTTTTTTTTTTTCTCCATTAGGTCACCTGATGGAGTTTTAGGACACCATTAGGCCGCTTGATGGAGTTTTTTCGGTTCCTTGCCACTGTTGCCTTTGGCTTGCTCAGTTGGGGATATTTTGGGGATATTTAATTTTATTCTATCAATCAATAAATTCCACTAGAAACAAACTTTGTTGTATTATTTTATTTTAATACTGTGAAGCTGCTTTGATACAATCTGTATTGTGAAAAGCGCTATACAAATATACTTGATTTGATTTGATTTGATTTAATTTGGACTCTGTGCATGATCTTTGAGGTGGTGACCATAGACCTGCATTATATGACTGACAGACAAGAACGGTTTGACCTAAAAATATCAAAATTGAAACTACTGCGGGAAAAAAGACACCTACATCTTGGATGCCCTTGAGGTAAGCTAAAACATACCAAAATTTAATTTCAAAGTGAACTATCCCTTTAACACTAATTTAAACTGTCTGTAAACAAACTAAGACTTTTTTTGGTCAAATTCGATTTAAATCTCCAAAATATGTACGTTAATAGCTAGTTGACGTGCAACATTTTATTTTACAATGTTACTTTTTTGTGTAAAAGGTGTACTTGTGGTAAATGTGCAAAGATGCCCACAGAACGCGAGAACATATGCTGCAATTGACGCCCATGGTACACTTGTAAAACTATGAACCGTAGGGACTGCAGCATCTTTGAGTAGTAGCTTCTTTAAAAACCGGCATTGAGCTGTTCCTGATTGACGAAGCAGTCACTTGTGAAATATGCAGAACAGACGGTTAAGGTCAAACTAAATTGCTGTGTCGTTTCTGAATAAATAAACATTAGCCACTGGTCTCTTATATTAATGTTGTTCAGAAGCCTGTGCAATGGTGTAGTTTCGTGACGGCGGGCAGTGCTCGGGGCTCCAGAGATAAACTAATGTTAAAAAGTCATGGGTCAAGAGCCCAACTAAAGCTGTCACTGATCACCATCATGGTAACTTCAAATGAAACAATAAATCATTAACATCTAAACCTCTGTTAAACATTGTTAAACATCTTTTCTCAAACAGAACTGTAGACGTCTTACAGAAATAAAGTCAGTCTGGTTAGTAATAAGTGAAGCTGGTAATGCTGTTTGTGGAGTTGTTTATTCTTCCTCTGCTGAGATCTTCACAGATTTAATGTTTTTTCTCTTCAGTTGATTTCATCTAAGGCTGTGTCTGAAGTCAGTTGTAGTTCTTGTATTTCTGCTCATCTCTTATCTTTTTTCTGTTCTTGCTGTTTCTCTAAAATGACATTCCCAGAATTCCCTGCGTGACATTTCACATTTAATGTTATTTAATTTAAATAATTATGTTTCTTCTTAGTTTTTGTTATCATTTATGTACATTTGGGGTTTATATTACATCATATATTGTTGAATGAATGTTTTATGGCATTATTTGGAGTCATATGTGTGTCATCATGATGTTTTTTTGTATTTGTGTGTATGACACTGTGCACCTTCTTTATATTAATATGTGCCTCAGTTTGTGGAAAACTAATGGTGGTGAACTTTGAATCATCATGTGGTTTTCTTTTTTACCGACTGTATTATTATGGTGGTTATTAGTATATTACAAAGGAATAGAGCAGATTTTAATACTTTAGTGAAATTGAATGATAACGCTAAGCGGTTAATGAAATATAAGGGTTGTCCCGTAAAAACGAAAAGGTTACTACTGTATTTATTTTGTTACTACTAAAATACTGACAACCACAGCTGCCGTTTTGTTTACCGTACATTTCACAGTTTTTTTAAAACAGTGTAACTTACTTGTGTTTCTGTTTGTGTAATTATTGCCCACCTGCCATTAATTTGTTCTCTGTGGAACACTGCACTGTACTGATTGGTCCAGGGACCCAGATGCTTCACCCACAGACTGACATCATCAGTATTCCACCTGTAGATTGGCTTCTGGACCAAGATGTCATAATCAGAATCAGTACTGATCCAGTGATACCGTAACAACAAAACCTAGAAACATTCACACAGTGCTTATTATGACCTGTGCACAACCTCACCTCATCATCAATCGCTGGGCAAGTGTAAGAAAAAGAGCATCTCACCCCCACACAGATCAATGTCAGAATGGCTCCAAAAAAAAAGCTGTGTTGTATAGCTTGCTGAAGGACTTCTGATACAGGTATTTGTTGGGTCAGCATCTGTCCATACTGATGGAACATCTGGAGAAAATAATGGAACCGCGGGTCACTCTGGATAGCCCTCCTCCGTCTGCTTATCTCAGCGGGAAACTTCTTCTCCACTGCATCCCTAGCACACACACATAAACATATCCTAACATAAGCACACAATATCAGAGGGTTCATTGGTAACAATTTATAATAACTGCATGCTATTAATCATTAGTTAAGCATTATTTGTCACATGCCTGTCCTGTCTTGTGCTGCACATTGGTGTTTTGTTATTTTGGGCCATGTGCTCGTGTCTATTGTCTAGCCCCTCCCATCTTGTTATCTGATTATTGGTTAATTTGTCCCACCTGTCTTTCTTGTTACCTTCCTTTGTTTGTTCCCCTATTTAGCCTCCTTGTGTTTGTAGTCTTGTGCTGGTTTGTTTGTCCGAGTTTCTCGTTGGTCTGGTGGTCCCGGGTTCGGTGGTCTCGACTCCGGTGGTCCGGAGACGGAGGAGGAGGAGGAGGAGGAGGAGGAGGAGGAGGAGGAGGAGGAGGAGGAGGAGGAGGAGGAGGAGGAGGAGGAGGAGGAGGAGGAGGAGGAGGAGGAGGAGGAGGAGGAGAAGGGCCTCTTCAGCTGATTTTGATTTGTATGTATGTATGTGTGATCATCACATTAACAGCTCAAACGCTTGCTATTTCAAGTTTATTAACGCAATGTTTCTGATTACGTGCTGTTCATTTAAATCACTTCAAATTAGTTTCGGTTTTGAATGTTTTACCATTTCTGACCACTGGGTGTTGGTGTTGCATAAGAATATTGTTGCTTGTAAATTGATTTCTTTATTTTATTCTAGAATTGAACTTGATAATTTCTTTATTTGAGAGATTGGTAGCTTTATGGAAATAATGTTTGTGTAACAATACTCAAGACATTTGTTAATATATCTTTATTCCTTTCCCTTTGTACCACACACATCCACACACCTATAACCCTGTAAAGCCTGTGTACTTCTGTGTTGTGTACAGCCAAAGATGTCAACAATAAACCACCTTTGCATGGAACTGATCGAATCCAGTGTGTTCTTGACCGACACCCCATTGAAGAAAGCTAGATATGAACCATCACATATTACAGTCCTACCTATTCAGTCCTACAAATGAACATGGTTATAGTAAACAAACAATATAATACATATATGTATTTTTTTTTTTTTTATCATACCCTCATTGGGGTCTGAGATTAAAATCCTAGAATCACCCCTGAGCAGATGTCCAGTAGATAGCCATGGTTCTCTCACCTGAGGAGAATGTTGACTTTGGGAAACCCCTGCCAACTCTCTCTGCATTCTGGGCATTCATTCCGTTTAGAAGAATGCAACCACTGCGCCACACAATGTCGACAGAAACTGTGGCCACAGTTGAGCGTAGTGGGATCTACGAGGACTTCATAACAACAGTGGCATGTGAACTCAGGTGCTGGCAGTTCATCAGTGTCCTCATCTGACTCGCTGAGGTCTGATTCTATTGTGATGCATTCATCTGTCATCTTGCCAACGTACAGAACTGAATAGAAAAGAACAGAAAACTCTTCTGAAAGTGGTTTAGGCGATAATAGAAAACCAAAACAATACACCTACATCTCTCACTTAACTAATTAGTTCAGTTGTTCCAAGTCTATGAGATAACATTGCTCAGCATATATACACAACATCATTTGTGCTGTGATCTTTGTACTTCCATTAAGTGTGTTCTTCTCCTTCGGTCACAGTAACAATCAAAACAATAACATCACCACATTTGTTCATTGACTTAATGTTTTTCTAAGTATATAATTATTAGTGTGTTATTATTGTTATTATCTTACTGTCAAAATCGCAGCTGATTTTCAGATCTTCCAGTCTCATCAGGTGACTGTAACTGAGATTAAACAGAAACAGAAAGTCCTCTGCTTGTGCACATGATCAAACAGAAACACGCCTAACCTGACAGAAATACTTTCGGTTTTAGTTTTCAGTTTTAAGGTGCATGATTGCCATGACAGTAACTGTACATTCAGCCAGCACTTAGGGTTTGATGGGATGGAGATTAGCAGATGTCAGTAAAACATCAGGACTGAAGCTCTTTTGAGGGAGGGGACTGTTTTCTAGCGTTGAATGGATGAATGTTTTTACTTATTTAGTGCATTTATGACTCTACACTCAAAGTTGAACAAGTCATTTTTCTCAATGAATATCAAGGAAGCCTCACAAAATGTTTCAGTCACATTATATTGTAAAAATAGCAGGAGATGAGGGTGTAATAAAACAGCTACTAATAAAACTAATAACTAAAAACAAATAACACTGTTGGCAGTAATTTACTGTTAATTGTACAGTTCTTTACTGTAATCTACAGTATGTTACTTTAAAAATGCACTAAATTAAAACTCGAGTTAAGTAATTTCACTTGCAGAAACCGACTGCCTTAAATTGACCAACTGTCATATAAATGTATTAACTAAAATGTATAATGCATTAATAATGTGAGCAAAGTATTACTGTGAACTTATTTCATTTGAGGCCACTAAAAAACTATATTGTACATAAAAAGATTTCCACTGGACTAGCAACTACACAGTCACCGTCTGTTAAATAAAGCAACATGCAGCAAATCATCAATGTTTGTAGATCTTCTCCTGGACTGAAGCACAGGCTCTACTCTTCAGCACAACGGTGACCCAAAAAATATATTTTACAGTAAACCACTAGCAACAATGTTGCCAGTATATACCTGTGTTATAACTTACAGTTTATTACTGTTAAAATATATTTTATGGGTGTCTTTTTTTATCTTACACTGTTAACCCTTTCAACCCCACAGGAAAATCCACACTACAAACAGTAAAAGTAACATTGAGACAGTGTTGCAGTGAGATAATTAAGGGAATATGTAAGTGACTGCTGAGCATTAGTGATGAACACCTGCTGTTAACAAGCAGATTCACTGAAGGAAAGAGAAACACAAGAACAGAAAATGGAGAAACACAAGAAATACAACTGACTTCCAGCCATTACACGTTATTACACTTATTATTAACCAATATGACTTTATTTCTGTCATACATCTAAGTTGTTATTGAGATTGTTATTAATTGAAAATGTTTGGTTTGAAGTTACCATTGATCAGTGTTTGCTTTAGTTGGGTTCTGGACTCTTGACTTTTTAACATTAGTTTCTCTGTTGCTGCTTGAACTGTGTTTTTGCAGATCACACTTGTGCACACACACACATGGTTAGTGAATTATTGCAGTTGTATTACCAAAATCATCATATAGCCTGTTCATTCACTAACCTCATTCAGAGTTTAATCCTGTATCAAAAGTGTTACATTAGCACCACTGTTAAACTACAGCAATGAGTTACAATGATGATTTTTTAACACATCATGCACAACCAAAGAAACAGAGCTACACTGTATTGTAGAAACACAGAGATATCAAAAATTATATATATATATATATATATATTATTATTTTATTTTTTTTTATTATTTTTTTTCATAAAATGTTTTAATGCACTATATGATTTCAATATCCTTCAGAATAACTGGTTACAGAAATATTGCTGTATTTCATGTTGTAGATTAACAGATGTACAATAAATATTAAATACCCATAAATTCAAAGCTTATATACTGGATGTGATCAGAGAATCAGACATGTCCAGGATGATTATGGCATCATCTCAACAACCTAAAACACCTGATCATCTTCCTCTTGGCTTTTTCTACTCATAACAAATGTGTTTTATAAACACACAGTTAAAGCAACCAGAGATAACTAATGTTATAAAGTCAAGGGTCAAGAGACCAACTAAAACAAATACTGATCTCCATCATGGTGACAACAAACTTTATTATATTCAATAAAACATCAACAACTAAATATCTGTTAATTCTCACCAAGAACTTTTGTACATGTATGAAAGAAATAATCGTTTTATAATGAGCTCTTGTGTTTCTCTTTTTTATGTTCTTGTTTCTCTGTCCTTCAGTGATTCTGCTTATCAGGTGTTCATCAGTTTCTCAATTCACTCACTTCTTTTCGTTCACTCCCTGTCAAGGGGACTATATAAGTGAACTAATGTAGGGAATAGTGAAAGACGGTATAGGGTGTGATTTGGAAAACAGCCTCTGAGTGTCGATTTTGAGCACTGTTAATTTACAGTATATTCCTGTAGGCTATTTTTGTTGTCTATGGTATATTACTGTTTTAATGGAAAATGGTATAATATTGTCAGAATTTGTCCGGTTAACAGTTTATAGTGTTGGGAAATCTAAGAGTTAAAAGCCAAAATAATGGAAACACTAATCACCGTTTTTGTGACTTCAAATGAAACAGAGTCAAACTTTTGTTAATTCTCAATAAGAACTTCTGTAGACGTCTGACAGAAATAAAGACAATTTGGTTAGTAATAAGTGAAGCTGGTAATGCTGTTTGTGGAGTTGTTTAATCCTCCTCTGCTGAGATATTCACAGATTTAATGTCTTCTTTTCTCTTCAGTTGATTTCATCTTAGACTGTGTCTGAAGTCAGTTGTAGATCTTGTGTTTCTGCTCGTCTCTTTTTCTGTTCTCTTCTTTCCTTCAGTGATTCTGCTTGTTAACAGGCTTATTAAGGCTGAATGACTCAATATTTAATATACACAGGTTTTGTGACTCAGATAAGGTCCAGTTCTGGTGTATTTCTTTGCTCTTGGCTGACATGTGGCATTGCTATGGCCTGCTTGTGGCCCAGATCTGGCAAACAGGAGTGAGCCACCCAAGGGCCGTCATTCCACGCTGCATGTGGGCCAGATCATCTTTCCACATGTGCCAGATGTGGGCCGGATCTGGGACGTCACAATGTTGCTATGTGGGGAACAACCAACAATTTTAAGGTCTGAAAAGGTGGGTTAAGCAACGACTATATGTCGACTACATTGCAAATCCCAGAGTATTAGTAGACTGCAGTAGACTGTTAGTAGACTGTTAAGTTAGGGTTAGTTGTTAGGGTTTGGTTTAGTATAATAAAGACTTGACATGTAGTTGCAAAGTTACTTATAGTCAGTAGAATGTATGTTGGGGGACCATCAATAAAGTGTATTTATCACTGTAATTTAATGTTTAAATATGCAAATTAGGCATTATCTGGTAACACTTTATTTTGATGGTCCCTTTTGAACGTGCTGTTGACTATAAGTAACTTTGCAACTATATGTCAACTAACTTTCACTGGAGTATAAGTAGACTGTCTGCTTAACTATCTGCAAACACTTTATTGTGATGGTCCTCCAACAGACACTCTACTGACTATAAGTAATTTTGCAACTACATGTCAACTTAATCTAACCCTAACCCTACCAGTCTATTAATACTTAACTAACACTCTAATGAGAGTTAGTAGACATGTAGGTGCAGCGTTACTTATAGTCAACAGAACGTGTTAAAGGGACCATCAAAATAAAGTGAAACCCATTATCTAATTAAATATGTGCTGATTTGCACTAAACAATAAAGTGTTTACACAAACGTAAGACTTTTAAACAGTAAACAAGCTAACTGAAAAAAAGAAAGAAAAAAAAAACAGTAATGTACTGCCAACTCTGATGCTAGTAGTTAAAAAAAAAAATCATGAAAAATAGTACAAGTA
This sequence comes from Abramis brama, assembly GCF_963993115.1. Classification (NCBI taxonomy): domain Eukaryota; kingdom Metazoa; phylum Chordata; class Actinopteri; order Cypriniformes; family Leuciscidae; genus Abramis; species Abramis brama. Next base: position 39,249,552 of record NC_139972.1, read on the forward strand.
GTTCACACCAAATCTAAATTGACGCCACGGAATTTTGGATAGTTTGTATGTTTGCTTGTTTGTTGTTTATTATCGTTTGATAAGTTTTAGAGATTGGCTTTGTTTTGTCTGAATCTGCGATCAGGATCTATTCAGGCCCTGATTTTCGGGCTTGTCTCCTGAGGCTGGGTCAGCTGCTCGTTTCTGAATGAAATCTAAGCAGCTCTTGGTTTGTGAAGGCACTGAACAACATGGAATTAATTGAATTGCATCCTTTTTTCTGGATTATAGAGTGTGTCTGCAAACAGGCTGTGGCCTGGTGCTGTTTGGAATCTGATTCCTGGATCAGGTTCATCAAATTGCAGTCTTAGAATGATGTGGTTGTAAGGAACAATGCTGCATGGACTGTCACGTGTGATCAGTTCTTGTTTTTTTGTTTCGGGTTGGTCTGGCACATTTCTTAGTTCAGTGTCTTGTGTTTTGATTCTTTTTTCTTTGGTTTCTAATTGATCGGATTATGTTGTTCACCTGATGCTTGTTTCATTGATCAGTTTGTGTGTTTTGTTACCGGTTGTTTTTGTTTTTGTTTTTTCTAGCCTGAAGTATTCTGAGTGTTATATTTCTCTAAGTTTAATAAATCTACACAGCAAAATCCCCAGTGTTAAATTAACACTCCTCAGTGTACACATGTGTCCAACTATACTGAAGCAGTGTTGAAGTTAATGAGATTAAATTAAGTGATAAAGTGATTAATTAAGTGATGATTGGCCATAGTGGTGACACCTAATGTTAATAAGCAGAATAATTTCAAGAGTCAAGTGTCAAGAGACCAACTAAAGCAAATACTGATCTCCATCATGGTGACTACAAACTTTATTATATTCAATAAAGCATCAACAACTAAATATCTGTTAATTCTCAACAATAACTTTTGTACATGTATGAAATACATAATGTTAAACTGGTTTGTAAACTGTTTTCACACTCAGTGTGGCTGCAAGTTTCTCTGTCCTTCAGTGATTCTGCTTATCAGGTGTTCATCAGTTTCTCAATTCCCAGGCCAGACAACATTATCTGTTCCAGTGGGCGTGCTGGTAGAATATGAGGGAATGGAGTGGAGCTCAGACCCTACTGCCAAGGCTGACGTGAGTGTGCTGACCCTGAACCCCTTTAGTGTGGAGTTTGCAAGAATAAACGCCATGCCTGTTTAGTAGCCAAACTTCATGCCTGTTTTATCGCAGAGCACCATGCCTGTTTCGTCGCCCTGTATTGAGTTAGAATTGTCTGTGATGTTCCCACCCTGCCTCCCACTCCCATCTCCACCTCCTCTACCCTCTAACAAGGAGGCAGTTCCTGAATTATTTGCCTGTCCCATGTCAGCCAAGGTGGCCACTTTTAACCCTCTGGGGTCGACAAACGCGCCCGCGCGTTTTGCTGGATTTTCTTCACATTGTAGCACAATAAACTTAAATTACTCCGTCATTTATGGTCATACAGAAAAAATAAATATAAAAAAAGAATCTGTGATATTTCTACTTTTGTATGTGTCCACTTACAATCAAATCAAAACATTGTGCTTTTTTAAAATAAAGAAAATAAACAGGGTGTGCCTCTCCGTCGTGGTGAACTTTCTTTTCTTGAGCACGTCTATAAACTGAAACCAAACTCAGCGAATACTTGTCACACATTTATGAGCCATATACCTTTATAAACATTTAAGTGTGTACTTTTAAATGATCGGATTCAAACTGAAAACAAATATTCTCTGTTTAAGTAATTTGTATAAAACCAACAAGATGTCCAGTATCTCAAACGCTTGCTCATTATTTTTAATTTGACCACACCCACACGCGCAAAAGAGATTCACATGCAAATCTCCACATGGAACGCGAACGCGCTCGTTACCTCAAAAACAAAGCACGAAAAAACTTCACAAGTCTCTGCTTTTCATCGAGTTTGAAAGATGCGCCGTGAGCTTACATTGGATTTACCTCAGAAGAAGAAGAACGCGATTTGAAGACAAGAAAGATGTAAGGTAAGAAATTCTTACATATTAGTTTGTTATTGTTGCATAAATTTCACATTGCAGTTGAACTGTTGCTAGATATATGGTGAATATTATAATATTTAGACCCGTGTTTACTGTTACTGTGTTTGTGGATATCTGCTCAAACGTAGATATGTATATGGTAACCATAATGTTTCATATTTTGGAGCACGATCGCGTTTGAATGTATCATATTTTGGAACGCGATCGCGTTTGAAAAGCAAAACGCACCAAACGGCTTCATGTTTTTACTATTATCTCATTTCATATCATCATAACGAATGGAAACATTTGAAGTAACATATGATAATCAATATATTTTTCTCTAGCTTAGTTGTTACTGAAATCTTTTGGAAGATGTATAGGCTGCTATAGGTTATTGTTATTATTATTTTATGCAGCACTGCGCATAGCCTATGTTCACAACAAACCTGGTGTTCATTATATTATATATTGTTGTAAACATTTGTGTGTGTGTGTGTATTCTGTGAATTTTAAAAAGCAATTTTAACCAGAAAAATCAAAAATTTATTCCCCAAATCGTGCAGGCCTTTCTCTTGATATCAGTATGTTCACTTTTTCTTTTTTTTTTCAGGGCCCAGATGCCACTGAGTCCTGCTGACTTCAACATTCACATGAGTCTCTGTACATCAGGGGTGCCCAATCCTGCTCCTGGCGATCGACTGTCCTGCACAGTTCATCTCCAACCCTAATCAAACACACCTGAAGCAACCAATTAAGGTCTTCAGAGCACGTCAGGATCACTTGAAAATTAAAGGCAGGTGTGTTTGATTAGGGTTGGAGATGAACTGTGCAGGACAGTCGATCGCCAGGAGCAGGATTGGGCACCCCTGCTGTACATGAACATGGTAAAGTGAAAATCAAACACCTTAGAAATGAAAGGTATGTACAATGTTTTTAGGAATGGCACAAAGGTCTCTGTCTTTGGATCATTGTTTTCAATAAGTGCTTTTTTGTCATTTGTTTTGTATCTTTGGATTATGTTGTGTTGTAAATAAATCCAAACAATCAAAAAGCCATTCTTTTTTAAATCTCCTCATTCTTTGTGCAAGGTTGCTCAGAATGATAGGGCCTGATAGCTCCTAATAGGGCCGTTAGGGGAGGGTCTTTGTCTTTCTCAGGTGTGAAAAGCTTACATATTAATGATGTGATCACACCTCCCGCATAAAGCTTTCTCACACAAAACACGTCGTACAAATTTTAAATCAATATATTGTCTTATCTGAATGAGCAGTCAGGGATTTTCACATAGTTTTGGAGCAAATATTCTAGGCTACGTGATACAATTTTCAAAAGTCTTGTGAAGAAATAATCAGTATGGGTTTCATGGCCTTATTTCAGTGAGATTTTTTTTTTGGTATTTTCACAAACCACTCATAAATGTCATTATCTCAAAACTACAAACTTTTACATACATGCTGCTGATATATTAGTGTAGCAGAGTTTGTGCTGAATACAGTGTAATCAGACTTTAGCCATGAAAATGTCACAAGTAACAGAAATAAGCACAAATGTCAGACCATGTCAGAACACCTCCAGGGCCCAGAAAACAGCTCAGACCACAGAGGGTTAAAGTCTCTTTCTGCCCTGTATCGGCCAAGGAGGCTGTTTTGTAGACCCCTGCCTGTGCTACCCAGTTTTTTTTTGGCCCTGTCTTTGCTAGCTCCTTACTGCCCTTCGGCTCTGCCTGGGGCTTCCAGTTCGCCAGCTCTGCCCTGGAGTGTTGACCCTCTAGGTCCGCCTAGAACCTCCAAGCCCGTAACTCCGCCTCGGCCCGTTGACCAGTTGGCTCCACCTTGGTTACTCACTCCCTCGGCTCCATCTGGGACCATCGTCCCTACGGCTTGACCAGGCTTCCTCATCCCTGTGGCTCCGCCTTGTTCAGTTTATTTTACAATCTCTTTATGAAGCATCAAAGTGGTAGTTGCATGGACTGTCAATGGAGGTACAGAAAACTTTTGTTCTTAAGATGAACGAAAGTCTTACGGCTTTGGAACAACATGAGGGTGAGTAAAGGACAGATTTTTCAATTTTGGGCGAACCAACCCTTGATTTGTTTGTTTTTTTGTAAAAATTGACTTCATATTCATTGTTACATAATTCAAACATACACAAAATTGTCTGTGATATTTATTTTTCATATGATATATTTTTATTTGGTGATTTGGTGATGTTGTTGATGAAAAACAATCAGAATATCAGCAATGTTACAGTACATGTTAGGGTAAATTGACAAATGTGCCCCATTTTATATTCCAAATGCCCTTTCTAGTAATTCATCCTGGTGTTGACTGCTGACTGCTGAGCTATTTATTACGGAGCATTTGACTGACACCCAGGAGCAAGTAACACACATATATAAGAATCAGAAACAGACTCCAGAAAAATACTTTCCCTCAATCTCTTCTCAACATCTCTCAAATAAACCTGTAGATTCTGAAATAAGAACGAGAACATTGCACGAGAACACATTCTTCATTAATATCAATTTTTCAGTTTTCACTGTAACTTTTTCGCTGAAAATTTGGAAATAATGGTGTTTTTTCTAAATTTGTTAAACAAAAGATCTAAACAAATTATATACAAATACTCTCTAAACTGATCCAGCTTCAAAGAACTTGTAATTAGTATGAATTATGGTCATGTTTCTTTGTTCAGCGGGGAGAGGCAATGAGCTCATAGAATCGAGGCATGTTGGCAAAGCTGCTGAGTTCAGGACTGGGGTCTACGGCATCTGGACCCTTTGGACTACTGAAGCTGAACTTCTGAAGCAGAGACACGATGAACAGAAAGAGCTCCATACGAGCCAGAGACTCACCCACACAAGCGCGTTTACCTGCAGAGATAGAATGCAGAAGAGATGAACTTGTGACATGTAACAAAATCCTTTTCTAACAGGTAGTTGTGCTAAAAAAAAAAAAAAAAAAAAAAAAAAAATGAAATAACTTATTTATTTATAAATAATTATTTGTCATTTATTTTTATATATAAATATTTAGTTTTGCATTTAAGTGTTTAGCCTGTTGTTAAAGGGATAGTTCACTTTGAAATTAAATTTTGGTATGTTTTAGCTTACCTCAAGGGCATCCAAGATGTAGGTGTCTTTGTTTCCACAGTAGTTTCAATTTTGATATTTTTAGGTCAAACCGTTCTTGTCTGTCAGTCATATAATGCAGGTCTATGGTCACCACCTCAAAGAGCATGCACAGTGAAGTCCAAATTAAACAATTCCCCATCGTAAGTACACATTGATGGCCTAAGACACAAAACGAGCAGTTTGTGTGAGAAAACGAACAGTATTTATATCGTTTTTACCTCTTGTACACAACCACGTCCAAGTGATCTGAGGGCGCACGCGCTTCCTGGTGTGTGACGTGTGCGGGCATTCTGGCTTAGTCTGTCCAAGCGCCGGAAAGCGCCGGAAGTGATCTCTTGTGCGTGTACGTCGTTATAAAACGACATAATACTGTTCGTTTTCTCACACAAAACTGCTCGTTTTGTGTCTTAGGCCATGAATGTGTACTTACGATGGGGAATTGTTTAATTTGGACTCTGTGCATGCTCTTTGAGGTGGTGACCATGACCATAAACCTGCATTATATGATTGACAGACAAGAACGGTTTGACCTAAAAATATCAAAATTGAAACTACTGCGGAAACAAAGACACCTACATCTTGGATGCCCTTGAGGTAAGCTAAAACATACCAAAATTTAATTTCAAAGTGAACTATCCCTTTAAGTATATTGTGTCAGTCAGACAGGCCACATCAGTTAAGCTTCACCAGTTGATACTCAGCATCTGATCTACTTAGAAATACAATGCCTATCATATCACTTCAATTTAAATTACAATTTCAGTTATCCTTCAGCTGGTTTCATTGCATTGCTCAAGAAATGCTGTCTAGAGTTTTGCGTGAGGCATTCGTTCCTTGTGTGGATGTCTGTGACGGTCATGGATTGACCGCACATTTAACATGGACTTGAGTTAATAAATGCACTCACACACACAGAGAGACTGTTTACTGAAATAAGACTTTATTATGATTATCGATCGAAATGAGTGAATGAAATACTTTATGCAGTATTGTTTGTCCCATAATTTTAAAGGTCCGATGGGGAAACGGTGGCGGAAATCTTTGGTTCCGCTAAGGATTGGAATCTACCAATCTATTAATTGAGGATGGGTGTTTCAGGGACAATGCGGAGCAGTTGCTTCTGTTATTTCCTGTTCAATGTATTGTAAATTATATCAACTGTTGCATAAGAGAGTAGATTATCTATTTTGAACAGTATGACAAAATGTTTCTTCTAGACTCTATATTTATGAGCAAATGTGTAAATTGTTGAATGTGAGTTTGTCCCTCCCCATGGGGTAATGGTGCTGGCCGCCAGTATAAATGTGCTCATCTGTGTTTAATGGAGTTAGTCTGTGTTGGTTGCTGCAGTGTAGAGTGTGGTCTGAGTGCTGCAGGTGTTTTGTACTTTGTTGATTTGTTTTTCTTGGTTTTCTTTTTGAGGAAGTTATTTTTTGGAAAATTTGCGTTTGGCATTATTACTTTTAAATGTAATTTGGGTAAGTTTCTTCCCTTTTTGTTTAATTTTTCCACTAATGTTATATATTTGGGTTAGGATTTTTCATGATTTTGCACATTTGGATAAATAGTCTTGTTTAATTTTTCCATTAATGTTATATATTTGGGTTAGGATTTGTCATGATTTTGCACATTTGGATAAATAGACTTAACTTTTTGTATTCACTCTGCCTCTGTTTAATTGGGCCAGACATTTTTTTGTGCCCATTACTTGGTTCCTATTACAATGTCACATTGGATTTAAGCTTGTTGAACTTGAACAAGTGTTGAATAAAAATTAGCCACATTGACTGAAGTAATTTTCGAAACAAGCAGCTTAAAATAGTTACTTCATATAAAGTTAAACTGCGTGAAGAAGCTTTGTGTACATCTGGAGCTATTCTATAGTGCTATAGGTCTATGTTAAACATTATTTGACTTGATTTTAAGGACTGATTTTCAAAAGAACAAATTTTAATAATGCCATTTTTATCTGAAAATTAAAAAGACATTTAACCATTTTCACAATATGTAATTTTATTTTTTAAATGAACAACTTTAAAACTTTTGTTTGGTGTGAGATTGTAGACAGTCCAGAGTTTACCTGCAGAAAAGGGGATAAAGGCTGGATTCTTTTTAAAGTTGCCGTTGGCATCCAGAAAGTGCTCTGGGTTAAATGTCCAAGGGGTTTCCCACTGTACCTCATCCCTGAGGACAGAGTGCAGCATGGGAATGATCACTGTATCCTGAAAGAATGAAAGCTTATGAAATTAAAATTATATGAATATTTCCAAAATCAACAATACTCAACAGCTATACAATAAAATAAACAGCTGAGTATTGTGTGATTAATCGTTACCTTTGGAATTACATAATCTCTGAATGTGATGTCTTTCATGGCATAATGGGGAACATTTAGTGGGACAATATCCAGAAAACGTTGTACTTCATGAATCACAGCATCAGTAAAGGGGAGGGACTTCCTGTCTTCCATTGTAGGGACCCTGTTTCTTCCAATAACACTGTCAATCTCCCTTTGCATTTGCCCTAAAGCAACACAATAAAAAACGTTTTTGTAAAGATCAAACACAAAGGTTTTTTTTTGTTGTTGTTTTTTTCTCTCTTAATTGTGAAAAGTTCAATGCAATTAATGAAGAAAAAGAAAAGTAATACAAAAGTAACGTATATATATATTAGGGCTGTCAATCGATTAAAAATTTTAATCGATTAATCGCATGATTGTCATGAGTTAACTCGTGATTAATCGCACATTTTTTTATTTGTTCTAAATGTACCTTAAATTAATACTTTTCAAGTTTGTAATACTCTAATCAACGTGGGCATGGATAAATATGGATGCTTTATGCAAATGTATGTTTATTATTGAAACCATAGTCAACATAAAGCATGAAGACGAGACATGTTTCAAAGGTCATAGATGTTTTTCAAAGAACTTGTTCATGTCTATTAGACACATGTAGAAAGAACAAAGAAATACCAGGTTCCCATTACTTCTCTTTCTTTGCACTGAGCAATTAACACAAACATGTTTAGATTTTTGCATGACAGGGCAGCTCTTCTGAAAATGCTAAATGTACATTTATTATTTATTATTAGGCTACATTATAGTTTGTCTCTCTCTGTGCCCATTTTGATGAAGCTAAATTCTCAATAAAACTGTTTTCATTGGTATATACTGTTTCTGTTGTCAAACAACGGAATGAATATGAAATGGTGACTGAAACGCGACCCATTAAGACATAACCAGCTCTCCCTTCCAAGATGTTAATCTGCACAATAATCCTGATAATCGAGCCGTCGTCTGATGAAATCAAATACACATAAGATAAACACAATATCTGTTTTGCGATTTCGGCTATACTTGCATGTAAAATTAGAGAAGCAACATCATATCTGTGTTTAACTGAATTAAAGCGCTGCTCCTCTCTCCAGCGCGAGACGCAGAGAGAGAGCGAGAGAGAGAGAGAGAGGCGCGCGCGCGTGCTGGGAGAGCAGTACCGGCGGTACCGGTAGATTCTCAGAAACTAAATAAGGTTTGGGCGCTTTGTTGAAGGGAAAAAAATCGCTAAATGGGTCTGCAATGTCGCTAAGTTGGTAACACTGTGTATCTCCATTTCTCCAACTAGGTTTTGGGCCACGGGTCAAACAGAAAATACGCGCTGCGTTAATTGAGCGTTAAAAAAAATAGTGCCGTTAATATGATTTTGCGTTAACGCGTTATTAACGCGCTAACTTTGACAGCCCTAATATATATACATACAAAAAGTACACTAAGTGAGCAGGCTACCTCTATGCGAAACAATTATACATTTTTTTCTGCATTTTTATCAAGAATTATTTTGAAGGTTGTCTCACATAGGTGGCCATTTGACTCAAAGCAGAGGTAGGCAGTCTGTGGGCTGAGAATTGTGGTTGGTCACTTTATCAATATGACCGTCTTTTTCTTTCTAAGTGTCCGGTTCTTGACCAGAATAAGCTGTGAAAAGGACCAGGGGCCAGTTGCACCAACTATACGCAAGTTGCACTTCTTAATATTTGAGTGTTGCAGCATTAAAATGAGCAGAAACACAATGTTGCATTCAAACTAAATATTACAGAAGCCTCCAACCAGGGGTAACGTTTAGAATAAAACTATCATTAAGCTCATGTTTTAAATGAGACTTCAATCTCTTAGTCAAATATGATGTTGACATTTACACTTCTTTACATTTTAGGAGAGAGAACGTCCTGGTTGCGTATGCAACCCACCGTTCCCTGAAGGACGTAGTCGACGTCGACTGAAATGGGATCACGCTAGGGAGCCAATTGTCTTTGCGCGTGCGAGCACAAGCAAATGAAAACTTTGCGTGCGTGATTTGCATCACACTCTCCGCCCCGCGGAGCGGGTATAAATACGGAAGTGGATGCACGCACTAGTTGCTTTACGCTGAGGAGCAGGAGCTTTACGCGTAGTCGACGTCGACTGAAATGGGATCTTAGGCCCTTGGAATCCACCACTAAAGCTGCCACCTTCCAGTGCCTGGTTAAAAGCCTCAATTCCCCCCGCAATACTGAGGCAGCGAAGGCGAGGCTTAGGCCAGGGAAGTCAACTGCTGTTCCTACAGGACCACTGGGAAAGCGTACCTTTGACAAGGAAGAAGTACGCTGCGGAAACCACATCCTGGCCCAAAGGGGAGGTATTATGTGGGATATACACATATGGACTGGTGACCAGGCAGTACAACATATGGAAATGTCACTGGGATGACTCCAGCCTAACAGGGGGGAGGATCAAGCAACAGTGACGGCAGAGTGGGCTCTGCCGAGGGAAGACACAGGCTCACCGCAGGGAGCCGTACCGTGGAATAATACACATATGGGATCGCCGTAGGGATCGCAACATATGGACCCAGCCTAACACAGGTTCCACTAGAGCATACGATTGGTAGGCCTGGCTTCGGCCACTCCGCCACGTCCGATGCCACAGGGTATGGAGGAACTCAACAGGGTTTGGTTAAGGGGAACTCTACTGGAGCAAAATTGCGCACGTATCCAGTCCATAGGAGGGGAATGGCGCAGCAAGCCGACACTTCGAACTGTGCTTATGGTGAAACTGGCTTCATGTGAAGGGAGCCCACGGGAAGCAGCGGTTCGAGACACATGCTAGATGTGTATAGGTGTCGCCCAGCCCCCAACTCTATTTAACATCTGTTTAGTGAGGCACTGTATGCCAAGGCCTAGGAGGAGCTCACCACCCAGGTGGCCAGTGCATCTTGGGATTACTCACCAAGACGAAGGCAACCACTTTGAAGTGGGCCAACCTCTGCTTGGAAACAGCCTTCCCTTCTGCTGACTTCCATAACAGATAGAGCTGGTCTAAGGTCTAGGCTTTGCAATCTGATCACATATAACCGCGCTGAGGTGGACGGACAGAGAAAAGCCAGGGCTGGGTCTGCCTCCTCCGGGGCAGCGCTTGCAGCCTCACCACCTGGTCCAGTAGGAGAGGTAGGAACCTTGGGCACACCTTCAGACCGGGGTCTCAACTTGTGAGAGATGGCCAGCCGAATTCCAGGCACAACTCGTCGACTGAAGGTAGCAAGTCCCTACCCTCTAGTGGAGCCATGTGAGCAGGAGAGCTGTTTCTTAAAAAACAGAATATTTTAACTCACTGCCTAGGATGGCTCAGGGCGGTCTCTGTAGTGCAGTAGCACCAGAGAAAAAGCCAAGAGGTTAAGGAGGAGATGCAAGGTTTTTATAGATTATCCTTGCTCGCCTCAGGGACCTGACGATCAAATCACACTCCGTCTGAAACCACTGCTTTATGATGCGCCAACGTAGAAGCCACAACATTTTGAGGTGGAGGACAGCCCTCACTCCACCAGCAGTTCTTAAACGGAGCCCTGAAGTGATCGAACACCTTCAGGATCTCCTCACGGGAGAAGACTCAATTCAGCGAACCAGTTCGATTTCTATTTAGAGGACCAAGCTTCTTTCTATAGGTGCTCACAGAAGTGATGGTCTCTACTGCATAACAATTCTTGCGGTAGACCAGAACCGCCGTGTCACGTTCTTACTAGACCTGGGTCTTTCCAAGGTCTAGACGTGGGTGCCATTGTGCCCCATCCCTGAGAATATGCTCAGAGGAAGGTGTCAGAAAGGCTGTCGAGAGGAGGAGGTTGGTTGCAATAAGGGGCAACTAACAAGACCTGCTCCATTGCACAAGACAGGAGCAATGCTCAACACCAGATGTAAAGGATATCACTGAGCATCAGGAGCATTTCTGCTCAACAGCTGGTGTGACAAAGATCACTGAACTTGTTCTCTTCCTGATTTAAGCACCATAGTGCAAGAAGGCTCACTGGGGAACGCATTTCTGCAGAGCCCAGGGCCAGCTGTGGCCAGAGTTTTTGTTGAGGGTTATCTGCTCAGACAAAAGAAGAAACAACTGACGGAGGACGAGTTCGGAGGGGCAACAGACGTGGCTGTGCGGCCCCGAAGTGGTCCGAACAGCTGGCCAGCTGGGGATGGAGTCTCCACTGTATCTGTACTGGAGGCTGTCGTGAGGCTTGTGAGCGGCACGAGTGAGCAGGCCAGAAAAATAGGTGGAATGAAGCGATCTTAGAAGCTTCTGACTCCGAGGAGGTGGCGGGCAAGTTGCAACATGCGAGGGGAGCGCAGCTCAACGGTCGCAATGTTGTCGGAACAGTACAAGCTCGCTGAGCAGCGGTGTCTCGAAGCGAGGGACTGAACAACTCGAGGCAATGAATGCCAATGCAGTCAGAGGCGCCCAGAGTTCTGTTACTGCATGCCCTTTATACGTGGCCCCTCAGCCATGCTTTGGCTATGGGCTGAGGGATTGGCGACAGGCCAGTGGAGCGTGTCGCTGTGCCACGGCCACCTTAAGGACTCGGTCATCGAGCTAGTGCTGAAGCGGTCTCATATGGAGGAAGCCAAGCGGCTGCATCTGCCATATGCCCCAGGAGCCTCTGACAGTTTCAGTGGGACCCTTTCTCACTTCTACAGAGCACTAAGCTGGCACACCTCGTTTGAGAGATGTGCTAGGCCAAGACCACCTCCAAACTAGAAAAGAGAAACTCGGAACTGGGGCGAGATTACACTTTCCCAGTTGACCTGAAGACCCAACTGGCTATGAGCCCTCGAAGGGTAGGACCATGTACTGATACTTCGTGCCTTCAAACGCAAGAACACAGTGAGTCTGTGGAGCGGAAGGATAGAGATCTGAAGTACACGTCTTTCAGGTTGAACGCTGCAGACCAAGCTTGGGAACGGGCATAGAAAATGCAATTCTGTGTTAACAGGTGAACGAAGGCTTTCGAAAAAGGGCCGTTTTAGTTGACACAGAACCAAGATGGTCATAACCCACCACATAATAAGGGTACAATGAAGTACAGGCTCTGAAGCCAGACTCCATTCAGGCTGGAGGGAAATGCTAGTATGCGTCCTTCGCCAGTAGGACTGTGGGGCACACCCACAGGACAGGAGCTCTGCTCAACACCTAGGTATGATGAATTTCACTAAAAAATCTCTTTAGGAGCATTTCTGATGTATGATGAATATCACTGAGCCTGGAGGAAGCCAAGCGAAAATGAATCGCAAGCGGGGTCTGAACGTACCGTGAGGCCAGGCTGGTCATTGGTTGGAAGCATCTTAGACTTCGACAAAACCGGACCAGGGGCCAGGAACCACAGATGTACCCGAAGTGGGGCAGCGAAGTGGAGGACAGGGATCCGGCTCAAGAGGCCCAAAGGCGGCCCGAAGCGGGATCTGAGTGTGCGGTGCAGCACTTACCTGACTCCACTGGGTGGCAGGGGAAGCGTGAGAAGGCGGATGACCGGGTCCTCAAACGCACCCAGCTACCAGCTGGCGAGGAAGAGGCGGCTGAGGGGTGTAAGGCTTTACAGGGTCACACACCATCAGACTAGCCCTCTTCGGGCCCAGGAATAGAAAATTGCTCTTTCTTTAAAAATGTGGGTACCGCTGGCTCTGCTTTTTTGGGAGCCAGCGGCGGAACAGACACACACAAAACAAAAAAGCTTCACCCGGCCCTCCACCGGATGAAGGGAGTGGATTGATGACCATCTCCCAGAGCAATCCTCCATCCCTGGGTGGTCCGCTCAGGTCAGCGTTTCCGCTGTCGCTTGCCACCTGGCTTGGCAGCACCTGAGGCAGACGGGGCGCCCCTTCTGCGGCCGGCTCCACGCTGAGACCTGGGTGGAGGCTGCTGCGGTGGTTCAGCGGGAGCGGGCGGATTGCCCCTCACCGTAATCCTCAGGTCACCCAATCCGGACAGCACTCGAGGTTTCTTCCGGGAAGGAAACCCGGAAGCAACACTAGAGTGGGGCCTGGGGATGGGGACTGCACCTTCGTGAACGAAGGCAAGTCTCGACCTCAACGCCGAGATGGTCATATTCCCGCAATGGGAACATGAGTCATCCACTAAAGCTGCCTCAGTGTGCTGTAAGCCCAGACACGTGATACAGCATTCATGACCGTCAGAGGGGGACAGAGCCTTACCGCACCCAGAAACGCACGGATGGAATGGCATCTTGAAAAAGACGCACTCACACCCGTGTTGCTCTTTTAGAAATGGGACCCGTCACCAGTGCCGGAGCACACAGGGAATGACCGCGGCAATACTTATCTCAGCGAACTGAGACAGTGAAGCACTCACTTTCTCGCCCTCAACCAACCGTCAACACACAAACAAACATTTACTTTGTTGCTGTTAAAACAGCAGTTGAGAGCTCAAAGCTCGCGACCACCGCTGCACCGCGCTGTAGAAACCACCAACACTGGGAGAGTCTTTCCAGAAGAACACCGACAGACTCGCTCGTAGAATACACTCAGAACACTCTTCAGACACCATTGAACGGCTCCGAAGCAAAAAGCAACTAGTGCGTGCATCCACTTCCGTATTTATACCCGCTCCGCGGGGCGGAGAGTGTGATGCAAATCACGCACACAAGGTTTTCATTTGCTCGTGCTCGCACACTCGAAGACAATTGGCTCCCTAGCGTGATCCCATTTCAGTCGACGTCGACTACATCTGATGTTCTCGACTGAAAGGGAACATTATGTCATGAATTACTTCAGCACAAAGCACTAAAAGACATATTTATTGACATCACTTAAGACTTACTGATATAAAATTATAATTAAACTTTATTTGGAGTATTTATTTTATTGCACACTGAACATTTCTTAATATTATGCCTAAAATGTGTTTCAATATCACTATTAATAAGGATTGTATGATCTCTGTCAGTCTTTAAATGCAAGATATTTAAAGTGTACCTAAAGTATACTTGCAATAGTTCCACTTTAGCCCCATCAAATACACTTAAATATATCTTTAGTTGGACCTTAGAACTACTTCTACAATTAAAGTGCATTAAGTAAAAAATAAGTCATTCTAATTTAGGAGACTTTAAGCATACCAGTTTGGTATACCAAACGTTCAATTGCAGGTTATTTTTATTAAGCACATAAATATATAAATGTATTTGTAGTATACTTAGCACAAAATGAATGTATTTCAAGGGAAGGCTGCTATCATATTATGCGACTATGGCCTTGTCCACAATAATACGTTTTCGTTTGAAAACGCATCTTTTTCTCTCCGTTTTGGCCTTCCATCCACACTGAGTGGATACATTTGAAAACACAGTTTTCGCAATGTAGTGTGGACTGTGTAAACTGAGGTATTTGAAAACGATGGCGCATGTTTAGTCACGTGATGCATATTTTACTGATAGATATTCATGTTTATACCCCTATTGTGCCCGTTATGTGCTATTCACTTTCACACAGTTGCTAAAATGTTACTTTGCACACTCTTCATATCACAGTCCTGCAAAGATGACAGAAAATGTACTGTCCTGCAGCAAAACATGAGAGCAGTTGCGTTTTAGACCAAACAAATAATGAGTGTGACTAAGTGTGACCTGGATGCATCAGTAAATGGTGAAATATTTTGCTAAATAAAATGATCCTTTAACAGAAGATTTGCGTGATAACTTTATTATGTTCTGTATATCATCTCAGTGAGCTTTTATGAGTGTTTACGCTGGTTTACGCATGTGCAGTAAGGTGAGCGTTTTGAAATGAAAATGCTGTTTTCGGTTCCGGTTATGCCACCAAGAGCATGACAGCCTAATTTTCAAGCTCCCCGACGGTTTTGTGAGATAACCCCAAAAAAATTTGTTTTGTAAACCCTAGTGAATATTTTGTGTAACAATGGAGAAAGGGGTTACTACTAGAAGTAGAAAAATGATGAACGTGATAGAAAATGACCCTGAAGTGAGGCAAGGTAGCAGAAGTAGCTCTCCGAGTTCATCTCCACATGGTGAAGATGGTTCCGAAGCTAGCCTGCGATGTATTCTCAACAAACTCCGGGAGTTCAGAAGGGACAATAGGGTACAGCTTTCCGACAATAAACAAGAATTGAAGAGAACAAACGACAGACTGGAGAAGGCAGAGTTTCCCGCGCTTCAAGCAACATCAACGTTAATCAAACACAGCGCCAGGCTAACCTGGAAGCCAGGTTAATAGATCAGGAGGGCCGTGCGCACAGAGACAATTTAAGGATTTACGGAATACCCGAAAATAAAGAAGGACCTGATATGGTTGGCTTTCTGGATAACTTGTTGAAAAGTGCACTAGACTTAGTATAAATTGCAAATTACAAAAAATTATTAGAAAACATGACAGACATTAACAACAGAAAAGACACACCTGGTCAAAGAAAATAAATTGAAATATTACATTAATGAATATAAATATTACATTAATTGTGGGCGGATGATGTGAGTGTAGCCAATACCAACTATAATTAGACCAGTCTGCAACATTATTATAAACCGCTGAATACTTGCATATTTTTGTAGCTATCGAAATAAAAAAGCATGTATTTGGACTTGAATTGACCTGCTGTCGAACTGTCCTGCGAACGTCTTGGGTATCTGTGTGAAGGGAAGGTATCTCAGTTCTCGCGCATGTGTCATGGCTCTCGTGGACTCACTCAGAGGCCCACACAGAAGAAAATGAATAGATGAATAAAGTAGTTATTTTTGTGTTTTTTGTGCACAAAAAGTATTCTCGTCGCTTGATAAACATAAGATTGAGCCACTGTAGTCACTTGGACTATTTTAACAATGTTTTTACTAACTTCTCTGGACCGGCAGAATGAAATTGCCTAGAAGCCTAAGAAGCAGTCAGACAGCTCTCAGATTTCATCAAAAATCTCTTAATTTGTGTTCTGAAGATGAACGAAAGTCTTACGGGGTTGGAACAACATGAGAGTGAGTAATTACTGACAGAATTTACCATACTTAACACTGCCCTGCCCTTGCATTTTTCCACATTATTTTTAGGAAATGCAGATTTCCAGGCAAAACTGCAGGATGAATATTTATTTGGCATTTTAACATCTGCTGGTAAAAAAGCGCTCACTAGGTGTTGGTTGCTTCCTGAACCCCCCACAATACAAGAGTGGATAGACATAGTAAATGGTATATGTGTTATGGAAAGGATTACTTTTTTTCCCTTCGTCTTCAGAAAAATGTGTTTATTAAATTCTGGACCAAGTGGGTCGAATATGTGAGGCCGTTACAGCCAGACTCTGTGGAAGTATATAACAAATGACCCTTACCTCTTGAATGAAAAATATCATTGTAAACTTCTTTGCATACCTCTCCACTACCACACTGGAAACTAGTATGCTTTCTCCCACAGTCTTTACCATGGGCTAAGAACTTACAATTAACACCCTTCAGTGTAGAGTTGGATCACTGAGTATACATTAATCCTCTCCCAAATTGTAAAAAAATATTGTTGTTACTGTTGTTGTTGTTGTTGTTATTGTTATTGTTATTGTTATTGTTATTGTTATTATTATTATTTTCATTTTAATTTATTTTATCCTTATATTATTATTATTATTTTAATTTATTACTTGGCTTACTTTCTTTATTTTTGTCTTATGTAAAAAAGAAAAATGTAATGGCAGTGAAAAATACAACTACCTCTGTTTTGAAAAGCTGTTGTTTATGCTGCTACACCAAAATAAAGAATTTCTATTTTTTTTAAATAATAAAAAAAAGAAAACGCCGTTTTCAAATGTATCCGGATTAATGTTAACGTAGCCTATGCAATACTTGAAGGAGAGCTTTTGACAATACCAGCTAAGTTTGGCCAAATGGAACAAATGGAGCAACCAAAGTAAGTGCAGAGTTAGTAGCAAACTATCTAGTAGTAACTAAGCCTTAGTTTACATTTACATTTATTCATTTAGCAGACGCTTTTATCCAAAGCGACTTACAAATGAGAACAATAGAAGCAGTTAAACTAACAGTAGGACAACAAAATGCAAGTGCTATGACCCTTCTCAGTTTAATCTAACGCAGAATTTTATTTATTTATTTATTTATTTATTTTTGTTATAGAACAGAATAGAATAGAGTAGTAGAGAAAGTGTTAGTATTACTGGATCAAGTGCTGTCGAAAAAGAAGCGTCTTCAGCCGTTTCTTGAAAGTGGTTATGGACTCAGCAGCTCTGGTTGAGTTAGGCAGATCATTCCACCAGCAGGGAACAGTCATGGTAAAAGTCAGAGAAAGAGATTTTGTGCCTCTTTGAGATGGCACCACAAGACGTCGTTCACTTGCAGAGCGCAAGTTCCTGGATGGCACGTAAGTCTGAAGTAAAGAATTAAAGTAAAAGGGAGCAGAACCAGTGGTTGTTCTGTAGGCAAACGTCAGTGACTTGAATTTGATGCGAGCGGCAACTGGCAACCAGTGCAATTTTGTGAGGAGAGGAGTGACGTGTGCCCTTTTCGCCTTGTTAAAGACCACTCTAGCTGCGGCATTCTGGATCAGTTGCAGAGGTTTGACTGTGCAAGCTGGAAGACCAGCCAGGAGAGCATAACAATAGTCAAGTCTGGATAAAACAAGCGCTTGGACAAGGAGTTGAGTAGCATGTTCTGATAGGAAGGGCCTGATCCTCCTAATGTTGTACAAGGCAAATCTACATGACCGGGCAGTTCAAGCAATGTGGTCTGTGAAGTTCAATTGATCATCAATTACTACACCAAGGTTTCTGGCTGACCTTGATGGAGTTATGGATGACGAGTCTAGCTGAATGGTGAAGTTGTGATGAAGTGTTGGGTTGGCTGGGACCACGAGAAGCTCTGTCTTTGCAAGGTTTAGTTGAAGGTGGTGGTCCTTCATCCAGCCAGAAATGTCTGTCAGGCAGGCTGAGATACGATCAGCTACCGTCGGATCGTCAGGCTGGAATGAGAGGTAGAGTTGTGTGTCATCAGCGTAGCAGTGATAGGAAAAGCCATGTTTCTGAATCACAGATTCTAGTGATGTCATGTAGATGGAGAAGAGAAGTGGTCCAAGCACTGTGCCCTGAGGCACTCCAGTAGCTAGATGTTGTGTCTTAGACACCTCACCCCTCCACGATACCCTAAAGTACCTACCTGAGAGGTAAGACTTGAACCATTGGAGTGCGGTTCCTGAGATGCCCTTCATCTTTAGGATTGACAGGAGGATCTGGTGGTTAACTGTGTCAAAGGCAGCAGACAGATCCAGCAGGATGAGAACTGAGGATTTGGAAGCTGCTCTTGCCAGTCTCAGAGCTTCAATTACTGAGAGCAGGGCAGTCTCAGTTGAGTGTCCGCTTTTGAAACCAGACTGATTGTTGTCCAAGAGATTGTTCTGTGTAAGGAAGGAAGAGATCTGGTTGAAAACAACTCATTCAAGTGTTTTCACGACGAATGGAAGGAGAGATACCGGTCTGTAGTTTCAGCCTCAGAGATCACACCCAAAGACCGCCAGCCTTTTGATGTTCGCTAAACAATTCCTCTATATGGCACACTAAACTTAGACATTTGCGAAGTCAGAAGTCTAAATCTGATTGGTTGATTTAAGCCATGTTTATGAAGACTGTGACAATGAACACTTCACATGAGCAACTACATGCAGGATTACATTTTATTTTATTTAAATGCACAAGGAATTGTTTACCTACAAAATGTTACCTGCCATTTTTGCATGTTTATGCAAGAGATACGGAAAATGGTTCTTCCAATGGAGAATGGATTTTAGAGTGATCTCATAGCTGTATCATATTTATATTCTCACATCTATAATGGAAGATCAAGTGAATGACATCAAATGGGAAAGTGCCAATGCTTGTGGGCACAAAAAAAAAAAAAAAAGGAGAAATGTGCTCCAAATGGACATGAAGCGTCTGACTGAAATGGCTGCATATATGCTAATTTATGACACCTGCACGACACACCTGTCTGAAGTCCCACAGAGGAGCTCCGGAAGAATATAAGATGGAGAAACAACAGTGAAGGGTGAGAGAAAACCAGGCCTATGCTGTAAGATGGCTTCTGATTCAGTTCATTTTATTGTTTGTTTTATTTAGTGATTAAACTTTATGTTGAACCAGTTTGCCAGTTCCTGCTTCTTTTGTTACAATATATATACAAATTCTGGAAACACACTTTACAGACATCTTCATCTAACTTCATAGGTGTTTTTTTTTTTTTTTTTGCAGATTGTTGTGCCATTATTTGTGTGTTGGAGCAACCCCATGATCATGAATGGACTGTATGCACGCACACCATATCTAACACACACATATATTGTCGCAGCATTAACATGGTCCATTTACTGACACTGATATCATGCATACTCGGACTTGTACAATGTTTGTGAATGTTTGAATGTATTGTGTATGTGTTTAAGATGTGAGGGTACGATGTGTATTTGCTCGTTATGTGTAGTGGATATGTAGGGGACCGAGGGGCACAACCTAACGCGGGGTTAACACGGACCTGACTACCTTTGACCCTGACTACCTTTTACATAGTTAGTCAGGGTCAAACAGGTTGTGTTTTCGCTTATTTTCTCTCGCTGCCAGAAGACGGTCTCCTGCGGATTTATGGAAAGTTTTGATAAGATTTTGTGAAGGTTTCTGAGTTGGGTGTGTACGTCACCAAATCTAACTTTATATTACCTTAATCACTGTCTTGTTGGCTAAAACATAGCACTATTTTGAAACATGTCAGCAACTCCTAGAAACTGTTAGCTGTTAGCTAGTGCATATGTAAGAAAGTAAAACTTACCTGTAGAATGGTACACTCCAGGGGTATGGCCTAGACTATGAATGGCTGCCAGAGTTAGTACATGGTGAGTAGAGGGTCAGGTTGGTTGTGTGGAGTTGAAGTAAAGCAATAGAAGCTTGTGTTTAAGAAGGTTTGTTTTCCAAACTATACAACTGCTGCTGTGGCTACATTCCCACAAAAAGACTTGTAAATATTATTATTTATTTATTTACTTTTTTTTCTTTCTGCACAATAAATTCTTTATTGTGTCTGCACAATAAATTCACCTCAACTGGGATTTCCTGTCACCTTCATCTTATTATGCCTTTGATCGCGAGCGCGATCGCTAACAATTTGCTTTAACTTTTACGTCAGTCTTGTGTGAATGACATACGTTTGCACCCCAGTAATGGGGTGATGTAATGGGGTCTCGCCTGGGAGCCCAATCACCTCCAAGTGGTAACAAAATGACCGAATGGACATTGGCCAGTGTGATTTGCATGCTGAGTCACACCCACCCAGACATACGGGTATAAATAGGATCGGCACACTCACTTCATTCATATTTTGATTCGGAGCCAAGTAGTTGTCAAGCGATCGCTCATTTTTAATTTTTCTCCTATTAGGAGTTCTCCTCTGAAAACAGCAATTATTATTGCTACTGTTGGCCTTCCTTTCAGCTCATCATGGGTTTTACTTGGCTGGTGTGAAGCCGCATTCCAGTGATGGTTCAGCGTGCTGGGCAAAGAGAGTGCAGAATTCGTCCCTGGGTGCTTAAGCTAAAAGAGCAGTTTCCCTAAAAGAGCAGCACAGGCGGTCAGCATCTTTTTCAAGATGTCTTTCCGTCCATGTGTTTCTCGATCGACCAGAAGGATGCGTACTTTCATGTCTCAATTCTCCCTTTGACACGGTCCCTTTCTTCACTTCGCGTTTGAGGGTCAAGCATGTCAGTTCAAGGTCCTCCCCTTCGGGCAGTCCCTGTCTTCCCAGGTCTTTACCAAAGTCAAGCAAGAACTTGTCCGGATGGACAACACTTCAACCATCAGGGTGAGAGCTCCCTTTGAGCCTCTAGAGTCAGTTGAGTTTAAAGTTCTGTCTTTAAAGACAGCGCTCCTGACTGCATTCGCTTCCTTCAAGAGGGTGGCGGAACTGCAAGTATTTTCGGTCAGCATATCGTGGCTACAATTCGGACCGGCCTCGTCTAATGTCTTCCTGAGACCCCGGCTTGGATACGTGCCCAAAGTTCCCACCACTGCCTCGGGACCAGGTGGTGAACTTGCAAGCAAAGCCCCCGGAGAAGGCAGACCCAGCCCTTGCGCACCCCGTTCGCGCACTTCGTGTTTACGTGGACCGCACTCAGAGCTTCAGAAGCTCAGAGCAGCACTTTGTCTGCTTTGGAGGTCAAGAGAAGGGAAAGGCTGTCTCCAAGCAGAGGTTGGCCCACTGGATAGTGGATGCCATTGCCTTGGCGTACCAGTCCCAAGGCGAGCCGTGCCCCCTAGGGGTGAGAGCTCACTCCACTCGGGGTGTTGCTTCCTTAATTATCCTGCTTTATTGCACTCTATTTCAAATGTCTGTTTCTGATTTAATTACAATAATGACCCGTCATAGTTTTTGTCTGTACCACCACAGTTTTGTAATAAACCTAAAAGGTCACTAACATTGTGTTTTGCACCATTGCTTTGGCATAGCATCTGTCAATCGAACAGAAAACAAAATCGCGATGTAGCTTAGTGCGCTTGTCACACGGCAAAGGCTGTGATCTAATAAATAAGTTGTGGCTGGTTTCAGAGTGAAGCGCACTGTGTTCACACAAGAAGCTCATGATTCGCATCTCAGTAAATGCTGCAAGCTTAATCACTGCATGTAATGCGAGTTTATCGTGCATTTTTGACTGCTCCTGTGTATCCAATTTAATTTGCTTACATTTTGTATTTGCATTTATTCTTGCAGTCAGTTGAGATAGTTTACAAAATTAAAAATATTCTTTGAGATCATAATTGTATTACATTACGTTGTTTAAACCCCAAATCTTACCTTAAAACATTCTTCTTTAACAATTATTCACTTTTCAATTTGTTACATACAATGTCATTGTAAAATGTAGTTTTAATGTAGCTAGCTACTTTTTAATAGTAACTTGTAAAGTAGTTAACTACTTTTTCAATAGGGTAGCTTGACTGTATCTTGACTACTTTAACTTATGAGAAGCTTGTAGCTTGTCAAACTACAGTTTCAAAATAGCTTCTCCAACACTGTCTGTTGTTGTAGTGACATTAACCCACCACTAAACATGACGTTAAAAAAGACAAACTGTAACTGATTGCTTTACATGTCAGTCAGAATACCTCTAAGTGGGTGGTCCCTGGCCAATAGGTTGGTTTCACGTGACGTCACGCTGCTGCATAGCGAGAGCGCGAAATTCAGATGGAGGGCAGGAAGTGAAATAGCTGAGAATCTGCCGTCTGAAAAATGCCAATGTTTTGTGTAGTTTACGGCTGCTCCAATCGTTCTAATCGAGAAAAGGGAAAGGGTTTTTATAGAGTACAGAAGATTGTCACTCATAAAGGTGAGAAATGTAAAAAGCTCACAGAACAACGCCGTAAAAAGTGGATTTTTAACGTAAGTTACGTCTGCGGTCGGGTGGAGCAGAGTCTGTTAATGCCTGTGTCTGCAGCGACCACTTCGTCAGAGGTATGTTAGCTAGCCAACGTGTTTTTTGTTTCTGTGTTTATATAGCATTAGGTTGTCGTTAAATGCTCATTTACTTAGGCCTCGTTTACACTGTCAGTGAAATGTGACCCAATCCCGATTTTTTGCTCATATATGACACAGATCCGATGTGTTCTATGACAGTGTAAACAGGAAAAAAACGCATGCATTCGGATATTTCGAGATCGGTTTCAGGCCTCATTCATATGTGGAAATAAATCGGATATGTGCCAATGCGACTGTCATGTAAACAGGCAGATCGGATTTTCTGAGGCATTAGGCAACGTCTCCGCGGTTAAAGCCAATATTTAAACACAATATGCTCCCACCAGTCCTGAGATCTCTCTCACACACAATAACTGAAGCATATGTGCAATGATGGCACTTTTCGTCCTCCTCCGCCTCATAATCGTGATATTTGGCGAACTTCGCATACATCGCAGAGCTAGGATCAAGCATATTTCGCGTCCGCCCATCTGTGCCAGAGAATTGAACCCTTTAAGCATGCGCGATGTTTCAGATAGTATGGCAAGTGTAAACACATGAATCGGATATGGGTCAGAGTTGAAAGAACGTGTAAACGGACGGTCAAAAAAATCGGATAAAGGTACAACATGGACACTCCGCAACGGTTTCCTCCATAGACGTATTCTCCGTGTTTACTTCCTGCCCTCCATCTGAAATCGCCCCGCCTTCGCGCGTCATCATAATCACGTGACTGAAACCCAGCTATTGAAGCAGCTAAAGAGCCCAGACCATGCTATCACTCAAAGTTCTGGCTATGTGAGACTACAAAGTGTGGAATTTACATTACATTTTAAATTTCATTATAAGTATGAACTTATGAATGACAGGTGCAACCCTACCCAGACTTTTTGCCATGATTCAAAGATCTGGCTACATGAGACAATGTAGACCCCAACAAATAATAGCATCACACTAGGTTTGACATTAATTGTGTAACCTTTGTCTTACCCTGTATGTGGGGGTGTTTGATCAACAGCATCAGGGCATATCTGAGAGTTGTGCTGGTGGTCTCCGTACCAGCTACAAACAGATTTAAAACAGTCGCCATCAAGTTATTTCTGTGGAATTCTGTGTCATGATTGTCTTTTTCCTGTTGTACGACACAAAGAAACAGTAGAACAGAAATTATATGTTGGCTACAGTCCTTCAATGTACTGTTAACTTGTGCTGTACAGTTCTTCAATTTATTGTTCATACACACACACACACACACACACACACACACACACACACGCGCACACACACACACTCACACGCATGCATGCACACACACATATACTCTATATATTTATTTATTTATACAACAGTTCGTTCTGGTTCTCGAATCTGAGAGAGCCTTTCAAACCATACGATACTCTACCAGTATCACCCATTTAGCCATTTGTATCACTCCACTTGCAACATTTCTCTCAGCAAGTGTCATGGTTGATGAGCAAATCCACTAGCCTGGGTTTCCCCATGCTGCCCTGAACGCAGCACAATTTTATTCACGCTGCTAGGCAGCCTGGATACCATGGACCAGATTTTCCCCTCAAAAAGGGAACCAATCACAGAACGGGGAGGGAGCAGCAAGACGATGATGACGTCTATGCAACACACCGAAGCAGTTTGTTTATATCTATGGATACAACATGGCATCAGACGCGAAGTTACCTTTCGATGCAGCCTTAGATAGTGTTCTTAGTAGTTTAGAACGCAAGTTTATTTCGTCTTCTTCCTCGTCGAATTTCTGTCGCTCTACATACGTCATCTGGTATAATTGAAATGATTGGCTATGAGCACAGTACAGTACGTACAGGTGCATTTGATAGACATTCGTAGCGCCCAATAAACGGCTCTGGGCATTCGTAAACCACGCCTCAAATACGAGAAAATGAACATGTGGTTCCCAGACCACGTCTCAAATGAGACTAGGGGCCCTATCTTGCACCCAGCGCAATTGACTTTGTACACTGACGCATGTATCATTCCTATTTTGCACCCGCGCAAAGCGCGCTTTTCCCTCCACAGAAGCACGTCGCTAAACTAGGGAATGAACTTGCGCTCCCTGGGCGGTTCAGCGCAAAAAAGGAGGCGTGTTCCGGCGCAAACGTTCCTTCATGCTATTTTGCAGGTTTAGAAAACAATTGCGCCACTAACCAGGAAAAAATAGTTTAAAGTCAGTGGCGCGTTGCGCATGTTATTCATATGCTATTTTAAGGGCGCATGCTTGGCCCTAATCAATGTAGCGTGTGCACAACGCGCATACACTTTGATTCTCTCATCTACACAGAAGCAGCAGTTTTCATTTTTGCAAATCATACATTATTATGATAGATAGATAGATAGATAGATAGATAGATAGATAGATAGATAGATAGATAGATAGATAGATAGATAGATAGACAATTTATTATAAAAGCATACATCTAGCTTACACATTTACCCATATTATCATACACCTTTTTAACCGAAGTTAATTTGGGTGGGTTTCTCCATCCCCAACGTCCCTGACGAGAGCGTTGCTCTCCTTGGCTGTGAACCGCTCCTGGCGCGCGTCTGGCAAATCCGCCGTTATAATAGGAATCCGCTTTAGAACAAAGCGCGTCTGCTCTTAAAGGGAATGTGAGATGACGCTCTGATTGGTTTATTTCACGTTACGCCCAAACCACACCTATGAATAATGAAGCTACTTCAGACCAACCCATTTTAGATTTGCGCCTGGCGCAAGAGTCATTTATCCCGCTGGGAAAATAGCAACAGCGCCAAGACCCGCCCACAAAGTTACTTGCGCTTTGCGCTTTGACACTTGCGTTTCAGATCGTTAAAATAGGGCCCTAGGTCTGACGTTAGCCAGGCTACAAACCCACCAGAATTTTACAAATACTACTGTTGCTTTTTTGTGTCACACAGCAAAAAGACAATTACAAAAACTGATATACAATCATTGTAAACATTAGATACCTGATTTAATCTGTTAAGGAAGCAGTCAATAAAATCCTTTGGGTCATTGAAGTCTAAATTCTGCTCATGCTCCTTAACCTTATTCAAAATGAAGGATCTGATGTCGTCTATCTCTCTGAAGATGGTGTTATGACTCCCTGGCAAGAGCTCCATTAGTCGAGGGAAGATGTTACACAGCTGTTGAGAATGAGAAAATTGAGTTGTAATACATTTTTAAAAATGTATTTACACTACAGTATGTGGCTCTTATTTGACTCTCCTTATTTTAGGAGAGTCAAATAACACACTTCACTTATCAGGTGTGTTAGACAAAATGTGCAGAGATGGGACTGTTCCAGGACCTGGATTGGGAAACACTGGTTTAGAGAATAGCTTTAGCAATGCCAGGTTATGGGTTTGATGGTCTGGAAGTGCACATCATAGTAACAAATTTGTATCTTGAATGAATTGCAAATCACTTTAGATAAAAGTGTCTGTCAAATGGACAAAAGTACATGTAAAGTTCAAACCTGCCGCAACTGTATATATAGTACATATATACAGTTGGACCAAGCGAACTGAACTACAAGCGTGAACACACCCTTACAAACAGTTTGTGCATCAATCTTGTGTTATTCATGTGAGAGCATAAGAGTGACTCTTGATGAAGCTTCTCCTTATGAAGGGCATTTCAAATCAATCATACAGGGTTTAAATTTTGGTTTGGGTGCCGTCTGTCAAAATGTTAGGATTTTGACGATTGACCTGTGCTAGTGAAAAAAAATGTTCAGAAGAAGTTTAGCTAAAGAGGTTTAGCTAATTTACTCTGTTCAATCTTTCCTCCGTTCTCAATCTTTTTATTTATGTTTCTTAAACATCAAGTTCTTTGTTCCAGGGCACAGCTGCAGTGGTCCTAAACAGAATTTGAAATAATACTTTCCTGTTCTTTTAGTTCTCTTGTGTCCTGTCTCATCTGCTTACCTGGCCCCAAGGGCTGCTGATGAAGCGCACAAGTCTGGAGAGGATCTGGAGCAAGTGCAGGAAGCTTTTGTCATCATAATCAAAGCGCTGCCCAAACACCAGGCAACAGATCACGTTGGACACAGTCCGGCTCAGGAAGAAGACTGGGTCGACTGGTTTAGCTGAAGGAGAAAACCTTACCATTATCATTTTTAGCGCAGAACTGTCAAGATATACAAATCCTAGTATATAATAAATGGAGCGTGTTCGTCAGTTCCTCACATCTGGTTTCTTCAAAACTCTTCAGCAAATGCCTGCTCTCTTCTTGAATCCACTGTTCCATTCTTTTACGGCCCATTCCAAAATCCCTCAGTGTGGTGAGAGTGAACCGCCTCAGTTGACGCCAGCGTTCACCATTACTGACGATCAGACCTACAAACATTTAATCTAGACTAAATTACTTCGAACTGATAGTATGTGTTTATAAAACAAAAGTAAACCAGCATCACTTGTACCATAGCCTTTCACAACTCTGTTTAGAAAGGGAACGGGGGCTCTGGGTGCAAAGTCATCTGCCTGGTCCACTAGAGCCTCTTTCACTGTATCAAAACCGACCAAAACCACCGTTCTTTGAGGCCCGAGGTATACCGTCATCACAGGCCCATAGGTTTTGCTCCACTGTTGAAAAAACAGACTTTGCAATCACACACCAGTGCAAGGTTGGATAATTCATTACATTTACATTTATATAGTGCTTTTCTGGGTATTCAAAGCACTTTTACACTTTTATATCTCGTCAACCACCACACACCAGCTTATTGGTGGAGAGGAGACAGAGTGATTCCAGCTAACAGAGCTTTGTTACAAGAACGTTCTCCAAATATTCAGTGTTGTCTCTGGGAACGTAAAAAATGTCCAGTTTTCTTGACGTTAGCGGAACGTGTTTTTGAAGGTATGATGTTCCTTAAACATTCTTTCAACTTAATTTTGATTAACAATTAAACATTCTAGGAACGTTGATTTGTAGCATTCCAAGAACATAAAAATGTCCAGTTTCCTGAATGTTAATAGAATGTTATTGAAAGGTTAGTATGATGTTCCTGAAACATTCTTTCAATCATTCCAACACCTGCTGTGAAAAACACTGAAAGAAAGAGAAATAAGAACACAAACTACAACTTTCTTCAGCCACAGCCTTAGATGAAATCAACTGAAGATAAACGACATTAAATCTCTCAAGATCTCATCAGAGGAGGATTAAACAACAGCATTACCAGCTTCACTTATTACTAACCAGACTGACTTTATTTCTGTCATACGTCTACAGAAGTTCTTATTGAGAACTAACAGAGGTTTAGATGTTGATGAATGATTGGTTCATTTGACATTACCATCATGGGAATGTTCTTATAAGAAAAATCTGTTAGCTGGGATAGAGCTTATCAGTATTTATGGGGATGATTAGGAGGCAATGATGGACAGAGGCCAATGGGTAAATTTGGCTAGGATGCCAGGGTTACACCCCTACTCTTTTTCCAAAATTTTAATGACCACAGAGAGTCAGGACCTCGGTTTAACGTCTCATTCGAAGGACTGGGACAGGTTCATGTTTGTAAATAGACTACTCTCTGATAACAACTAATACAATATTGTTTCTCCTCATTGTCCACTTAGGGTGGGGCTAATGTTGCTTTTGGTTCAGCAGACTTTGACGTTGCAGACATTAGAAGCATTTATGAGGACTTGCTCTGAAGCATTGCCGAATAACATGGAGCCCTAGATGAGATCAGACAAGACAAGACAGTTGTATTTTGGCACACCTTTCTGCCTTGCTAGGAAAAAAAAGATAAAATATACAGAAAATATGTAATTCAATTAAACTATAAATCTAAAAAATATCAGTGATGTCATATATGTTAATGGTATATTGGCATGATTGTCTCCATGAGTGATAAAAATTACCACACAGCAAAATCCCCAAAGTTAAATTAACACTCTCAGTGTTTATATGAGTCGGAGTCCACACTCAGAGTGTTATAAGTAACACTGAAGCAGTGTTAAAGTTAATGAGATAATTAAGTGATTAATTGAGTGATGATTGAGCATTATTGAAGACACCTGATATTAACAAGCCGAATCACTGAAGGAGAAAACTGTGATTGGTATGTTACCATTATGGTGATCAGTATTTGCTTTAGTTGGGCTGTTGACCCTTAAGTCGTTAACTTTAGATTTTGTTTGGCTGTTGTACCTGAGTTAACAGCTAGATGAACAAAGAGAAAAAGGTGATATGATGGTGTTGGTTGTGTTTTAAAATAATCATTATTTCACAATCACTGAACTCATATAGAGCCCAATTTCTGAGTAAGATCCACTTTTATTAATCATAGCAGCACTATACTTGAAAAGCATAATATTTTTAACTTTTACAATGTAATCCAAATAATTTCATGCATAAATTCCAAAGCATGTTGCAGTGCATTCTGGGTGCCACCAATCAAAACTCATTCATGGCTCCCATCATGCATTGCTGCATGAATAAATAATAAGTTTATGTTCAGAGTTGATCTGTTTGTCACCATTGTTGAGAATCATACGCTAATTCTTGATGTCTGTGTGTGCCTGCAAAAAAATATTTTGTGAGAAGTTTTTATTTTTATTTTTATTTTTTTATTGATTTGATCATTTGGATTTCATTGAAAATGCTAAAAATGGCAAGCTCTACAAGGACAGTGCTGCTATAATTCATAAGGTAAACTTTACTCAGAAATTATGCTCTCAGTGAGTTCAGTGATTCAGGCCAAGTAATGATTATGTTACAACACAACCAACACCATCAGATCACCTTTTCTCTTTGTTAATCTGGCTGTTATAACTGAATTACAGTAGACAAACAAACTCTTAAGTTAAAAAAGTAAGGGTCAAGAGTCCAGCTAAACTAAACCCGATAATTAAATTAATTTTCTCCTTCAGTGATTCTGCTTGTTACCATCAGGTGTCTTCAATAATGGTCAATCATCACACAATTAATCACTTAATTATCTCATTAACTTTAACACTGCTTCAGTGTTACCTATAACACTCTAAAGGCCATTGCATTTCGCAATCCGAAATTTTCGCACGTAAAAAAAAAAAATCGATCTCACGTTATGTCAATCACGCTTGCACACTGTCTACGAAACTTTCGTCCGTAATAAAAAAATTCGGATCAGGTTCGATTTTCTGTGTTTTTCGCATCCACAGCCAGTATTTTGAGAGGTTTTTTGACAATTCAGAGCCACTGTACAAGCGAACGACAAAATCGAGCACCCAATTCGATTACTAATCATGTATTATTTGGGTATAAAATATAACCTGTATACAGCTGTTCTGTCTGCCCAGCGCTTCCGCCGGCCGTGTGTGTGTGTGTCTGTGCGTGCGTGCGCAGGCTATGTGTATGCGTGTGTGTGTGTGTGTGCCCATACCTTAGACATATAGGCTTAGGCTACTGCCAGTCTCTGTTCAGGATCGATTGGTTCACGGAAATTGGTGGTCTTCTTTTTAATATGTGGCTCCAGTATCGCTAGCAAAGCATCAAACTGTACCACTGACATTCTGAGGTAAATTTTGAATCGTTTGGGATAATTTCGCAACTCCTTGATAAGGAGGTGAAACTCTCCTTCCTCTCGGCGCAATCTCAGGATTGGATGGACCCAATATTTCCTCTTTCTTTTTCTCTTTTTAAGAAGAAAGAGGGCAACAAAAACAAAATCATCCTCACTGCTTGACGAATCCATTTTGTATTTTTTGCGTTTTTTCCGCAAAGGTTTAATAAATACGCATCGGACTCAGTGTGCAAGGTTTCTGTGCGTGACGAATTTTAAGGCTGACGAACACGAAAAAACGCATACGAAAATTTCGGACTCAGTGTGCAATGGCCTTAAGGCTATGTTTACACGGAACGATCTGAAGAGAAAATGCAAAAGTGGCGTTGCGTTATCACTTTTTATTCTGCGTTTAGACGAGCGTTATGGGGGGGAAATCTGCGTGCATATGGTGACGCAAAAGTGTGTGAAATTCGATGTAGTATGCACTCCAGGCGGTTAGGTGGCAATGTGAGAGAGCCACCGTGAGCAGATCGGTGCCTTCACTGTCTAGCAGGCTTTTGCGTTTCTACCCTTTATGGGCCTTTCACACAGGACGTGGTATGCGCGGCGCTGCGCTATAAAACCCATTAATCTCAATGGCTTGCGCCGCGCAAGGACGTTTTGTTGCTGCGTCGACCAAAGCGCAAGCGCAGCGGTGCGCATCATTGGCGTGCTCACGCGCACGCCGCGGTCAAAGTTCAAAATAGTTCAACTTTTGCTGCTGCGCTCTGTGACGATTACCAGCGCGGCCAATAGAATCGGGGGATCCAAACAAGCACGGAAATCAAAATGGATGAAAGTAAATTATATTAAGACATCGTATGGTATGAACGATCGTCTCATAGACAGACAGATTTACATTAAAAATAGTTGTGTTTTAACAGTCAGGTAACTTGTAGGTAGACAATGTGTGTAAAGTTTTTTCGCGTTGTATCTGAAGGGCAACGCTGAACCCAGCGGCAAGCGCCGCGCATACCGCGTCCTGTGTGAAAGGCCCATTAGACGGGAACGCGACGGCGGAGCGTTTTTAAGATTTCCACTCTGGAGGGTGGTTTCACTTTTTTGCGTTTTTAAGCCCCAAAAACGCTGTCGCCGTCTAAACAAAAGGCAAATCTGATAAAATATTTTTACGTTTTCACCCGCGAGCATTCTCGTGTAATCAGGACCTGAGTGTGGACTCATATAAACACTGAGAGTGTTAATTTAACACTGGCGATTTTGCTGTGCAGTGTGAATATAAGAATTTGGAGAATTTTTCCCTGATCAGACCCCACATTATAAAAATTATAACAATAATAATAAAAACTATTGAGTGTAGTAATAATAAAAATAATAGCATCTTTATATCTCACAAGTCTTTATCGCTGTGCGACTACATCTATACACTTTTATGGTGCAGACAAAAGCCACCAAAGTTAGATGGAGCGGCACAATTCATTTTCAAAGACAGGATTGATTAGACTGCCAATCCTATGGTGAAGTACATTTGATGTGTGCAGGGGCAGTGCCTTCTTCGCTACCATTTTTCAGTGTTTGTACCCTGGTCATTGAGCACCACCTACAGCACATTACAGTATGTCTCTCTTATGTGATTCCCCCTCATGTAGACCACATTCTAATGAATCATACAGTACAGTAAAAGCAACAGGTATAGATCAAAGCTACAAACCTTCTCTCTTACCTTCATGAAGCTTTTAAAGGGTGCACGCTTGTCCATTATTGGCAAGTTTCCAATCAGTGGCAGTGCCAGCGGCCCTGGGGGCAAAGAACGTCCACTTGGCTTTCTTTTCCATCGAAATAATACCAGCACAGCAAAGACTAAAACCAGCACCAATGAGCTAGAGAGTTCCATCCCTCGTCTCCAAAATATTATGTTATGTTCAGTTCAGTTTTTTTTCTTTACATCTGTTTTTGCCAGTGGCTTTAAAGGTTTTTGTATGCACAGTGGGAGTAGAGCAAGAAGGAGGGGGCAGGTTCAAGCCGGAATGGGACAGAGGTGATGAATGTGAAATGCTTATACACATTAACCAGGGTGAACACTATCAGCCCAGGAATGAGAGAGTGGTTGGTGGTGTGATAAAAAAACAAACAAACAAAAAAACATGAATATATTGTTTGTATACTATGGTAGGCAGGAACAATACATAGCCTACAATACTAACTATCAAGTCGATCCCTGAATCGTTATTTAATTTCAGATCTTATTCATTAATATTAATGTAGAATATACAAACCTTATATTACTGTGATTGTACTAACATCCCTCTCCTATCCCTCATGCCTCAAGTTACTGAAAGTTCAATAAGATATAATGTAACTTGTGAAATCATTATTTCCCCTCTCTTGTTTGGCATCATTTTAAATGTCTCAGTGTGACTGGTAAAATGGTCTCAATTTCACAAGCACTAGAATAGATCATGACGACAGCTTTTCTCAGTACATTTCTTGAATCATCCTTAAGATTTGCAAACCAGTAAGTGCATTTCTCCAAACAATTCGTACAAACAGCACCACACAATGGATTATCTGCAAAAGCCTGTAATTTGCCTAAAACCCTTAGTTCATCTCTCGAAACTCAGAATTTATGTCAATGAACATATCAGTGCCATCAGAATGACAAGTCCTTGTGTCATTGTTCACAAACAAGATAGTCAAAATGCTTAGTCATGCTATCAAAATGACAGTGTACTCTGTATTACCTGATGTAAACTATACGATTTTGATGACAATGATTGAAAATGCACAAGACTGCATTTTAAGTCAAGTCAAGTCAATTCACCCTCTATGGAACCCAAATATATGGGAATATACTGCAAAATATAATGCAATATATTACATAATACATTTACATAAATGGGAAACTAGTGCTTATATTTTTCAATATACTGCAATATATGCATTGACCATGTATGGCTATACATCTATATATTAATACATATAAACTATTTATAAATGAAGACAGAAATAGCATTACATGTAATATTTACAAAGTTTTATCCTTTATTGTGTACATATATTGCACATACATTTTCCCATATAAATGTGAATGTAAGTTCACACAAATACAGTATACACACACACATTCACGGAATGCGTTACAACAGATTTCTAGTTCCCAGCATGCTTTGCTTCTGACTGTTAAAGGAGAGCAAATGTTAAAATTAAGTGTTATTTAATGTGTTTTGCTCAATATTAATATAGGGGGAGATCTGTTAATGTTCTATTATTTTGGAATTTAAAAGGTTTTCTAGTATGAGTTTTTGGGGTTTCCATTGTGCTGAAGAGTAAAGCCTGTGGTTCGGTTGATGATTGGCCTAATACCATTAAGACTATAATTACTATATTTTAAAAGTAATGGCTGTGCACTAGTATGATGATAGTCTCTTGGCTAAATACTTCGGTACATGCAGTTGTGCTTTTGTTAACTAGCTTGAAAATATTAAACATTTATGATGTAAATAATTAAAAAATGTAAGAAATATATTATGTACATTATGATATATTAGTAAATATTTTGTCACATATTTTTCAATATATGAAACGAGGGAATTCCTTATGTATTTCTCAATATATTGTAATATATTAAAGAGAAACAATATTATTATAACTCACTCATTTTAATAAAATAATAATAATAATTCTGGAATCACCCCTGATCAGCAGACAAGTGCAAGTATGCATGCAGTAGTGCAGATACTAGGCCTATATTCAGCAGCATAAAGTTTACAAACTTATATGGCCTGCTGAGGAGGATGATGATGTGCAGGACACATGCACTGAACATACAGACATTTTCTTTCTTAACACACCAGCTCGAATTTCAGTATGAACTCATATAGTCAGCCTTATGGTGCACAGCTTATTAAGCAATCATGATTTATTTATTTATTTAACATGTATGTGTGCATTAAAGGGCCCCTATTATGGATTTTTGAAAATGACCTTTCATGTAGTGTGTAACATAGCTCTAAGTGAATGAAAACATCCTGCAAAGTTTTAAATCTGAAAGTGCACCGTTTATAAAGTTATTGTCTTTCAAAAGTAAGAGTCGACTCTGAGTCAATGAAATGAATTGTTTTTCATTCGAGTCATAATCCGCTTCGTTGTGATGTCAAGACGAAACATTAGCATATTGCCTGCCCACTTATTGTGTGCACAGACACCAGGGAAAACTTGAACCTCAAACCAGCAGCTGATTCCTGCAGTTTATTCTTTACACAAAGGTTGGTTTTACGAGATCAGTCTGCTTTGCAGTTCCTGACTGTTGTTTTCGCTTGCAAATTGCTGTTCACAGGCTTGCAGTGCTTTTCATATTTGTGCGGAAAAAAATGTGCCAAAAGTGTAAACACGGGAAAAATGGAAGTCGGAAGAATACAGATCATATTTATTTTGCGTTAGCATGAAGCTGCAGTTTCATAATACATGTATTACACTTACGTTACGAATAACAGTAAAATGTTGCAAATAGCTTTTTCTTACACTTAAGGCGATTTACACCTTTACAAATCTTCTCTTGCAGGTGCAAATTTAATTTCCGTTTGCAATCTTATGTACACTTTTACAAATCATATTACATCATATTACTACCTTCATAGACTTCCTTTTCGAAAGGGAGTACATCAGGGGAACCACTGCACTATAGTGTTAATGTAAGAATTAATGATTTTATTTTACATTAATGCTTTTTATTTTATATTACATTAATGCTTTTCAGTTTTATGGTGGTAATTTTGACAAAATAGGCTCATCAAAAAATCGTATATGCAAAAGATATATCCTTTGATCAGTTTGTACTCTGTGCTTATCTCTTTCTCCATATATACTGTATATCCACATTCTTGTAAAATGAGACAAATATCCATGTTGCTCAGCGGGGGGAGGCAATGAGCTCATAGAATCGAAGCATGTTGGCAAAGCTGCTGAGTTCAGGACTGGGGTTGTCGTGGAAATTCTTTCACAACTTTAAATAATAATTGGAAGACAGCTGGAAATCTCAAAAGTTATAAAGATCTTTATTTCTTGCAAGAAATTGGCTGTTCACACATCAGTCAGAGTCTGATATGAGAAGGCCCTGACTTCTCCTTTTTGCCCAGCTTATATACCCTTAACACATCCTGGTCTGTCTCAAAAGATCGCCTTGGTTTACCTTAAAAGGCAACACGTCTTGTTCGAGATCTCTTTCTAACATAAATCCTATCTAGACAGAACAATATCACGTCTGCAAAAGTTTCCTGTTATTAGCTGCAGCTTTTTTATCTCTATTTCTATCAAAGCTGCGCACATACTTTTCACACTTGAAGTACACAATAGGTCACTTGAAGTACACATTGTCTCTTTGTTACTTAGTCTTCTAACCCAGAACATTTTGTCCCTGCAAGCTTATCTTAACTTATACATTTCTAAAACTTGGTTACATATCTTTAATAATGTACTTTAGCTTATATGATTATATTTCTTTAAATGCTTATGAGTAAAAATAAATGTTCAACGTTAACACAAGTTGCACACACCTAAAAGTAAAAAAACACATCTAAATGTAAAATTTCCATTACAATCCACCCCATGTTCATTCAAAGAACATACACACAATTTGACATTTACTTCTCCATAATCATAGTAATTTACAACAGGTAAATTTTCCCCATGGTCATTTAATTTCTTAGTCAAACTCATGTTCGCTCTCGTTCTCGTATACCTCATCTTCAGGCACTGTAACCTCAACTTCATCTTCTTCCCAACATTCTAATTCTAGCAATCTAATTCTTTTTTTTCAGAAAAAAAAACTAATCATACCATAGTACATTGCCTTTTAACTTTGAATCAAGCTAAATTTTGAATCACATTGATCTATTAGGCCTTAATTAACCATTTTTCTTAACCTTATTTTGCTAGCTTTTAATTCAAGTAGGCGATTGTTTTACTTAGTCAAATTTATTTAAGGATCTGTGTAATAAAATCTAACCAAAAAATTATATAATCTCTTCATGTTTATCTTTTAACACAAATATCAATAATTGTATTATCTTGTTTCAAACAATGTCATTAATTTTAAAATTATCTCTCACCCAGCTGTTGCCATGAGAATAGCTTTAGCTGCTGATATGTCATTTAATCTTTTATTACCTATCCTAAAATCCTATTTTTCCAGAATTAACTGATGGACATAACATGTCCTGCCTCTATTTGTTAGCAATGCGGAATAATTCATAATGGATCCATTGATCCAGATCATTAAATCTGTAACTTCATTCTGAATTAAAAAAGCTTTTTAGAATTTTGCTTTGAGCAAATATTCTATTTCACTGAAATGTCTTAACTGTTTAGATTCATTTTAGTTTTTAAATTGAACATTTCAACTGTGTTAAATTCAAATTCAAAAGTGTTACATTGTTCTTGGTCTAGGTTTTAACT
The DNA here is from genome assembly GCF_963993115.1 of Abramis brama. NCBI lineage: Eukaryota > Metazoa > Chordata > Actinopteri > Cypriniformes > Leuciscidae > Abramis > Abramis brama. Next base: position 39,286,467 of record NC_139972.1, read on the forward strand.
TTGTGCTCCCTACCTAATTTTTTTTTTTTCAACAAAACAAGTCCATATTTCATTTCTGGAAGCCGGGCTAAATTAGCAAGCACTGTTACTGTATTCATAGATAGACTAGACCCGCAGTCACCTCTCAGATATCAAACACAGACATTAGACATGAAAGGAACATTTCAATAATCACACTGGTAACTTCTTTAACTAATAATAATCCATAAATTAAATATGTTTCCCAAAATCAATCACCTTTTGAAAGTTTTTCTTTTGCTATTTTAACAAATGGAAACACCTAAAAAATATTTAATTTAGTCATTCATTCATCGCTATAGAAGTCTACCCAATTATCTATTTGGACCTAGTCCAGCAAAGTTACTTAGCCTCCCTTATTAGAGAACAATTATTACCACTATTCATTTTTTTAGCATCTATGATATCTGAATTAGGGTTCTAAAACCCTCAAGTTTCTTCAAAAATAGTCCCTAGATTATTTATTATCTTTACAGTAATGTACCTATTTAGAGTCCCTATACTCTACAGAATTAAGTAGTAATTTGCAATTACTACTTAATTCTGTCCAATTTACATATACCTGAAATATTTTCAAATTCATCAGTAATTGTTCAAATCATGATATCTAAATACTCAGTCCTACAGTATAGTTTGATTGAACCAAATAAAACATCAATTAACATAACACACAATTAATTATTATGCTAAGCTTAAACCATTAATTGGTCCACATCTTCCTCCAGATGTGTTGATCATCTCGTTGCCCCATGGACGTTCCATCTTCACCAGGGTGATTCTTTGCGAACCGTCGCAATGGGCTTTCCCTCGTTGGCAAGGGAGGAAAGTTAAACTAGCACTTCCTTTGTCCCTCACTTGACGCTTTGCGTTGTCGTTGGTGTCGGCGTTTGGGGTTGCTGAGGCTGGTTGGTGTAGATTAAGTCGATATGCTTGGGCGGAGGTGTCACTGCACCCCAGATGGGACCTTGTTTGTGGAGTGAACCACTTCCTGGCTGCTTTCACCTGTGAATGGAGACCTTAAGTATTTTTGTTAATTACAACATCATGTATCATGTCGCCGGACTCATCTGCTTATCCGGCCGGTCGTCCTTTTTTTTTTTTTTTTTTTTTTTTTTTTTTGATGAGACCTGTAAAACTTCATGTTAAACAGTAACAAAACAATATTTTATACATTTGAAACAGAATCAGTTCTGTTGGCTGAGATCCATCATGACATCCTGTAAAAAGTCAAAAGTTAAACATGGGGTAGACAGGGCAAGCTTGCTTGCTCTCTGCCTTCCCAAAGTTATACGCTGCGCAGGTGTGGCATTGTTTATTTCTGCCACAACAATAACCCAGCTCAGGATAGTTAGCCAAAATCATCCATGGACATTATTTTATTGGGTATATTTTCTTCCCTGTTGGGTCATATTTTAACCTGTTTAGATACAGCTGTTTTGATTGACATCATTTATGTCTCTGAACACCATAATTCACACACTCACTTTCACACACTCCACACACCCCTCTCTCTGGCCAGAGATTCATTCATTCATTCATTCTTGTCTGCCTTAGCAGTTTATGAACTGAATGGGGAACATATATTTATTAGGAGTGGAATACCACCAAATATGAACGGTAACAAAGTTCGACGACGACAGAAACTACTGAACGTAGACACACTGTGGCATTCCCCTTGCGACAGTGTCTGAACGTTAGGATATAAATTTTCAATTGCCCGATGCAGTCGCCATGTGATTGAGTTTACACAGTGAACATAAACCTAACTTTTCAAAATCAAATAGATTAAACACTTTAAGAGTACCTGTTGCTCGGTTTTATATATCTCATCTACATAAATACATAATTAAAGTCTAACTCATAAAAGTTTCTTCATTACTCAAAATTTCCTAATTATCACAGAATGCATATTCCTATTATTATGATTAATAATTTTATCAATTTCTTCATTTTTTTGCCATTGTACTATCATACATCACTTCAACAGTTCTGATTCCCTTAATATTTTTCCTTAGTGACTGTTTGTAAAACCCTGTGCTCTCAGATTGCCACACATTTTTGTCAGTGGTTGGCCACCAATCTTTTAGTGAGACACATTGTTTCACAAAAAGCCCCATTTCTCTCCACTCTGCAGTCAGTGGTTTAGCTAAAGAGATGTGAGGGACGGCCCCCTCCAAATCATACAGTGATGCTTGGCTATCAGTCACATCATTTATTTGACCAAACTAACTCTGAGGTTTTCAGTTCCTCAATCTCTAGTTCAGACCATTTTTCAGCAAAAATTTCATCTGGCTCACTGCTAACATGACATGTGCAATGCAATTCACTTTCTTCCATGAAATCATAGTCAGGAGGCATCCTATTTGTGGCTTTGTTTTGCAGACCACACCGAGGAGTGCTCCATTCAAAAACATATAATGTTTCAGTTGGCATTCGCACCATACTCATATCAGCAGTGAGACCACTGTCATCACAATACAAGTTCAGCTACACATTAAATCTCTTCCCAGAAGATTACAAGGACAGGTAGTAGTTACAAGAAAAGCATGAGAAAATGAGTGATCACCCATCTGACAAGACAAATCTGCTTTATATGGTTCCTTTACCAGATGCCCTGTGGCACTTCTGGAGGTTGCCCATTTTCCAGATAATACAGTTAAATCAGGCAATTGTTCATTTTTAATTCCTGAGTTTGTCACTCCACTGTCAATTTAGAACTTAATTTTCTTTCCCTCGACACTAATGTCAATCATTGGTAATTTTGCAAATGCTTTATACATTCGTTCAGTGTCAGCAAGCAAATTTTCTTCATTGCAAGAAACAGCAAGCACATTTTCTTCATTGCAAGGAGCAGAAAAAGAGATAAGATTAGACATATTTACCACCTGGGAGTCAGACCCTTCACCGTCGCTCCCCTCCCCCTCCTTCTTTCAATCTCCTTGTGGCTCTGGTGGCTGTTGGAATCCTTTCTTCTTCGGAGGATCCGGACAGTCATTTCTCCAGTGTCCTTTTCGCCCACAATTATAACAAGCTTCAGGGTCCATTGCGGGTTGGTCACCCATTCCACGTCCTCTTCCTCCTCTGCCTCGTCCTCTTCTGCCACCTCTTCCTCCTCCTCTTGAGTAATTTTCCATCATCAACCCTCCCATCTTCAGCAGAGCCAGTTGAGTGTCTTTGTCAGTCTTTTTCTGTTTGTTCTTGGCTTGGTCTCTCAGCAGCTTTTGTTGATGCGTTTCGTGTCGTTGGATTTCTTCCAGCCGCGCTTGGTGGTACCCCACACAAGACGTTTTGACCTTTTTCCCTATTTCAGGGTCCTCCAGACCATCCAGAAAAACAGTTTTCAGATATTCTTCATACGTACTTATCTTTGATTGTCTGGCCTGTGCTTCTCTTTGGGTTGGTGAACATTTACGAACTTTGCAGATGGAGGAGTGTAGTCTGGAGGAGCAGAGGGCAGGGTGATCGAACCTAGCAGGCTTCGATATGGGTGTTTTGGTGGTCTTGCTTGCAGACTCGTTCCCTCTTCTTCTTTGTCTTCCTCAGGATCTTGACCTCCCATTGCTCTTGGTTGTCTTTGTGGTTCGTGGAGGGCCACTGCTGGTGGTGGTTGGTAGGGGGAGTAGGGAGCCGGACAGCGGTCGTCCTCAGCCAGGCGGGTTTTCATGCATCTCATTTCCTCGGAAGAATTAGAAACAGAGTTTAGTAAAGTTTTTCTGGCTTCCTCTGCCTTTGTCTCTCTACTATTTGCACTCTCTAATGGTGCTAATGCTGCGTTTATCTGTCTTCTTTGTCTGGTAATTGCCTCATTTAACCATACATCTATAATTCGACCATCAAAGTCATAATTATATTTTTCTGTATATTTTTGGACTTGTTTTTTGTCCAATTTTCCTTTGTCTTTTGCAGATGGCTTACACTCAGACATTAAACACACATTAAATCCGTACAATATAATTAACTATGGTATCCTATGATGCCACCCCGTTCCATTTTTCTTGGTCATGGAACAATAATCCCCTTTTGAGAAATCCACTGTCTCCAACTCTTTATCATTAACATTACCCATTTTTGCACTAATTTTACTCAACAATATTTGTATTTGCGTATTTAAATTTTTCCCCACGTGGTCACCACGTACTATATTCACTGTGTTAATTCTTCCCCCCAGCGTGGCCACCACGCCTGCCTAAATCCGTCAATTTAGGACTTTCAAAATGCCCACATCCGTCGATGCTAGGTCTTTTTCCGAAACAAGTGCCTTCTTAAATGTTCGAAAATTACTATCAGGCTTATTTCAAACAGCACCTTGTCTGGACGTTTAAGAAATTACTATCAGGCTTATTCTCAAACTCTGGCCCTTCTGGGAAAACAATTAACCTATGGCATTTGAGAAATTACTATCAGGCTTATTCTCAAACCCTGTTTGGAAATTACTTTCAGGCTTATTCCAAACTCCTGACCCTTTTAGGAAAAATATTCAATACGCAAATAATTTTCTTATTTACCCCGTAAATAATTTTCTCTCACCGTCTTTTGCAGCTTGGTTCTTTTATTCGGGATCGCGTCCACCTAGGCCTGCCGTGGTGTCCACAATTCTCCCGTCCCTTGCATTTTTAGCGTTGGGGTATCGGAGCCAGAGACTTCTTGTCTTTGGGATGTTCAATCAATTGCTTCGTCCACGGAGGTCATCAGCTTTGCGATTCCCATTCCTCGTCGCCATTTGTCGTGGAAATTCTTTCACAACTTTAAATAATAATTGGAAGACAGCTGGAAATCTCAAAAGTTATAAAGATCTTTATTTCTTGCAAGAAATTGGCTGTTCACACATCAGTCAGAGTCTGATATGAGAAGGCCCTGACTTCTCCTTTTTGCCCAGCTTATATACCCTTAACACATCCTGGTCTGTCTCAAAAGATCGCCTTGGTTTACCTTAAAAGGCAACACGTCTTGTTCGAGATCTCTTTCTAACATAAATCCTATCTAGACAGAACAATATCACGTCTGCAAAAGTTTCCTGTTATTAGCTGCAGCTTTTTCACACATTTTGCTTATCTCTATTTCTATCAAAGCTGCGCACATACTTTTCACACTTGAAGTACACAATAGGTCACTTGAAGTACACATTGTCTCTTTGTTACTTAGTCTTCTAACCCAGAACATTTTGTCCCTGCAAGCTTATCTTAACTTATACATTTCTAAAACTTGGTTACATATCTTTAATAATGTACTTTAGCTTATATGATTATATTTCTTTAAATGCTTATGAGTAAAAATAAATGTTCAACGTTAACACAAGTTGCACACACCTAAAAGTAAAAAAACACATCTAAATGTAAAATTTCCATTACAGGGTCTACGGCATCTGGACCCTTTGGACTACTGAAGCTGAACTTCTGAAGCAGAGACACGATGAACAGAAAGAGCTCCATACGAGCCAGAGACTCACCCACACAAGCGCGTTTACCTGCAGAGATACAAGACCAAATAAAAGTATTCATGTTATTTATGAAATAAGTTTTAGTATCACAATTTGGAGCTTAAAATTTAAAGCTATTCTCTGATTATATTGGTCTGTTTAAAACTTCATTTAAAAGGTGGAAAATAAATTAATGCATAGTTATTCATGCTGTGAGTGACTGTGTGGCCCTGGTAAATCCTAGTTTGTCAGGACAATATCAAATTTTTTGGTCCCCATGAGGAAATAAGCTTATAAATAATACACAATGATGTTTTTTTAAAATGTAAAAATGCAGAAAGTTGTGTGCGATGGGTGGGTTTAGGGGTAGAGTCAGTGTTAGGGGAGAGAATATACAGTTTGGACAGTATAAAAACCATTTTGCTATCGATAGTCCCCACTAAGTAAGTGTGTGTGTGTGTGTGTGTGTGTGTGTGTGTGTGTGTGTGCGTGTGCGTGTGTGTGTGCTGAAATGTAGATGGGGAGTGCACTCAGTCATACAATTCCAAACTCATTTGCAAAGCTAGAAAAGATAACTTTGATTAACTCTGGACTGACATGACAGACTTTACAGATTTTACCTGCAGAAAAAGGGATAAAGGCTGGATTCTTTTTAAAGTTGCCATTGGCATCCAGAAAGTGCTCTGGGTTAAATGTCCAAGGGGTTTCCCACTGTAACTCATCCCTGAGGACAGAGTGCAGCATGGGAAGAATTACTGTGTCCTGGGGAAATAAAATACATTTAAAAATTACACAAAATATCCAGATTCAACAATACACCAACTAGAGATTATTGGGAAATATTCTATGCATTTTCACAAATCTAGTAATTTCCGAGATAAGAGGAGATGACCATTGTATGTGTTCATTTTTACCTTTGGTATTACGTAACCTCTGAACGAGATGTCATGCGTGGCATAATGGGGAATACTTAGTGGGACAATGTCCATGTACCGTTGTACTTCATGAATCACAGCATCAGTGAAGGGAAGGGACTTCCTGTCATCCATAGTAGGGATTCTGTTCTGTCCAATAACTCGATCAATCTCCCTCTGAATTTGCTCTAGACCAAATACACCAAATATTCAATGATTAAAATGATATGATATGATCAATAATAATTAAATTAAAAAAGATAAAAAAACAAGACAGAAAGCAAATAATACATATATCATAAGTACAGAATACTATCGTAGCTACACTGTGTCTACACCAGGCGAGAGTTGCGCGACAAAATCACATAGAACCCATTATAATCAGTGATGCTGTCTACACTGGATGCGATGCATCACAACAAATTCGCCACGGTAAACTGATGCCCCTTTCTATTTCTGAAGTACTTTAAGCGCTCACGCTACTTCTGATATGAAGAACAAATGGATTTTCAATGGTCACGTTGTCACGTCGGGTGTGGACAGCTTCTAGCTGCTGCGACGTGACAACGATCGAGTGCGGGGTGTACACTCAGTGTTAGGCTAAAAATGTATTTCTTGTGTTAGTCCTGACCCCTGTAAAGCTAAAATCACACTACAAATGCAAGCCTTTTTTTCTCTGATATTTTAGATAAGAAGTGGAATCATGTACTTGTATTTTTATTATGTATTTGATAATGTTAATGTTTTTTTCTCTCTCTACTTTTCTCTGACGTTCTGTCAAGGGTCTACAGATGAAAAATTGCCTTTTGGGCAAATTCCAGAACATTTACAGCCATGTTTATTAATGTGCACTGCCCTTGTGAACAAATAAACTTAGTCCAACACTCTTGTAGTATGCATATCTGTGAAAATGATGATACAATATATTTCAGACTTGTTTAAACTTGTTTTATGAATTATTCTTCATGTGTGTGCACTGTACTGTCAAGCGAAAGAGTAGCAATGACTAACAGTGAAACTATGAGACTTTGATAGTGAAAGAGTGCATTACAAAACAAGACAATGATGGTAGCAAAAAAATAAAACAAACATCTGTCTCAGTAAACACTGTCTTATCTATATTTTTGTGTTGTGTGTGCACAAACACAACACAAAATGAGACAGTGTGTCTTTAAGTGAGTAGAACAGTGATTCTCAGTCTAATAGTTTGCTTAGCTTAAATGCAAGGAGGGCAATTAGGGACATCTTACGGACATACCCTGTATGTGGGGGTGTTTGATCATCATCATCAGGGCATATCTGATAGTTGTGCTTGTGGTCTCTGTACCAACTACAAACAGATTTACAACAGTCGCCAACATGTTATCCTTGTGGAATTCTGTGTGAGGATTGTGTTTCTCCTGCCGTAGCACACAAAGAAACAGAACAGGAATTGTATACATTGTCTAAGTAAATGCTGAACAATGTGTATATAGAAGAGATAAGAGAAAAGAAAAGAAACAGCCTTTCTGTACCTGTTTGAGTCTGAAAAGGAAGCAGTCAATAAAGTCCTTAGGGTCACTGAAATCCAAATTCTGCTCATGCTCCTTGATTTTTGTCATAATGAAGGCTTTGATGTCATCTACCTCTCTAAACATGGTATGATGACTACCAGGCAATAACTGCATTAGTTTAGGGAAGATGTTGTACAGCTGTTGGGGTTGAGAAGATAGTGAAGAAGACATTCACACAGGACATGGTCTTTGCATACAAAAACAGAATGCCCACTTTTGAAACTTCTGCTTACCTGGCTCCAAGGCCTGCTGAGAAAACGCACAAGTCTGGAGAGGATCTGGAGCAAGTGCAGGAAGCTTTTGTCATCAATCAAAGCGCTGCCCAAACACCAGGCAACAGATCACGTTGGACACAGCCCGGCTCAGGAAGAAGACTGGGTCGACTGGTGTCGCTAAAGGAGAAAAACATTTTAGCATACAACTCTCACAGCTGTGAGTGCAGAACACTCAATGTATACCACTGCACTTGTACTGAACTCATAGGATGCAAATGTCAAATGCTCTCTTTTCTCACCTTTGGTTTCTTCAAAACTGTTCAGCAAATGCCTGCTCTCTTCTTGAATCCACTGTTCCATTCGTTTGCGTCCCATTCCAAAATCCCTCAGTGTGGTGAGAGTGAACCGCCTCAGTTGAAGCCAACGATCTCCATTACTGATGGTCAAACCTACAAACATTTTAGGGAGATTGAAATCTAGACTGAACTACATTAAACTGACAACTGTCGTCTTTGACAACAATAAACAATAATCTCACCGTAGCCTCTCAGAATTGTGTTTAGAAAGGGAACGGGGGCTCTGCCTTTGAAGTCATCAGCCTGGTCCACTAGAGCCTCTTTTACTGTCTCATATCCGACCAGAACCACCGTTCTTTGGGGTCCAAGGTACACCGTCATCACAGGCCCATAGGTTTTACTCCACTGTTGGGAGAATAGAATTTACTGTTACACACCAGTGCAAACTCATCAGGTGTTTCTGAGTATTTCATACTATATGTAATTTGCTAAACTAAAACCAATGTTTCACAAACAACAATGAAATCTCTCAATGGCATTTTTATTCAAAGGCAACTGCATTGTGATGCACTAGTAAACATCTGCACAATATTCAAATGCAATGCCTTACAATACCCTGCAATTCATGTGCTCATATTTGAAGCATAACATTCAGAAGTACATGATTCTGCTTACCTTCATAAAGCTTTTAAAGGGTGCACGCTTGTCCATTATTACCAAGTTTCCAATCAGTGGCAGTGCCAGCGGCCCTGGGGGCAAAGAACCCTTATGAAAAGAAAATATATTTCCCCAATATATGAATTATCAATATATTAAATGGTTTAACAGTATATTTGCAAATATACAGAATAATATATTGTTAATGTATTATTCAATGTATTGAATAATACATAAGGAATTGCCGCTTTTCATATATTGAAAAATATGTGACAATACTAATATATCATAATGTATGTAATTTTATATTCAGTAATACACTATACTATATAGATGTATATGTGATTAGATATGGTACTGCATGTGTAGTATATTGCAGATAAATATTTTATAAATATATGTATTAATATATAGCCATACATGGTCAATGCATATATTGCAGTATATTCAAAAATATAAGCACTAGTTTCCCATTTATGGAAATGTATTATGTAATCTATCGCATTATATTTTGCAGTATATTCCCATAAATTGTTGTTCCTTAAAGGAAAGTCCACTCGCCTTTCTTTTCCATTTCACCAACACCAACACAGCCAAGACTAAAACCAACACCAATGAGCCAAATAGTTCCATCCCTTTTCTCCAAAATGTTCCTTACAGCCGACTAGCCCAGTTTATATCTTTCTATGTCCTTCGCTCAGTTTCATGTTCTGTGTAAAGTGGGACAGAGCAATAAAAGGTGGTTCCAGTATGAGTGGGACAGAGGTGAAACATGTGATCAAATACCTTCTTGTGCACTTTAATCAGAGTGCACCATAGATCTTTCTCATTGGTCGCTTATGCTGTGTGTTTGTTTTTTCATTTATTCGTATGTACACTGTAAAAAGTGAACATGTGCAGTTGTTGCTTTAAGGAGGTATTTTGGTAACACTTTACAATAAGGTTCATTAGTTAACATTAGCTAATGTATTAACTATGAACTAACCATGAGCAATACATGTGTTATTGTATTTGTTAATATTTGTTAATGTTTTATCTGTTGATAAAATTGTTCATTGTTTGTTCATGTTAGTTCACAGTGCATTAATTAATGTTAACAAGATTTTAATCAAGTATTAGTAGTTGAAATTAACATTAACAAAAATTAATAAATTCTGTATAAGTGCAGTTCATTATTAGTTCATGCTAACTAATACCCACATTGCAACATTGTGACGGCCCAGATCCGGCCCACATCTGGCACATGTGGAATGATGATCTGGCCCACATGCAGCGTGGAATGGGTGGCTCACTCCTGGGGTGGCTCACTCCTGTTTGCCAGATCTGGGCCACAAGCAGGCCATAGCAATGCCACATGTCAGCCAAGAGCAAAGAACTAAACCAGAACTGGACCTTATCTGAGCCACAAAACCTGTGTATATAAAGAGAGTCATGACGTCGTAAACAGCTATATAGGATTAAAGCCACATTGAATCTGAAGTAGCATCATGGAGAAGTTATGCATATGCCACCAGAGAGATGTCTATTATTTTTTTTTAAAAGATTGAAACGTGAATTGTTCGCAATAAGTTCCATAACAAGAATTTAGAAAGTAGCTAGGATGCATTTCATTTTGCGCAGGCTTTAATATAAGTTTAATTTTTACCAAATGAGTGTGTGAGTGTGTGTGTGAGTGTGAATGTGAGTGTGAGTGTTTGTAAAACAGCTTAGAAATTATATTAATTAATTAATTTATTCTGTTTTTTGATGTCTTGTTGTGATGTCTTGTGATGTTGTAGATGTCTGAACGCTTAATAAACAAATTACAGCTGGTCCAAAACGCAGCAGCTCGAGTTCTTACCAGAACCAGGAAGAATGACCATATTAGCCCGGTTCTGTCAACACTGCATTGGCTCCCTATTAAACATCGTATACATTTTAAAATATTGCTGATTACTTACAAAGCACTAAATGGTTTAGCTCCGCAGTACTTGAGCGAGCTCTTAACGCATTAAAGTCCTTCACGTCTATTTTGATCTCAAAATTCCAGCCAGTTGATAATACCTAGAATATCAAAATCGACTGCTGGCGGTAGATCCTTCTCCTATTTAGCACCAAAACTTTGGAACAGTCTTCCTACCATTGTCCGGGAAGCAGACACACTCTGAAGTTATGCATATGCCACCAGAGAGATGTCTATTATTTATTTTTTTTAAACATATGCATGGTTGAATTGTTCGCAATAAGTTCCATAACAAAAATTTAGAAAGTAGCTAGGATGTATTTCATTTTGCGCAGGCTTTAATACAAGTTTAATTTTTACCAAATGAATGTGTGAGTGTGTGTGAATGTGAATGTGAGTGTGTGTAAAACAGCTTAGAAATTATATTAAATTATTTATTTATTTATTTATTTATTCTATTTTTTTATGTCTTGTTGTGATGTCTTGATGTCTCTGCGATGGTCATGTTGGTGTAGGTGTACGGGTTAGAAAATGCAGTTACAGTACAAAAATCATTATGGCTTTGGCAACATAATGACGTTGTTTAATAAAAATTATACTTTAGGTCACCGTTAAACAAAATCATTACAGTAATCTTCTATAACTTCTCTCTCTCTCTCTCTCTCTCTCTCTCTGAAGATCTCTCTCACTGTGTTTCAGTAAATTTAGAAAAGATGTTTATTTTTAAATTGAACGATATAATCATTTCATTATTTATTTACATTATTTATTATTTTAAAGAACAGAATGTTTTTCAAATTTAGTTAGTGTGAAATATTTCATTATTAGAAAACCTCTTTTTCTGACTTCCACTGTCCCCAGCAATCCCCCTGTGCTCTGAGAGTTACAAATGATTTGCTCTTATCATCCGATCGTGGTTGTATCTCGCTATTAGTGTTACTCAATCTTAGTGCTGCATTTGATACTATCGACCACAACATTCTTTTGGCAATTATGTTGACATTAGTGGAATTGCATTAGCATGGTTTAAATCATACACTGCAAAAACTCAAAATCTTGCCAAGTATATTTTTCTAATTTCTAGTCAAAATATCTCATCACACTTAATATAAGACAAAAATCACCTAAAGACCAAGATTTAAGTGAGATAAAGGAGCTTGTTTTTAGACAGTGCATCTTGAATATCTTGTTAAGTGAAACTGTCTTGAAAATATCTCAAGCTTTTTTGACGTCATAAGGTTTTTAAGCTGCTGTGTTATTTTAAAAAGACGAATCGTCTTGTTTCAAGAAACAGACTTTACTTGAATTGAGACAACAAATCTGCCTATTTAACTTATGCATATTAATATTGTGGCATTAATGTTTTGACTATATTGCATTCAATTGTCTTATCAATTAAATTTTCAGTCACATTTATTAATAGTTTAATGTTACTCATAAATAATAACATTTCGCTCTGTTCGTGCCTTCTGCTGCAAACTCGTTTTGGAGGATTAGCCTACATGGTGTTAAACAAGATTACACTTTAAAACCTTAAAATACCTTCTTTAATCGTTTAACCATTTTGTAATATTTGGTTTATTTACCGTGAGACACAAAATGCGTTTTCTCCTACAGACCCATAATACACTAAAACACAACATAAATTCACAAAAGACATCAATTTTATTAGCTTGGTGTAATCAAAATCTTTAGAATCCATGCGTTGTTTGCAAGAAACAGATCCAAATTCAGCCCTTTATCCAGTGATCTTCATCATTTCTCAGCAGCGACCGTAAACGTTAAATCTCGGCATCCCGCGCTCGTGGTGAATTCAAATTCAAAAATTGCGCCCGAAGCGTTACGACATGTTTTACGGCAGTGATATCAAACACTCATTGGCTCTCGCATGCTTTGTCACAGATTGCGACATGCCGTGTTTAAGTTGATGTACTACATTTGAAATGGAGAAGCGCGCGCGCCTTCACAGAGCGAACAGCGAACCGAAACCGGATTAACATTTTCATGGATTAATAACTTAAATTCTGCTCTGTAACGTTACCTCATACACAACTATTATATACTGCCAGAGAGGACTGCGACACATCATCATGTGAACGACTTTTGGTACCGGTTTTGACATTTTCTCACTAAATAAATGATTGTGATTAAACGTGTATGTCTGTTGTTTTTCTTTATAATTGTAGTTACGTAACGTTAGTTTTAAGAAATGGTTAGGTTTAGGGGTAGGATTAGTGGCTCAAACTATCTTTTAATGCTAACGTTATATTGTTAATAAAACTGCCATTTCCCTACACATGTCCATTACTTTTTATCCTTTTAATATTGTCTATAAAATGGGTATGTTTATGTGTGGGAGTAGGGTTAAGGGATCTTACATTTATAATCTATAAAATGTTCTACCGTGTTTTCATATTGCAGTTCCATAAATACTGTGAGCCAAAATGTTGAGAAAAATGAAGCTGTTTCCCTTTTATGCAGTCATCTGGGACTTTTTGCTGTTTAAATAATAATTTAAAAAAAGGTTAAATGCAAGTCTATTTTTCACTTTTTCTGTCTAGTAAACAGTAGTTAAAGTCTTGACTCTAGAAGGTAAAATGTCTTGAATCTAGAACAGTATTACTTTTCTTGAGCTTACAATAAGGTAAATACACTTGAGATAATGACAGGATGGTAAATTATGGCTTATTATGGCAAAAGAGCACTGCCTAATACGAGTCAGGAATGCTAACTTCAAGACATTTTGTCTCAAAATGCCAGTTTCCAATCTTATTTCAAGTTGGTGGTGACTTAAATCTAGAACAGTGTAACAATTATAGAACTAAAAATTAGTTAAATACACTTGAAACAAACAGGATGACTATAAAAAAAATGCTACTTTTGAGGGGAAAATAAGTAGTATTATGAGACACAAAACATCACAATACTAGTAAAATATAGCTAAAAATGAGTTTTCCCAGCTAATTTCAAGATCACTCATATTTTGTAAGGCTTAAATATAATGTCTTATTTCAAGAAATCTTACCAAGAGAACTTTCACTTGTTCCATTGGCAGATTTTTTTGCTTATTACAAGCCAAAATATCTTGTATTAATTTTTTTTTTTGCTTATTTTTGGAGTGGCCTTTTTTCCAGTGTACTTATCTGACCGTTATCAGTTTGTAGCAGTAAATGAAGAGATGTCTTATCTATCACAAGTTCAGTATGGCGTACCACAAGGCTCAGTACTAGGACCATTGCTGTTCACTCTGTACGCTACCCTTAGGAGATATCATTAGGAAGCATGGCATTAGTTTCCACGTGTCTAGTATCTGTAAAACCGCATTTTTCCATCTTAAAAATATATCTAAATTACGTCATATGCTCTCATTGACAAATGCGGAACAATTAGTTCATACGTTCATGACATCAAGGCTAGATTATTGTAATGCTCTAATGGGTGGTTGCCCTGAACGCTTAATAAACAAATTACAGCTGGTCCAAAACGCAGCAGCTCGAGTTCTTACCAGAACCAGGAAGTATGACCATATTAGCCCTGTTCTGTCAACACTGCATTGGCTCCCTATTAAACATCGTATACATTTTAAAATATTGCTGATTACTTACAAAGCACTAAATGGTTTAGCTCTGCAGTACTTGAGCGAGCTCTTAACGCATTATAGTCCTTCACGTCTATTGTGATCTCAAAATTCCGGCCAGTTGATAATACCTAGAATATCAAAATCGACTGCTGGCGGTAGATCCTTCTCCTATTTAGCACCAAAACTTTGGAACAGTCTTCCTAACATTGTCCGGGAAGCAGACACACTCTGTCAGTTCAAAGCTAGACTAAAAACATATCTCTTTGACCTAGCATACACACAACACATTATAGACTTCTATAATTCCATATTAGGCTGCATAGATTAGGCCATCCGGAACCAGGAACACTTCCCATAAATCCTGATGTACTCGTTACATCATAAGAAGAATGGCGTCTACGCTAATATTAGTCTCTCTGTTTATACAGAGGTTTACCGCAGTCCGCCGGATCCAGGCCGTATCCAGATCTGATGAAGGACCAGCACCTGGACACGACGACAACGCAGTCCTGAAATGTCAACTAGTCTCTCCTCTTCCACCGGATCCAGGCCGTATCCAGATTCGATGAAGGACCTGCGCCTGGACGCGACGACAACGCAGTACTGAAGTGTCAACCAGTCTCTCCGTTTCCTGAAGTCAGCTGGACCTCGGCCATATCCAGATCAGATGGTGGACCTGCACCTGGACTCATCCATGACGCATCCCTGAAGTGCCAGCCTCATCAGCTCTGTGAAGCCCTCATCGACGCGAACAATCTGACTTCTGACCTGTAATGCTGCCTGGATCATAATCATACACTGTTCGCTCATTGGCCAGAGGAGAACTGGCCCCCGACTGAGCCTAGGTTCTCCCAAGGTTTTTTTTCTCCATTCTGTCACCTGATGGAGTTTTGGTTCCTTGCCACTGTTGCCTTGGCTTTTGGCTTGCTTAGTTGGGGACATTTAATATTCAACAATTATTGATCTGCCTTATTTAGGGTGGACTGTTATGTCCAAAGTTATTCTGTGCCCTGTTTTGCAGGTATCCTGGAAGCTCCTCCCATCATTTCCCTAATTACCTGGGTCTGCTGGCCAGCATTTAAAAGCCCCTGTCTAGCTCCACCCACTCTCTCTCTCACACACTGCAACCTGGAGCAGTAGCATTGTTAGCAGCAGCCACCATTGTTCTTTGTCTGTTTAACTTTGTTTGCAATAAACCTTATTTTGGTCATAATAGACATTTGTGACTCCTCTATGTTGCCTCCCTTGAGCCTGGGTTGTAACATGGACGATGATGCAATTTTCTTCTAGAAACAAACTTTGTTGTATTATTTTCATGTTATCAATGTGAAGCTGCTTTGATACACTCTGTATTGTAAAAAGCGCTATATAAATAAAGGTGCCTTGACTTGACTAGATGAGTCAGGAAATGCAAGGAGACATTAGGCCAAGTGAGGAGGAAGGAGGAGAGATAACAGAGGAAGGAGCTGCAGCAGCAGATACTGAATACCAGGTTCTGAGTCCAAAAGCACCAGAAGTTTACCCATCCTTGATGGCCTTATGGCTCGTTTCCACTGAGCAGTACGGTACGGTACGGGACAGTACGGTACGGTTCGGGTCTGTTAACCATGATCTGGCTAGCGTTTCCACTGCCAACAGTACCCTTACTTGATAGGCGTGGTGTTTCGATCGACGTCATTTTCGCGCGAAGAAGAACATAGTAAACTACAATGGATGACATACAGCAGATCTTGTTCTTGCTCCTCGACATGTTTGTCATAAGAAGACAAGCGCCGACATTAGGCTTTTCTCAATATCAAGTACGCAAAGTTTGTACTTGCCATGTGCGACTCCTACATGCAAATGGTACAGCGCGTTCTTAAAAGCGTCACTGCTACTCCGGTTATCTCTGTTACTCTGTATGTACATTTTAAGCAACAATAAAACGAAATGTTATAAAACACCACTCTGCCGTTTTCATTTAAATAAATTAAACATTATAGGGACACAAATGTGGTTCATGCGCAACACATATTGATTATTCACTGCACGTTATTCGTTATTCTATTTATAACAAAACGAAATTTAAAACACAACCCTAACGTTACCTCTTTTCGTTTAAAAAAAAAAAAAATTAAGCATATTTCAGGCAATATATGCATTTGTACAAATGTTGCAATAAACATCAGTGATAATCTTGTAATAAGAATGACAAGAAACCATATTTCTTTTTGTAAAATTTCAGTTTTATCAATAATAGCCAATATAAAAGTTTAAGTAAAAGGTACAAGAAGCTATACAATAAGAAATAAAGCAAACAATTCAGTCAAATATCCAAATGCAGCGCTCTAGTCTAACATTACAACAGTAAAGTTAAATACAAATAGCCTATAACGTTAATATGAAACTAAACTTAGCCCTCAGCCAAAACGATTGACAGGGAACGAATTATATATTCACGAGACCAAAGATCGCCCGTTAGGTCTACACAAGACGAATTATATCTCATGTTTAACCACTACCGTCAGCAGCGAACGTCAGAAGAACTAGCCGAGGAAAGGCTCATCCAGCCGGGAAACATGAGCGCCCGCTGACCGCATGGATCTCACAACCGGGGGAAAAAAAATTATCGTTATAAATAAACCACAGATTTGAGCTTTAAACAACTACATTCTCGCCTGAAAAACTCTTAAAATTACATTTCGTGATACAGTAACAGTAGTATTATATTAAACTGTATATTAAAAAAAAATGGCGCTTCTTATGTTGTCATTCCCCTTGTGGCACGTGCAAGTGACGATTCCCTGTCAACCAATCAACGTCCTGCAGTGAGTCTAGCTTCACCTTTTAGTACTGTTCCACTGTGCTAGGTACCCCAATGGAAGGGTACCTAGAAAGTGGTACGGTACGGTTCGGCATTTTGGTACCATTCACAACTTTTGATAGTGGAAACGCAAATAAATGCGTACCGTACCGTACCGCTCAGTGGAAACGAGCCATTACAGTTTCCAACAGACCCAGCTCTGTTGATCAGCATCAAATTAAAGTTGATAGCAACTATATACAGTTCTGCTGCTCTCTTGGGCCATGTCAACCAGTATCTGGCTTTCCAAAAAATCCTCAAGGACAGTCTTTTCAGAGCCAGTGGTATGCTGGTAACAACTGGCTAGAGTAGCAAAAGATGCCATGTACTGCTTTAGTTGTCGTCTCTTCTTGACAGAAGAAAAGTTTAAAGCCAGATCAGCATGGAGAACAGCTGGAGTTGTTAACTGGAGGAAGGCTGTTGAAAAGATCAATGAGCATGCAGCCACTGAAGCCCACATGATCAGTATGGTGAGGTGGGCCAACTAAAGGGACCTTTAGTTGAAACTTTTAAAGCTCAGGCTGCAGAATGTGAGTTACAAAATGAAAAGGAAAGACAGAAAAACAGAGAAATCCTGTTTCGGTTGATAGACATCACAGTATATTTGGCAAGGCAAGGACTTGCATTTAGAGGCCATGATGACCAGTTCAAACAGAGGAAACTTTCTTGAGCATGTGCACCTCCTAGCTGAATATGACAATGTCCTCAGGATGCATCTTGAGTGGATCCACATGATTCAGTCGCACAAGAAGAAAGCCACAGGTGACACTTATCTACCAGGACCCAAAATGACCTAATAAGATCTCTTGGAACACAAGTGAGGAATGTAATTTTAATGACCCTTCTTTCAGAAAATGGACTGAACGCTGAAAATATCCGGGGTCAAGGCTATGATGGTGCAGCTAACATGAGTGCTAGTTACAAGGGGCTGCAGGCCAGAATTCAGAGCCAAAATGAAAAAGCACTCTGTGCATTGCCACACACACTGTTTAAACCTAGAGTTAGTGGAGACCACTAAATCATGCCCCCATTTTGTGCTTTTTTTTTTTATTTGGTAGATAGGCTCTACACTTTCCTGTCTTCTTCTAGCCTGCCATGTTGCATTCATAGAAATGCAAAAATTGTTCTATGCTGGAGAGAAAACCTGGGAATTAAAACGGCTGACTGACACACGCTGGGCCTGTCAAGAAAATGCCTTAAAAGCACTGCAGGAAATCCTTTCTGCAGTTATGCAGCTGTTGAAAAAAAATGTCAGACAGCAATCCACCAGATCCAGCTGCAGGTGATGCTCTAATGTTGTTTCGCAGCATAAATTGAGTTTATGCTTTGTTTGGAGGTGGCCACCCCAGTGTTTCAGGAGACTGCTGTTGCATCAGCTGATCTTCAGTGTAAAGATGTGGATCTGGCAGTGTCATACACAGTGGTGGAAGGAGTTCTAAAAAGTCTTCAGGAACTGAGGTCAGAAAGTGAATTCAAAATTGTGTTTGAAAGAGCAAAGGAGAGGTTGAGGTTGCTGGAATTGAGTTTGCTGACAAAATACCTGGTGAGACAAGACCCAGAAAAATACCTGCAAGGTATAAGTAGGGCCTACAGTTCCAAGTCAACAGGAGAAGACCATCACCCTGAGAATTTGGAGTAGTTCTATCGAACAAGGGTATACTACACCTTTTTGGATACCACTACTCAAGAGATGGTCAGACGATTCAAAGGAAAGGATAATAATTCAACTGGCATTATCCTCAAAGGCTTACACAGTCTGACAGTAGAATCCAAATGCTCAAAAGGAGTGGAACCTGGTGATGTTGGATAAAACACTGGGTCCCGAGAGGAACCAGGCACACACGGAAGCTCCACGGTGTGCGATGTGGAGGGGGACGTGGCCCGAGGAATGACTCGTCGGTTATTGTGCCACACCGTAACTCTCAGATCACCCTGGCCACTAGCCAAAGTATCCCCTCTCGAGGAAGAGATAGATTGGGGTGTGGCAGAGGGGACTCTACCCACACGGAGATCATTGAGTCTCGATCTAAACATTGCAATGGTCATGTTCCCGCAATGAAAACATGACTCATCCACGAAGCTCTGGCGAGCGTGATTAAGCCCAACACGCGAAACAGCGCTCGGGACCGTTAGGCAGATGGATCACGTGCCCACATCCAGAAAATACACGGGCGAGCCGTCTTGAAAAAGACGTGCCGCATGTAGCTATTTTAGAGAGAGGAAAAAGCTCAGCAGAGTGCTGAAGCACCCAGGGAGAAACACACACACTGTCGGCAGATCACTGCACAGACCAGCAGCAGGCAATGCAATCTCACTGGAACGCGGCCGTCGCACCAACACACTGAAGAGCCGCTCGTGAAGATGATTCAAAATGGCTTGTGGGAGTGAAGAGAACTCTTGGCTCCGAAGCGAAAACATAACTGCATGTTGCCAGCGTACTTCCTTATATACCCATGAGGTGGGGCGGATTTATGCTATGCAAATTCCGCAGACCCAAGGCATTTCATTGCCATTGGCTCGTTTACTAATTCTCGAAGGTGATAGGCTTTCTAGGCGAAACCCCATTCGTCGTCACGACGTAACTCGTAGTGACCACGAAAGGGAAGGTTAATTACTCTAAGCTTTTAACACAGTGCTCATTAGTGACATCTAGTGGTCAGACTTGTTTTATCCACCATATCTAACAAATCAGAACAGAAAAAGCATGTGACCAAACAAAGCTTCGGAAGTCTGTGACATACAATAGTGGAATCAATCTGGGATCAATACAGTTCTATCTAATCTCATCTAAATTAAATTCTGACAACGAGACCACGGATTTCACATATTGGTCAATGGTCAATAGAGCATCGGAGCCCCGGTATCAACCACCCCATCACTACTGATTATAGTAAAACTACTGCATGAGATCCAGAAGGATTTTAATTAGATAAACTGAATGATTAAAAATAAATTTAAAAAGTGCTCCTGTTTAAAAACACAATGTACACTAAACACTTTTAAAAACTTGTGTTTTTTAGACACACACAGACATCAAGAATCAGCGTATGAATCTCAACAATGGTGACATGTTTTGTGCAGCAATGCATTCTGGGTGAGTCACACAAAACTCGTCCATGGCTCACGGAATGCATTGCGGCATGAAACATGTCACCGTTGTTGAGATTCATATGCTGATTATTGAGGTCTCTGTGTGAGTAGGACTTGGAGGAGTTCAAAATGTGTATTAAAAATTATTATTATTATTTTTTTTTTATTAAACTCTGCTAGTTCTCTTACTGTAAAAATACAGCATAATATAATAACTGTTTATTATATTATGTTGTATTTTTACAGTAAGAGAACTAGCAGAGTTTAATTATATCAGTGTATAAAGCCAATACATGATGATTATATTCTTATCATCAAGCACCTGACTGCACCAAATCACATTTTACTCTGCGGTTCTTGCTATGACAAAAAATTATAATAAAGTTAAGAGTCAAACTGCCCAACAAACACTGATCACCATAATGGTGACACCAAACCAAACTATTATGTTCAATAAAACATCAACATCTAAACATGTTAATTCTCAATGAGAACTTCTGTAGATGTGTGGCGCCCCCTATTGAACAACTGACTACAACACCCCTTGAGCTTAGCTGGTTAGTGCAAGTGTCAGAGCAAGGGGAACTCTGCCCCAATAAAAATGTACAAACACAGGTTTGTAGAAAATTATAAAAAATACAGGTAACACTTTAAAATACGGATCCTTCGTTAATGAATAACTACACAGGAACAAATGAGTAACACAATATTAACAATCTAGTAACTACAATTAACTAACAAGTAACTCTGATTAACGAATTAGTAAGTAATAGCACACAGATTTAAGTGGTAGTTCACTATTAACTAATCAATAACTACTATTTTTTAATACTTCACAGAGAACTACTGAATTTTTTTACAGATTTAAGTGGTAGTTCACTAATAACTAATCAATAACTACTATTTTTCAATACTTCCCAGAGAAATAATGAAAAAAATTCACAATTCATGCAAAACTAATTAATAACTAGTGCAGGACAAATTACTAGCACTAGATTAACATTACTGCTAGATACTGTACACTAATTATAAATATGTAATAGCGTAGCAGACTTATGATTTGGGAAAGCTGTCAATAATTAGCCTATGCAGTGCTGTCTTTTAGAGAACTATTCATAAACTAAATAATTTTTAAGAATTGTTTTTATAAATGCACTTGTCTGGAACACTTACCCTGTGGCCGATTTTCCGGCATTCCTCTGGACTGGCTTTGAATAACTAGACTCATCATGGTGAGTACTGGAACATACTGAGTCATCAGCCATCCAAATACCAGTTATTTTATTATTTAACCTACCTCTCAAAATTGTTTTTATGTATGTCTCTTTGCTCATATGTAGATATGTATGTATGTATATATATATATATATATATATATATATATATATATATGTGTGTGTGTGTGTGTGTGTGTGTGTGTGTGTGTATATATATCCTGTGAATGATTAGATGATTCTACCCTTTCGGGTTGGCTTACCGTAACTACAGCATGGAATCACGATAAATAGTAATTACTCAAGTGTTACTACATACTTCTATCGGAACTATTAATTATTTGGATCCGTATTCTAAAGTGAAGATCATGTTAACTAACTAGTAATGACTCAAGTGTTACTACATACTTTTATAGGAACTACTAATTATTTGGATCCGTATTCTAAAGTGAAGATCATGTTAACTAACTAGTAATGACTCAAGTGTTAATGCATACTTCTAAAGAAATTTTCTAAAAGTATAGTATTTAAAAGTTCACAAACAATATCTCATACGCTTGAAATGACTTGTGTTTGGTTGCACAAATCATGACTAGAAAAATTTGTTTAAACATGAGGCATGAAAAAAGTAGCTTTTATAAACATATATTTTATAATTATTTATTAAGCGTCTGGTACCATTTCCATTTAATGCAACAACTTCACATATGTGATGCCTGAACTGGAAAAAACTATTTATTGTCTTCTAGCATACAATATTTAATTGCTGTAATGCCTTCTAATGTCTTTCAGAAGACGACCTAGAGGACCATATCTGTGCTTGTGTCCCAGCCAGTAAGTCCACTCAATAAAAGACAGATGTTCTTTTAGAAGCTGCTCTGTCCTGTTTCCCCTCAGTCGCCAAATTTGGCTTTTGTAGGTTAACCAAGCTCTTTCAATATGTTGCGTGTGTCCAACACGTAATTAGTAATTCCTATAGAAGTATGTAGTAACACTTGAGTCATTACTAGTTAGTTAACATGATCTTCACTTTAGAATACGGATCCAAATAATTAGTAGTTCCTATAGAGGTATGTAGTAACACTTGAGTCATTACTAGTTAGTTAACATGATCTTCACTTTAGAATACGGATCCAAATAATTTGTAAGTCCTATAAAAGTATGCATTAACACTTGAGTCATTACTAGTTATCATGATTCCATGCTGTAGTTACTAATGAAGAGCCAACCCGAAAGGGTAGAATCATCTAATCATTCACAGGATATATATACACACACATATTTATATATATATATATATATATATATATATATATATATATATATATATATATATATATATATATATATATATATATATATATATACATATGAACATAAAAACTATTTTGAGAGGTAGGTTAAATAATAAAATAACTGGTATTTGGATGGCTGATGACTCAGTATGTTCCAGTACTCACCATGATGAGTCTAGTTATTCAAAGCCAGTCCAGAGGAATGCCGGAAAATCGGCCACAGGGTAAGTGTTCCAGACAAGTGCATTTATAAAAACAATTCTTAAAAATTATTTAGTTTATGAATAGTTCTCTAAAAGACAGCAGTGCATAGGCTAATTATTGACAGCTTTCCCAAATCATAAGTCTGCTACGCTACTACATATTGATAATTAGTGTACAGTATCTAGCAGTAATGTTAATCTAGTGCTAGTAATTTTTCCTGCATTAGTTATTAAGTTTTGCATGAATTGTGAATTTTTTTCCATTATTTCTCTGGGAAGTATTAAAAAATTGTAGTTATTGATTAGTTATTAGTGAACTACCACTTAAATCTGTAAAAAATTCAGTAGTTCTCTGGGAAGTATTAAAAAAATAGTAGTTATTGATTAGTTAATAGTGAACTACCACTTAAATCTGTGTGCTATTACTTACTAATTCGTTAATCAGAGTTACTTGTTAGTTAACTGTAGTTACTAGATTGTTAATATTGTGTTACTCATTTGTTCCTGTGTAGTTATTCATTAACGAAGGATCCGTATTTTAAAGTGTTACCAAAATACAATCTTTATTAATAAATAGTTGAAGGTGTTGGTTGGCCTGAAAGAAAACAAAGAATAAATCAATAATAAATAAATATAACTAGAAATCACCAGGCCATCAGCATGGGAGCCAGTAGAGCGGTTTGGGAAAGCACTAAGAGAAGGCTAAGTTCTCACTACCACCCGTGAACAGAGGCACAGAGCCTTTTAAGTAGTACACACTAGAGCTAAATGCCTACACACTGCAAACTCACAGCACTCTAATAAATATGGTTAAAAGACATTAAGGTTCACACTACACGGCACTGCAAACGTCTTAATTGAGCAAGAGAAAAGAGAAAAAAATAATAATAAAAGCTACCTATGTTATAAGCAGCACCCCACAATCAAATCACACAGCAGCCAGCAACTCAGGTGTAGCTGTACAGGTCTGTAAACACAACCACACCATTAAGAATATTTGATTGATCATGCTTCACAGTCAATACAAATCACGTTTTAGATGCAGTCTTCACACATTCCATGATAAAATGGCCACATAAACAAAGGTGGTCAATATTATATTTAACTGTCTTCATATACTAAGCATACAAGACAAATACACTCATATATACATACATACATACATATACGTATACATATATATATACATATATATATATATATATATATATATATATATATATATATATATATATATATATATATATATATATATATTTTAGTTAAAACAGCAAAGGGAAAGAGTGTGCAACACAAATACAGGCAAGACATAATTTTAAACATACCTGTCGTAGCGTTAACAGTGAATGGGAAACACTAAGTTGGATGTAAACATCCCACTGCAGTCACAGTATCCAGCCGACGCTTGTTGAACACGGAAGTAGTTTGGCATTACTTTGCCATAGTTCGCTCGCCCATTCACGGTCTCACAGGGAAACAATGTTGCACCGGGGCTCAGTCAGCGTCGGCTCCTCCACGCACTATTAAAACAAACATTCGCTTGGAATACTAACCCCCAGTGAAAACGACAGACAAGGAAAACGCTTTTGAACGTACCTGAACACTAAAAAACAGCACCTGAATCACTGATTCACCACACCAGAGCCAGCATAAATTGACACGGTCCCGGTCTAAGGACCCCAGGTGTCTATATATAAGCCTGCTTCCATCGCGTTAAGTGATTTACTAAATGCCTGCTCCACCCACCAATTAGTGACGTGATTAAACATGAAAATGAGTCAGAGAATGAGAGTGAACTGAAGGATCCTAATCCTAACCCGGCCCACAGGCTACAGACGTATGACAGAAATAAAGTCAACCTGGTTAGTAATAAGTGAAGCTGGTAATGCTGTTTGTGGCGTTGTTTAATCCTCCTCTGCTGAGATCTTCACAGATTCAATGTCTTCTTTTATCTTCAGTTAATTTCAAGGCTGTGGCTGGAAGTCAGTTGTAGTTTCTGTTCTTGTTGTTCCTCTTTCCTTCAGTAATTCTGCTTGTTAACATCAGCTTTCTTCAATAACACCCAGCCATCACTCAATTAATCACTTAAAATATCTCATTAAAGGGATACGTCAGCATTTAGCATTAAGCTTTGTATTAGTAGAAAACCTGTAGTATTTTCGAATTACCGTGCTTCCCTCCCTCATATCCCCCTAAGATGAGAGATTTATGTATTTTTTGTCTGGAAAAAATCCTCCGATGACACAAAAATCGTAATTTTGCATCATCGGAGGATTTTTTGGCCAGAGGCTAGAAACTACAGCCAGTAGTAGGGGCTGTCCCGCATGTTTTCAACCCGCCCATAGAGGGTGGGATCTCACTCACAGAATATACACACAGTGTCAGCCGTCTTTTTTTGGTAGGTAAGCCAACAGGCTCTTGCTCTGTGGAGAAAGCTGAGTAGTAGGGGTTACCATACATGGCAAGGCAAGGCAAGTTTATTTATATAGCACATTTCATACACAATGGCAATTCAAAGTGCTTTACATAAAATAAATTAAAATAATAAAAAGAAATAAGAATAATTAAAACAGTTAAGAAAAAATAAATAAATAAAATACAGTACAGTACAAACAGTCGGACGAACATTGGCACAGTGCTCATTCAGTAAATGCATAGCTAAAAAGATGTGTTTTGAGTCTAGATTTGAATGTGACTACAGTAGGAGCACATCTGATCTCCTCTGGAAGCTGGTTCCAGCTGCGGCTGGCATAATAGCTAAAAGCAGACTCGCCATGCTTTGAGTGAACCCTTGGTATTTCTAGCTGATATGATCCTAGTGATCTGAGTGATCTGTTGGGTTTATATTCAGTGAGCATATCTGCAATGTATTGAGGTCCTAGGCCATTGAATGATTTATATACCAGTAATAATACTTTAAAATCAATCCTAAATTTAACTGGGAGCCAGTGTAAAGACCTGAGGACTGGTGTGATATGTTCATATTTTCTGGCTCTGCTCAGAATCCTGGCGGCAGCGTTCTGTATGAGCTGCAACTGTCTTATGGTCTTTTTGGGAAGGCCAGTGAGGAGTCCATTACAATAATCCACCCTGCTGGTGATGAAAGCATGCACAAGTTTCTCTAAGTCTTGTCTGGAAACAAAGCATCTAATTCTTGCAATATTTTTCAGATGATAGTATGCTGATTTAGTTATTGCTTTGACATGACTACTGAAACTAAGGTCTGACTCTAGTGTCACACCAAGATTCCTGACTTGATTTTTAGTTGTTTGACCCCTAGAGTGAAGGTATGCGTTCACCTTGAGAACTTCATCTTTGTTTCCAAATGCAATGACTTCAGTTTTGTCTATGTTTAACTGAAGAAAGTTTTGACACATCCAACTTTTGACTTCATCAATGCATTGGCACAGGGAGTCAATGGGGCTGTAATCGTTAGGCGATAGGGCTAAGTAGAGCTGTGTGTCGTCTGCATAGCTGTGGTAAGCAATTTGGTTCTTTCTCATTATTTGGTTTATTGGGAGCATATACAGGTTGAACAGGAGTGGCGCAAGAATTGAGCCTTGAGGGACTCCGCATGTCATGGATGTCCACTCAGACTTATGGTCTCCTATACTCACATAATAACCTCTCCCATCTAAGTATGACCTGAACCATTTTAGGACTATCCCAGAAAGCCCCACCCAGTTTTCCAGCCTGTCAAGAAGTATGTTATGATCGACAGTGTCAAATGCAGCACTGAGGTCGAGTAGCACCAGCACTGATAGTTTGCCTGAATCAGTATTTAAGCGAATATCGTTTATTATCTTTATGAGCGCTGTCTCTGTGCTGTGGTGCGGTCGGAAACCAGATTGAAAATTGTCAAAGGATCCATTCGAGCTTAAGAATTTGTTCAGCTGATTGAAGACAACTTTTTCAATGATCTTGCCTATGAAAGGAAGATTTGAGATCGGCCTATAGTTGCTTAATATGGTCTTATCCAGATTGCTCTTTTTCAGGAGGGGCTTGACAACTGCAGTTTTCAGGGAGTTTGGAAAACTCCCAGAGAGAACTGAGACATTTACCACTTCTAGAAGATCTGCTTCTAAACTGTTTAACACACTTTTGAAAAATGATGTGGGAAGTGTGTCAAGAGCACAGGTTGATGTTTTAAGGTGCTGTACGGTTTCTTCCAAAATTTTGCCATCAATTTCTTTGAAGTCAGACATAGTAACTACTTTCTCAGGTGGTTTGATCTGTCTGACCTCAGTGCAACTCAAGGATGTGCTGATCACCTTTCTGATATTACTGATTTTCTCAGAGAAGAAAGAAGCAAACTCACTGCACTTGTTCTCTGACAGCATTTCACTGGGAATCTGGCTTGGGGGGTTTGTCAGTCTCTCTACAGTAGCAAAAAGAGTGCGTGTGTTGTTTAAATTACTGTTTATAATATTTGAGAAGAAAGTCTGTCTAGCTTTGCCTAGTTCCATATTGAAAGCATGAAGGCTGTCTTTGTAGATGTTATAATGGACTACAAGTTTTGTCTTCCGCCACATGCGCTCTGCTTTTCTGCATTGTCTTTTCATATTTTGCACTGCTGTTGAGTTTCTCCAAGGTGCTTTTTGTCTGCCACTCTTCTTCCTGACTTTAACAGGAGCAATATCATCAATTACACCTTTAACTTTTGAGTTAAAAGAATCAAGGAGAAAATCAACAGAGTCTGCAGATATGCTTGGTGTTAAGGATATAGCCTTCATAAATAGTACACTAGTGTTCTCATTTAAGCATCTCTTCTTGACAGACACAGATCTAGCTTCAGTGGCAGGAGAGATCAATATATCAAAGAAAATACAGAAATGATCAGACAGTGCTACATCCTTAATAACAATCGATGAAATGTTTAGACCCTTACTGATAAGTAAATCTAGAGTGTGTCCACGATTGTGTGTGGGTCCATGTACATGCTGAGTCAGATCAAAAGTTTTTAAAACACTTTTGATTTCTTTTGCCATATTGTTTTCTGCACTATCTATGTGGATGTTAAAATCTCCAGCAATGGCAAAACAGTCAAACTCTGAGGTAATTGCTGATAACATTTCTGTAAAGTCCTCAGCAAAGGCTGGAGAGTATTTTGGAGGCCTGTAAATAATGATAAGTAAAATGCGTGGAGCACCTTTTAACACAATACCCACACTGTTAACCCTTGCTGTAAAATTCTGACAATATTATACCATTTTCCATTAAAACAGTAATATACCGTAGAAAATAAAAGTAGCCTACAGGAATATACTGTGAATTAACAGCGCTCAAAGTCGACACTCAGAGGCTGTTTTCCCAATCACACCCTATACCCTCATTCACTATTCCCTACATTAGTTCACTAATATAGTCCACTTGAATGAAAAGAAGTGAGTGAATTGAGACACTGATGAACACCTGATAAGCAGAATCACTGAAGGACAGAGAAACAAGAACAGAAAAAAGAGAAACACAAAAACTACAACTGACTTCCAGCCACACTGAGTGTGAAACCAGTTTACAAACCAGTTTACGATTATTTATTTACAAAAGATTATTTACATTATTTAGATTATTTACAAAAGTTCTTGTTGAGAATTAACAGAGATTTAGTTATTAATAAAATTTGTTGTCACCATGATGGAGATCAGTATTTGCTTTAGTTGGTCTCTTGTCCCTTGACTTCTTACCATTCATCTCTCTCTTTGGTTGCTGTAACAGTGAGTTTATAAAACACTTTTGTTATGGCAAGAAAGAGCCAAGAGGAAGATGATCAGGTGTTTATGGCTTTTGTGATGATGTCACAATCATCCTAGACATGTCTGATTCTCTGATCTTTTCTGTATTTATTCTTTGAATTTATGGGTATTTCATATTTAGCATATATCTGTGAATCTACAAAATGAAATCAATATTTCTGTAATCAGGTCTTCTAAAGAATATTGTAATCATATAGTGCATTCAATTTTATTTTACTCCTGCTTGACTGAGACACACACAGATATCAACAATCAGCACATGAATCTCAACAATGGTGAAAAGTTTCATGTCGCAATGCATGCTGGGTTCCAGGATAATATAAAACTCCCAGCATGCACTGCGGCATGAATAATAATAATAATAATAAAAAAATATTGCCAACATTGTTGAGATTCATGTGCTAAATTGTGATATCTCGGTGTTTCTAAAACACAGTGTAGCTCTGTTTCTCTGGTTATGCATCATGTGTTAAAAAAAAAAGAGTCATTGTATCTTATTGCTGAGTTTTCACAGTGGTGGTAATGTAACACTTTTGATTGAGGATTAAACTCTGAATAAGTGGGAATGAATTCCTTAGTGAATGAACAGGCAATATGATGATTTTGTCATCATAATCATTATAACTGCAGTCATTCATAAACTGTGTGTGCACAAGTGTGACTTGCAAAAACACAGCTCAAGCAGCAAAAGAAAAACTAATGTTTTAGCATCAGCATCCCAACTAAAGCAAGCACTGATCTCTATAACGGTAACTTCAAACCAAACATTTTCAATTAAACATCTCAATAACAACTTCTGTATGACAGAAATAAAGTCATACTGGTTAATAATAAGTGTAATAATGTGTAATGGCTGGAAGTCAGTCATAGTTATTGTGTTTCTCTATTTTCTGTTCTTGTGTTTCTCTTTTCTTCAGTGATTCTGCTTACAGTCACTTACATATTCCCTTAATTATCTCACTGTATTGTTAATTTTTACTCGTAGTGTGGATTTCCCTGAGGGGTTGAAAGGGTTAACTGTGTAAGATAAAAAAGACACACCCACAAAATGTATTTTAACAGTAATAAACTGTAAGTTATAAAACAGGTTTATACTGGCAACACTGTTGCCAGTAGTTTACTGTAAAATTATTTTTTTGGGTCACCATTGTGCTGAAGAGTAGAGCCTGTGCTTCAGTCCAGGAGAAGATCTACAAACATTGATGATACGCTGCATGTTGCTTTATTTAACAGGCGGTGATTGTGTAGTTGCTGATCCAGTGGAAATCTTTTTATGTACAATAGTTTTTTAGTGGTCTCAAATGAAAGAAGTTCACAGTAATACTTTGCTCACATTATTAATGCATTATAAATTTTAGTTAATACATTTAAATGACAGTTGGTCAATTTAAGGCAGTCGGTTTCTGCAAGTGTAATTAGTTAACTATAATTTAGTGCATTTTTACAGAAACAAACTAGATTACAGTTAAGAACTGTACAATTAACAGTATTTTACTGGCAACAGTGTTGCCAGTATTTTACTGTAAAAAAACCCGGTAAGGTCTAACAGTGCAGATATTCGAAAGAAGGGTAATTCCCAAATGATATTTGCTTACATTGATAGATATCTTTAAAAAGATATCCTCTTTTTCCTGGACATGTCCGGCCGTCGAGATCGTCCAAAATGTCCGGGATTCAGTTTTTGCTTTCTACAGTCGCCATTCATGCATTGGAGTGTCCGTGCTCAACTAAGGCAAAGGCGGCATCTATGCCGGTGAACCGAACAATGGTGTAATGATTCATTTACATTACATTATTTACATTACCTTTTGTTTCAATCTAACTGAATTCATTCCGATTGGTGAATCTGAATGTAGTGTTTACATGAACGCTAAACAAGTGATCGGTTGATGTGCGTTTTAGCACCGCTAAGAAAATTCCCGCTCCTCCGTGAGAGATAGCCCACGAGACCGGTGCGTCTCACAGGTGTCACTCATCAGTAATCACGCCACCGACCTCGCGCCGTTCTCCCGCGCCCCTCAGCCTCGTCCTGCTCGCCACAGTAAACATGATGAATGGCGAGTGTAGAACACAAAAGCCGAATCCCGGACATTTTGGGCGATCTCGAAATCCCAGGCAGACTCGTCACGGAGACTCACGATAAACAGCGTCTTTTCAGATCAGTCAAGTCAACTAGTAGCTGCCCTCTGTAACCGGTAGGCGTGGCTTGGGAGTGGCCTTGTAGGGCAGCGAAGTAAGTGCATTCTGGGAGTTGTTGCCTTTCATCCACATGAGCCAAAAATAATTTAACATTTCTACTACATAAATGACCCAATTTAAATACACATTCATCTTTCCAGAGGTGAAGTATCTCTTTAACTCAAACACTGATTCAGTGTTACATTTAACACCCTGTAGTGTGTATACTTAGTTTTCAATTCATCTGGGCTAACCTATGTGGGGCCTACATGAAAACAAAACTGGGCCCCAGTTAGATAGCCCAGATCAAACCCATTTGGGCCCCGCATGGAATTCTAAGCAAGTATTTTTTTCAGAAAACAAGTCTTATTATCTAAATTATGCTTTTCAAGTACATGTGTCTTGATTTAAGAATGTTCAGATGCTTGTACTGAAAAACAAGATACTTAGGAAGAATTTATTTATTAAAAAAAAAAAAATTCAGTGTGACACACTTGTGAGCTACATGTAGCATGAAGAAATGAGCATTCATCCCCCAGTTTACTGTCTCCAGCAAATCTGCTCTGTCATCCTCTGTTTAACTCTTGGCCCAGTCATTTAGAGCACTGTAAACATGATCCTGTTTATATAGCCGAATGTCAGACTCAGATGGATTGACACACTCAATATGATGTAACATTATATTTCTGTTTAATGAACACTCACCTATGTTCTCACTTACACAAACTCTCCAT
The DNA here is from genome assembly GCF_963993115.1 of Abramis brama. Taxonomy (NCBI): domain Eukaryota; kingdom Metazoa; phylum Chordata; class Actinopteri; order Cypriniformes; family Leuciscidae; genus Abramis; species Abramis brama. The sequence continues at coordinate 39,318,367 of NC_139972.1, forward strand.
AACACAGACAGAGAAAGAATGTGAGCAAAAGGGTACTTAAGAAAGAGGGAAAAGGTGAATATAACACATTTTATAGAAATATTGTACATTAAATTCAAGAAATATGCAAAGTTAGCAGAAATCAGAACAGAGCACATGGCAAATTTTCAAAAACGTTGAACACAATAGTCTTTTTTTTTAGTGATAATAGTGATAATGACTATTTTTGCATTTATAAACTAAGTGTATCCACAAACGTCTGAAAAGTTTTCAATAAACTTTATACAAGATTTTGACCCCTTACATTTGAATGGGATACATAATAATTTAAAAAAAAGGTTGAGAGTTCTAAGGAACAGCAACATTTTTATTAGTATTATTTTATATGGGAAGATAATGTGTATTATATATTAAACAATTACCACAACATAGAGAAGTTAAAAGGGACAAAGTTGGATGAACCTCACAAAACCTGCCAAGGGCATTTCTTGGTCATATTTCATATTAAAATGAAAAGCAAAATATAAGATTGTGTATTTGTAGGAGTGCATGGGCATGACAGGAAGGTGCAACATTTACATAAATGTAACTGCAAAAAAAAAAGAAAAAAAAAAAGAAAGAAACCCCATGGTGTCTTAAAAATAGGCTTTGTTTTCCAAAGTTGCATCTTCACATATTCTAATTCACATAGTTTACATATTCTTCTACTGTAAAGAGATTATCAAACAAACTTTGTATACAGCATTTGCACATACTGTATTATGACCAATGTGTTTGTATGACTTTTCAAGTTGCCCTTATTACTGGATAATTATTTTAAAATGATTGGTTTCGCACTCACGAAAGAGCAATTTAAAATTGAGTAAATATTTCAAAGTTAAATATATTCACTACAGGAATTTCCGTTACTTTTTAAAGGTTTGGGAATAACAATTTTTCAAATTCCCTAACATTTACACCATTTTCCATGAATGTGTGGACCCTGTGGATAAGGTAAACATATTCCATTAAAATGCAAACCCTCCACAGTCGAAAGCATCAAAATCAGAGTCTCCCTCAAAGTCGAAGCTGTTAATATGTGGCGACTCTATGGCTTGGCTGCAAGCATGGTAAGAACTGCCTCCCCCCATCTCAGAGAAACCTGTGGAGTGAGTGATTTCAGGAGCGTGAACAGCCAGGTTAGAGGAGGCGGGTGGACAGGAGTTGAGGTAGCCCAGCGCTGAGGACGCGGCCGCTCCACCCATCAGCAGACAGACGGCTCTCACAGCGCGCGCGTCGCTGCTGTTTCCGTGGCGCAGGCAGTCTGCGGAGTGAAGGGGCGGAGCCACTGTGGGGCTGCAGGGAGGCCGCTGGTTTATGCTGCCTAAAGTTCACAACAGAAACACTTGTAGATAAGTGTACATAAACATGTTGACATTGTGGATAGTGCATGCAATGATACAATCACAGAGGCTGTTCATTATGTGCCGAGTCAACGTTTACAGGGATCAGAGAGCAGTTGCGGCACCACAATGGCCTACTTTATTTTATCGACAATGCTGTTCCAGACACAGTTAAGCTGCCACCTTTCTCCTATTAAACATCAAACAAAAAGAAATGACCAGGCTCAGACAGTGTAATTACATTTAAAAACTCCTGATGGCAAAAGACCAGATCAACAAGATCAATGTTAAAATTAAATGTTATTTAATGTGTTTTGCTCAATATTAACCCTCTGGCGTCTGAGGTGTTTTCTGGCCCTGGAGGTGTTCTGACATGCTCTGACATTTGTGTTTATTTCTGTTACTTGACATTTTCATGGCTAAAGTCTGATTACACTGTATTCAGCACAAACTCTGCTACAATAATATGTCAGCATCATGTATGTAAAAGTTTGTACAGGGGGAGATCTGTTAGTGTTTAAAGTTTTATTATTTTGGAATTTAAAAGTTTTTCTGGTATGTCTCAGTTTTTGAGGTATTGTGCTGAAGAGTAGAGCCTGTGGTTCGGTTGAGGATTGGCCAAATACCATTTAAACTATAATTACTATAATTAAAAGTAATGGCTGAGCACTTGTCAGTACAGTGATAGTCTCATGGTTACATACTTTAGCACATGCAGGTGATTATGATAACTAACTTGAAAATATGAAACATGTATAATGTAAATAATTAAGAAATATAAGAAATATATTACATTATGTATTTCTCTATTTATGCGTGTTTATTTTTGCATGTTAAATTTATCTGCAATATATTACACATGCAGTACCATATCTGATGACATATACATCTATATATTATGAAGTGTATTACTGAATATAAAATGACATACATTATGATATATTAGTAAATATATTGTCACATTTTTTTCAATATATGAAAAGTGGCAATTCCTTATGTATTATTCAATATGTTGTAATATATTAACACAATATATTATTTCTGTATATTTTCAAATATACGGTTAAACCAATTAATATATTGATTATTCATATATGGGAAATATATTTTTGTTCTGTAAGGGTTGCCTCAATACTCAGAAGTTAAAGGTGTGTTGTTTCAATTTGTGATTATTAATTTGACTGTTTATTATGTAATTTGAGAATTTAAATTGATATTCTTGTATCTCAGTATATATAGGACTATCTTCATACTAATTTCCTTGTGGTATATGTTCATGCAATGAGACTGTGTTTGTGCAAACAATAACTTTATTATACACACCATAGTTCAGCAATCAATGCACTTATTAAGAGTTTACAGCACATTATATATGTATTTCTGTGAGTTTACAGCATATTAACTTTTACAGCATATTAAAGTTAACCATGTTAACTTTTACAAATATGTTATGCATTTACCATTTATGTTTTTCCTATGTGTCCTGTCATGTTATGTGGGGTAATTCATCACCTCCTTTTACATGTTAAATATTACAAATTGTCCCTTTTAAAGTGTTTGGGATCAGATGCATGGTGTATGCGGACGGGGAAGCAGAGGAATGAGAGAGTAGGCCTTCTGATGTCTATATAATAATCTTGCCTCACTACTCTATTAAAGGTGAATAAATTCCACGTGTCCATCATCCCATTCATTGTGTGGTCGTGTTTCCATGGTGTCTGGAGGTTACCACTTGAAGTCTGCTTCATAGGCACCGAGATGGGTTGTGTGACAACTGTGAGATGTTAGAAACTGTGGTGCATGTTTTGTTGGTATGTGATAAGTATAATGCATTCGTAAAAGCTTAGTGAAAGAGAGTAAATTGTTAAGTGCAGAGGGTATTCAGAGGTATAGGTAAAACAGATATACAAATGTGTATAAAGGATTTTTTACATTTCTACATGGCACAGGTTTAGATAGTAGAATATAATATGGTGCAATGCTTGGATCAGGATGTGTGGGGATCTGGTAAATGAACACGCAGCGCCATCTAATGCCGTTTTCTTAAAATACCCTAGTGAAAAATAAACATACCAAAATGTATTTGAAATAAATGTATTTTGTGCTAAGTATACTACAAATACATTCACATAAATACCCTGCTTAATATAAATACCCTGCATTTGTACTTTTGGTAGACTAAATTGATATATTTAAAGTCTCCTAAATTAGAATGACTTATTTTTTACTGAATGCACTTTAGTTGTGCGGAAGTAGTTCTGAGGTGCAACTAAAGATATACTTAAGTGTATCTGATGGGGCTGGAACTCTTGCAAGTATACTTTAGGTACACTTTAAATATCTTGCATTTAAAGAATGACAGAGATCATACATTAATAGTGATATTAAAACACATTTTAGGCTTAATATTAAGAAATGTGCATTGTGCAAAAAATAAGTACATTTTAATTATAATATTTATATCATTAAGTCTCAAGCGATATGTCAGTAAATATTGTAATGGATTTGTAGTATAATTAGTATGAAATAAATGTATTTTAAATACATTTTGGTGTAGGTTTTGTTCACTAGGGTAGTCTTCTGACCTTGGCAGACCATCATTATTGTAGCTAATAGGATATAGGTTACAATGTACTATAGGTGGCGCTAATGCTCCTAAGAGTGAACAGCCATTAACAAGAAGTTAGATTTGTTTGGAGTTAGCAGCATGTTTTTGAGTGACACTCCTGCTCACTTAAAATGCAAGATGCTGTTTTCTTTTTCATGTTTCATATGTGGTTATTTATTGCCTACGTTTATTCACATGTATACTGATGTAAGTTTACACTTATTTGTTTTTAGAAGGGCCTGACTATTGATGCCAGGTAGGTTGACTCTCAAGAAAAAGATTAACTTAACATAAGGACTCTGTCCTTATAACGTACCATCTTTTGACCTTTTTGTATCCGCACAAGGATTTACAAATTGTTTGTAGGATATTTGGTGAATTATTTCAACCTGCTACAGCTCACCTCATCTAAAGATTAGGCTTCATTCATCTACAGCTGAAAGGACTTTATACAGGATCTCCACTGTGGACTAACCCAGATAATACGTCATCATTTAAATTACATTTCCTTTGGTATATTTGAATCTTCCACCCCATTTGAAAATTGCCACTTTTTGTGTGTGTGTGTGTGTATATATATTTATATATATATATTTATTTATTTTTTTATTTTTTTATTTTTTATCCCATCCAGTAGCGGCATCTGATTATATATTTTGGTAATCTGCCCTACATAAATGTACGGTTAGGAGCCGCTACTGGTTCAGGTCGAAAAATGGTCTATAGAGGCAGTTTATGATAAACATTTTGTAAGCTTTATATTGTGATCTCTGAACACACAGAACACTTTTGGCAGAGGTTGCGTTATTCAGTCTAAGGGTGGCGCTCTAATGTTGATTGACAGGCATTAAGTAAACATGCATAGAATGCTATCTTAGAATTGGCTTAATGTAGTATAAATTATTATTTGCCTTCGAATGTTGTTTTAAAAAGTTGTGGAGGAATTCCAGTGAGGAAAAGAAAGGCATGTCTTTTCTCAAAAATGAAACAAACACAACAGAACTATATGTTCACATGAGCACATATAAATTAAAGAGTTTATACTTAGATTAATTTGATACGCTATACTCCACATGGAACAGACATCATGCCTGATGCAGACTATCATTCACATAGCTGAAGCAGATTGATGTTGTCTTGGTCTGGAGCGAGGTTGACGTGAGGTAACATGAAAATAAGCAGGGCAGCCTGAAATCCGCCCCAATGGCTCTTAATTAGAGATTTACTGGCTCTTCACCACAGATTTACATTGGAAATTGTGGGGCGCAGTAGAGTTGGGGAGGACTCAGGCTTAGTATCATAATACATGCTGAAGCCATACGTTACATTTATTATATCCTGCTCACTTTGACTTAAAATAGTCATTATATTTACATAATACATAATATTTGTTGCAGAATGCTGAAAAGGTTTTCAATTTATTATTGATTCAGTTTCTATAGAGGTCTATGTTTTGCTTTTGAATATTTTACAGACGAGCCACGGCTGATCTCATGTATCTATGTAAATATTCTTTATATTTCACTTCTACAAATGATTTCTTGTTGCATATTTTTATTTGTACGGTTTTCAGTTATATTTTAGCCAGCGGTACCCTCCCTAATATAGATCTTGTGGCATGTGATCTGGTTTTAAATTTTAGGCATTGTTACAAGTTCATTGGTTCTCTGACAAAACACTTCCTTCCCTCTCAGTCCTGCAAAAATAAAATGTAAGTATACTTGGCTACAAATCAATTACGACAGTTACAAGTTTGAGGGTGTATAATGTGCTACAGTCAAAGTTCTCTCATCTAAAGGACTGTACTGATATTGTACTGTGTAATGTAATTATACTGTATGTGTAGTAATAAAAAACTGTAGATGCCAGCTTCCTTCATGGTCATTCCATGCATAAGAACATGATCAACTAGAGTGGCACTAACTTGGATGGGTTAAAATGCAGAGGACAAATTCTGAGTATGGATTACCATATTTGCCCTTCACATTTCACTTTCACTTCAATTGTTCTTTTAGTCCCCTGCCCTTGTTTTCCTCTTCCTCTCTCTCCCACCCTTTTCCGCTCTCCCACCAGTGTTAGAATGCATTTTCCAAAGCAGATACTCATCTGTGGCCCTGATTATTGTCATCAGTTTTGCTACAAGATGTTTATACATGGGAAATGTGTGTTACGTTCACATTGTGACGGCTTGCTTTAATTATAATCTGTACTTGTGTCTTCTGAATGAGAACATGGTTAAACCTGTGCAAAATTAGGGCATTTTTGTGTGAAGTTTTGCAGAAAACATGGAGAAAGTTGGAATGTGTGAGGTAACTGGTTAAATGTGTTTACAGTTTTGAGAAATGTGTTGTATTCAGAAATGACTCAATTATTTAGGAAATTGGGCCAAATGAATCAGTTAGTGTTTTAGCAATCAAGAAAAACTGTAATAGGAACTATCAATGAACATAATACAATAAATAAAAGCAATATATTATAAGTTGACATTAACCAAAATTAATAAATGCTGTTCAAAATCATTGTTAGTTTGTGAAACCTAAAATGCACACACACACACAGACACACACACACACACACACAGACACACACACACACACACACACACACACAATCTACATCATAACATCTAAATTACTTTTATTCAAGTTCAAAATATTATTTAAAATTGAAGAATCAACCTAAATACATTAATTTATAGAATAAAAAATTATTATACCAACAAAATAATTGTTATGGGTGAAATCAAGTAAACAATAGAAATAAAAATAAACCTCTTTAGGTTATCACTTTTTAGTGCACCATTGAAAGAAAGACCTAAATACAGAACATAGCAGAGAGAATAAGCTTGAAAAAAAGAGTTAAACATGTTTAACGGATTATAGCAGAGAGAGAGAGAGAGAGAGAGAGAGAGAGAGAGAGAGAGAGAGAGAGAGAGAGAGAGAGAGAGAGAGAGAGAGAGAGAGAGAGAGAGCGAGAGCGAGAGCGAGCGAGAGAGAGAGAGGGGCATCACAGGAGATTTTTCTCTTTTAATCAGCAACATGTAAGGATTATTTATTCTGTTTTTCCAAGTGTACTCTTAACCATGGACAGTGATGATTTATGATAGTAATAATATCATGATACTTTAATACACAGCAAAATCCCCAGTGTGGTTATTTGATGTTAATAGATTATATTCACTAACAATACTCTCTTGTCACAGATAGGATTTTTTTTTTTTTTTTTTAAGACATCAAGAATCAGCATATGAATCTCAACAATGGTGACATGCTTCATGCCGCAATGCATGCTGGGAGCCACAATGGTATAAAACTCATGGCTCCCAGGATGCATTGCGGCATGAAACGTCACCATTGTTGAGATTCATATGCTGATTCTTGACGTCTGTGTCTTCTTTTGTTTTTTTTGTTTTTTTAATGTAAAAATTCAGAATGTCCAATCTGTGGCAAGAGAGTACTGTTAGTGAATATAATCTTTTAGCATCAAATAACCACTTTTGGACAGTGATGAGATAAGTGCTTTATTCTTTTTGTTGTTGAAAACTATATCACCTGATCATCTTTGCTTCTGGCTTTCTTTGCAACAAATTACACATTTAAAAAAAACTGTGACAAAAACCACAAACTCACAAAAAAAGCAAAGAGTCAAACTGCCCAACTAAAGGAAACACTGGTTACCATAATGGTGACTAAATCTAAACCTCTGTTAATTCTCAATAAGAACTTCTGTAGACGTATGACAGAAATAACGTCAATCTGGTTAGTAATAAGTGAAGCTGGTGTAATGGATTTTTTAATGAATAAAATAGTAAACTATATATCAAACTAATCAAAACTCTAACATCTAACCTTACTTTCCTTTTTTAGGCCTAACAATCCTAACACTCTAACACAATGTACTAAAACGTTCTGTTCTTTGTTTTTGAATGTCGTATGTTGCCATACCCCTTTTACTTTAGTTGTGTGAGTGTAAAAATATGGGAAATTAAACCTTGTGATTAAGTAACAAGAGGGTTTGCATATGAAGAACCAATCAAATTGTAGGGAAATTATGTAATGTATCATGTACTTTTCGCCATACCCCTATTTTATAAAAACTGTTGTATCTGTGTTTGCTGGTGGGATTCCCTCTGAAATTTGTCTGAGATCCTCTGGCCGTGCTTGTTCTGGGGGGAGATTCTCTGAGAACTGCTTGGGAGATCCCCCGACCATGATTAAAGCATTTAAAAGACATTTGGTGAAGACTGTTTTTTTTATTATTATTATTGCTGCACAGCAAGTTAGTTTAGGGAAGCAAGTTAGTTAGGGGGACAAGTTAGGGATATTGATCGGGGACGTTGACTGTAGACGAGACCCAGATAGACTAAATGTCGACTGTAGACGTTCGGGGACGTCGATTGTAGACGAGACCCAGGTACATAGTTAGGTTTAGGGAAAAATCTACCACACTGGTAATGCTGTTTGTAGAGTTGTTTAATCCACCCCTGCTGAGATTGTGAGAGATTTAATGTCTTCTTTTGTCATTTTATTTCCTCTAAGGCTGTGGCTGGAAGTCAGTTGTAGTTCTTGTCTTTCTCTTTTTTTCTGTTCTTCTTGTTTCTCTTTCCTTCAGTGATTCTGCTTTTTGACAACAGGTGTTAATCATTAATGCCCATTCATCACTTAATTAATCACTTAAGTATCTCATTAACTTTGACTCTGATTCAGAGTTATTTTAACTCTCTGTAGAGAGGGACCAAATGTTCTCTGAGCAGAGTTAATTTAACTCTGGGGATTGTGCTGTGTATATACCATTATCATCAAGAACAGGCAGTGGCTTCATAATTTCACCTGTGTTCCCAGAAGAATCTGCTACGGAGCTGATTAATTATTTACAGGTCCCCCCTCCCCCTTATAAATCTATTTTACGCACCATTCTAAAGGCCTGAATGTGGTGATTTCAGGGAACATGTTTCTGGATCAACATTCCAATCAACCAAACAAATTTGAGGGATAGTTTTTTTAGGTAGTCAAGTTCCCTTTCAAAAGCTTCACTCTATGCTGCGCTGATAGCGCTTTGGGAATATCTTTGATTGACCAGCTGTGAAGTAACACCTCAATGAAATTGAACTTGGTAGCCTCACCACGGATTTCCACCAACTGCGGAACGGCTGCGGATCGTCAGAGGTTATAATTAGATGTGCCTCTCTCTTTCTGCCTCTCTGCTAGGAGTTAGTTTCACTAGGCAGTGTGCAGAAAATTCTCTCTTTCTTCTCCCGTTCTTGTAAAAACAAAAAAAGAGAAAAAGAAAAATGAGCAACGTAAGCGGTGTGTGTCTCCATTAGGGATGTCCCGATCCGATCACGTGATCGGAAATCGGGCCCGATCACGTGGTTTCAGACTCGATCGGAATCGGACGTTACCTCCCGATCAGGACTCGGATATATATGTATATATATTCTCATTATTTTTTAACACATCTATAGTTATGCGGTGGCACAGAGTTACGCCGGTTTCACACTGCACGCGTTAGCAGAGCGTAAGCAGCGCAGGAGCAGTGCGTATGGTGAGCAGGAGCAGGACACGCGCGTTTTGCTTTCACACTGGCAGCGTTTGTCACGCGCGGCTGAACCGCGGGTTGTGTACAGACAGAGTAGCCTACTCTATAATGGATAAGTTGGCATTGCTTTATTTCGTTTTCAAATACATTTAAGAGAAAATACTTGTCAAGAAGCTTATTTTATTAATAATTTCATAAATATAACTTTTGGTTCATCTTTGTTTTTATTGTTCTGGTAACAAGTTTGTTTTTGGACATTTGTTTTCTTTTTAAATTGATGTTGGTCATTTGATCGACTGTTTAAAACACAATAGATATCATCAATGCACTTTTTGGATAAAACTGCGGTGTATTTTGGCCATGATCAATGCATTGTCACTTTAATTCAGCGTAAGCGGCGCAGCAAAAATAGACTCAGCGCCGAAACGATCGCGGCACTGCTGCTCCTGCTCTGCTCCTGCTACGCGCTGCCGCGCCGCCTCTGCGTGCGGTGTGAATGCTCTAATCTGTTAACATGGGCGCCGGAAAAAATACGCGCTGCACGCTCTGCTAACGCGTGCAGTGTGAAACCGGCGAGTGCAGTTCCTAAAAGCACATTACTGGCTTTGCAAACACTGTGGCACTTTATTTTTTTATTTGTTTACATGCCTGCCGGGTATTTTAAGTTGAGGTGCTATTTGTTTATATATTAGACTTTTTTTATATTTACTGTTGCACTAAAGTCCAAAAGTGAATAATTTATGTTATTTATTACTTGATTGTTCAAGCTACCTCACAGAAGTGCTCTGTTTGTTAACAGAGTTGTTGAATGTTAAAATAAGGTGAATTAAATAAAAAATAAGGAACATCCTGGATCTGTTTTTTGCTCTTCTTTATTCTTTTTTTATGTATTATAGAAGTATCAGATCGGGACTCGGTATCGGTAGATACTCAAAATCAAATGACTCGGACTCGAGGGCAAAAAAACCTGATCGGGACATCCCTAGTCTCCATGTTCACGGCCCATGCCTGAATGCGATTCACACCAGTTTTGTTTTGTTTATTTGGGGGAAGAGCATGCTGCCCTTGCGTTGAAGCAGGGCGAGTGCGAGCACTGTGAGGGTTTTCCGGTTAAAGTGCTACACGCTTGTCTTGCTTACTTCCTAAGGCCAGCACCCACTTTACCATTGTGGGGCTCTCGTATGGAACTGGCTGAGGAGCAGGAGACAGGTCTGTCCCTATCGCTTGCTCTCTCTCTCCAGATCTGAATGTCCTTTTGCACGATCCTAAAGCGTTCCCCAGTGTTTCTTCGGCTCGTGCGGACGACAGCGTATCTCTTGCATCCGCTATGGATTTTGAGATTCCTGTCTCTGGGCATTACTCACGCAATGATAAAGCGTATGAGGAACTACTCACACAGTGGCCAGGTTACAGCTAGACCAACCACGTGAGCAAGAGACCCCCAAACGAACACCATGCAGGCATATCAGGCTGACCTGCTGAAGGACCTGGGTACGAGAGGTTCCATCGTCGAGGAGGCGTTCTCTGAGCTTCCTTGAGCTGTTCCTCTGTGCAACCAAGCAAACGGCGCGTGCCATCCAGAAATACCATGTCCTAGTGCGGGTGGACAACACAGCGGCAGTCTCTTACATAAATCACCAGGGCGGTCTGCATTCACGCACTGGAATGCGCCTGTACGTATACGGAGTTCGTCAAAAAGGGTCTTGCCTCTTACTGATAGTTCTGCATTGGCCAAACAGAGTTTGGTTCTCTGAGATAATATCTCTCCTCGACTGCTCACCCTGGGTAATGAGTTGTGGCCTGAGTTGTGGAACCTTCATGTTTGGCCCCTGAAGGGTACCAACTGAGGGACACTGGACTTTCACCTGAAGTCATGGAGACCTTTCTCAGTGCTAGGGCTCCCTCCACTAGAAGAATTTATGTCAGTAAATCTGGTGTCTTTGAAAGGTGGTGCACTGCATATCATGCAGATCCAGTTAACTGTCAAATTGTTTCAGTTCTGGACTTCCTGTTTTCATACCCTGTTTCATACCCTGACACTCGCAGGGTTTCTGTGGCCGCTTTATCGGCTTGCCACGCCTTGATTGACAGGGTACCACTCGGGAAGCATCCTCTGCTTGTTCACTTTATCCCAGAGGCCTTCCTCTAGAACCAAGTTTTCTTCATGGCTTCATTTTTTCTTGGCTTCATTTTCTTCATTTCTTCAAGCTTTTGACTCTAAATGTTTTTTCTTATGGCTATCACCTCACTAAAAAGAATAAATGATTTGCAGGCTCTGTCTTTCTCGCCATCATTCTTAGACTTTGCCCCTGGAATGGTGAAAGCAATTTTGCATCCTCATCCTGACTACCTGTCTAAGGTTCCTTTCTCGACCGTAAATCCGGTCACTCTTGAAGCCTTCTGCCCTCCGCTGTTCTCAGGAGAAACTTCACAGACTGTGTCCATGCCCTTACGGAACGAAAATATATTTCACATATATGAATAATCAATATTATTAATAAATGCATTACATGGTTTAACCGTATATTTGAAAATATACAGAATAATATATTGTGTTAATATATTACAATATATTGAATAATACATAAGGAATTGTCGCTTTTCATATATTGAAAAATATGTGACAATATATTTACTAATATATCATAATGTATGTTATTTTATATTTAATAATACACTTCATAATATATAGATGCATATGTCATCAGATATAGTACTGCATGTGTAATATATTGCAGATAAATTTACTCATGCAAAATAATCTCATTTATTAAACATTACATTAAATAACACTTATTTGTAACATTTGCTCTCCTTTCAGAAGTCAGTCAGAAGCAAAGCATGCTGGGAACTAGAAATCTGTTGTAACTCATTCTGTAAATGTCTGTGTATATATATGTGTGAACAACAACATTCCCATTTACATGGAAACATGTATGTGCAATGTATGTACACAATAAAGGATAACACTTTATGAATATTACATGTACAGTAATGCTATATTTGTCTTCATTTATAAATACTTTATATTCATTAAAATATAGCCATACATAAATCCATATATTGCAGTATAATAAAAATATAAGCACTAGTTTCCCATATATGGAAATGTATTATGTAATAAATCACATTATATTTTGCAGTATATTCCCATATATTTTTGTTCCGTAAGGGCAGTCCTTGCTCTTCTGGGGCCTCATGTATAAAACCTTCCGTAGATTTCAGCCTACATTTGCTATGTAGAACACAAATAAAAGGGGAATTATCATGCGCTATCCAAGTATCCTTAGTTAAAACATAAAAAAAACAGCATTCCACAGGAAAAGTGTTCAAAAGCAGCGCATCCACTACAAATATTTCTATTAAAATGAATATAAAATTTTTGTAACTTCTGGATAATGATTTCATAAAAATCTAAGTGCTTAACTCCATTAATGAGACTGGCATATATCTAAATGTGTATATCAGATGTAATCATTCTGTATACTTCATTACTTTACTCACTCCAGTAAAAGAGTGTGCACGGTCCAGAATGTCCGTATGGTGTACACATGTAGAGACCTGGACAAATGTGTCATTATTTGTATTTGGGTTTGAAATTATACACTCATATGCAAACCAATTGTTGATGGACTTTTTTTTTTTTTTTTATGTTCATGTTCATATATGAGACATGATTATAAAAGGGATTTTTCAAATGTGTGTGTGTAAGGGAAAACAAATCATACAATGGCTGCATTTTATTGTGTTTTTTGAGAGCGTCAGTCCGACAATGAGAGCTATGTACTTTGACCCCTCAAGTTCAAGGTGCAGGGGGTCAAAGAGAGTAAAAGAGGCAACGCAGTTTTTTTCGTGATGAGCAAGCATAGACAGTATATAAACTGGACACAGCGACCCCATAGGTTTCAACTGAGAAAAGTGAAGCAAATTAGAAGCTCTCACTTCCTGATGGCTGAGCTTACTGCACAGACTCAAACTGAGCTTGACGACGTAGATGTAACGTGAGCATCTGTCTTCTAGTAGCTGTGCCAAGAGAAATCTGAATCATTCCCTTCCGAAACTTGCAGAGACGGAGAGTGTGAGTTGGAGGTGTCCATGAGCTAGGAGCAACTTTTGCTAAGTATTCTGATTAATTATTTTGTCATTTTGCCTCCACGTCCCCCCGATTGCCCGCAAGCTTCTCCTCCTGTCCATACGGTAATCTCTCTACTGTGCGACAGAGAGTCGCGTGGTTATGACGCAATCATTAGCCTATTTTTACAAAAAAACTGCTTCTACGGGGCCATAACGTAAGATACAAGGTAATGGAGCCTTTTATACATTTTCGTGTTTCTTTAGAAATAAATAATGGACAAATGGAGTCTTTAAACGCCTCAGATGTAAAGTTATGCGCTGTCAAAGTGACGCCAAAATGAATGGTAGTCAATGGAATGCTAACAGCAGGTGGGGGTCCGCTAATCAATGGCGGCGCCCGGGGAAGCTTCAGTGTTTTCTGGAACATTGCCCCCCTGTGAGCAAATGAAGTTCGGCGCTGAGAAAGCTGACAGCAGTCAACGCTCACGCACATTTTGAGTGGCAGCTCGGTGGTGAAAGTTTGCGCGAGATTATGGTGTGAACTGGGAAACTTCACGCTTAAGTTTGAAGTTTGCAGTTTGAAGTTTGCAGCACGAAAAAAAAACCCAAAAAACATTGCGAGAGAGTTCGGTGAGAGACTGCGCACCTCAGTTTCAAGCAAGTCAGAAAGATGGAGGAGTTCTAGCACGAGGATCCCATGTGAGAGAATCTGTTTTTTTGGGGGGTTTTTTATCATCACGTTGATTTGTTTTATATTCCTGTGTTTATTTTCTCAATTTCAGTGTTGCAGTTTAAGCTATAATAAGTTGTGTAATTCGTTTGAAATCTGGAAGAATATACCCGTGTATATTTAGTCAATTTTGGGTAAAAGTATCGCAGTGGTGTTTGTAGTTGAGAGTTCATGTCAAGTGCGTGTTTATTGTCTACACTTATTGTTAACACTGAGAGATCGTCGAAATCGGGAAATCTGTGTGGATTTTCGCGCATGCATCTAACCAGATCGAGAGTTCATCGAGATCCACTCAACGTCGTTGTGGGTTGTGTCACGGATGCTGTTTATCATTTTGCTGGGGAGTGAGGATTAGAGATTACTATTCTGCAACTGGAATTCTTGTTTTCCTGATTCGTGAGTAGGCTACACTGATTTTGCATCAAAGAGCTCCAACTAGCGCGCCATCTGTGTACTGAAAATCCGAGCTGGGTAAAATTAGAGTATTAGCCTACATTGATTGACATTTGTTTTTGTTTTGTTTTTCTTTTGGGGGTTATGGTGGTTATTGGGATTCATTGCTGTTGTGTTGTGACTTTGTGAATTGAATTATTTGGTCATTCAAAGAAACGAAAAATAGTACTGAGAAGAGTAAATACATGTTTATTAATCTGCCATAATTTTGTGGGATTTCCTGTGGAAAGAACTGATTTGTTAATTTGTTATTTTCCTTTGAGGGATTTGTATTTTAAAATCTAAAGGTAAACCAGCGGTCAGCATAGAGAACGCACGGCAAGAGCGCGCAAGTGGTTTTTAAGGAATACTCAGTTCTCCTGTTATTTCAGTGTTGTATTTGACTTAAGGTAAGCCTATCTTCGATTCTCTGCTTATTTTTCATTTTTAACTTCACATAATTCTGTATTTTATGTAGACGCGTTGCTACATTATTAAACAGCCGCGTGTGAAAATTATTATTGCAGTTTAATTGCACTTAAGTCTTGGCTCCTAGCTAGTTTCGATTTGGCCCATTTTCGCTTTATTGACTTAATTGCCAGACCGAGACAGCTGTCCTCACTCAAGCGGTGATAGCATTATATCTATATCTATGTAATTACTATGACGCAGAAGCGTCAGCGGAAGCGTTCAGCTCTCGTGTTCAGCCTCCTCGTGTTCAGACCGACTCGGGTAAAGACCAGCGACTCTACCTGTGCGACTCCACCGAGCAAGGACACCAGAAAGGCACTTAAGTATCTCCTTTTCCCTTTCCCTTCCCACTTTTTATCTTATTTTTCACCTTACTCAACATGTGCTTTCAATACATTCCTGTTATCTCTCGGCAACGCCCTTTCATCACGCGCAAAAGGCAGCGCAATACTGCTAATCTGCGTCCCATTTTCTCATCCTCACACACACCTCTCTCTCTTTCTGTGGGTCTATGGAATTGTCAGTCAGCAGTCAATAAAGCTGACTTTATTCCAGCCTTTGCATCTCATTCTACTCTTAGTATCCTGGGCTTGACTGAGACCTGGATTCGTCCAGAAGACTCAGCAACCCCCGCTGCTCTCTCTAACAACTTCTCTTTCTCTCACTCCCCTCGCCAGTCTGGGAGGGGTGGGGGTACAGGGCTTCTCATTTCTAACAATTGGAAATACTCAGCACTCTCTTCTCTATGCAACAACAACTCATTTGAATATCACGCTATTACACTTACAACTCCCAATAAGATCCATATTGTAGTCATTTATCGCCCCCCAGGTCAGCTGGGTAACTTCGTAGAGGACGGCACCCCACTTCTAGTCTTTGGTGACTTCAACATTCATCTCGAAAAGCTGCATGCAACAGACTTCATCTCTCTCCTAGCCTCTTTCGATCTCAAACGACTCATCACCTCAGGTACTCACAAATCAGGCAACCAACTGGACCTGGTTTACACACGCAACTGCATCACAGACAAAATTTTGGTGAGACCTCTCCATGTTTCAGATCATTTCCTCATTACTTTCAGTCTACAACTCTCTACCCCTGCACCTCCACCCCCACCACCAGTCACTTTCAGGCGAAACCTGCACTCACTTTCTCCCTCCCACCTTTCCTCTGCCGTGTCATCTTGTCTTCCCCCACCCTCACAATTCTCATCTCTGGATGTGAATACCGCAACGGATACCTTATGCTCCACTCTAACCTCTTCTCTAGACAATATCTGCCCTCTCTCCTCCAGGCCAGCACGCGCTACTCCCTCTAACCCCTGGTTGTCTGAGGTTCTTCGTGAACACCGGACCGAACTCAGGGCAGCGGAGAGGAAATGGCGCAAATCAAATGACACATCTGACCTGAGTATGTATAAATCTCTCCTCTCTTCCTTTTCTGTTGATGTTCATGCTGCAAAATCTTCATACTTCCACAACAAGATCAACAGCTCCTCCAACACACGATTACTCTTCAAGACATTCAACTCTCTCCTCTGTCCACCTCCACCACCACCCACCTCCTCTTTAACTGCTGACGATTTTGCGAACTTCTTCACCAACAAAACAACAACTATCAGCAGTCAGTTCTCAGCTCCACACACACAGGAACCCAGTCTGGCCCCTTCCACAGCCAATATCCCTCTGTCCTCCTTTTCTCCACTAACCGAGGAAGAAGTATCTACACTTCTCCTCTCCAGTCATCCTACCACCTGCCCTCTAGACCCCATCCCCTCACACCTTCTACAAGCCATCTCTCCCACACTTCTTCCAGCACTCACACACATCATCAACTCATCCCTACATACTGGCACTTTCCCTACAGCATTCAAGCAGGCTCGGGTTACTCCACTGCTTAAAAAAACAACACTAAACACATCATCTGTAGAGAATTACAGACCTATCTCTCTCCTACCATTCATTGCGAAAACACTTGAAAGAGCTGTTTTCAACCAAGTAACATCCTTCTTGTCTCTAAACAACCAGCTGGATGTCAACCAATCCGGCTTCAAGAAAGGGCATTCAACTGAGACTGCATTACTGTCGGTCACAGAAGCCCTACGGATCGCAAAAGCTGCTTCCAAATCTTCAGTCCTCATTCTCCTGGATCTGTCTGCTGCCTTCGACACTGTGAATCATCAGATCCTTATGTCCAGCCTCTCATCACTGGGCATCACAGGAACTTCGTAAGTCGCTTTGGATAAAAGCGTCTGCTAAATGACTAAATGTAAATGTAAACACAGTAGTGGTTTTTATTATTATTATTATTATTATTATTTCCAAATAGAAAAACATCTGTCAGGACCACTACCGTCAAATACGATTGACAATTAGCATACAGTTTGGATTGGCGGTATATGGTTCTGTTCTGGACAGCCTAGCATGGATAAGAGCAGGGAGAGCAGCAATAACCCCCCTTGGGGTAAACAGAACAGAACCAACATGAATGCAAATATATTTAATTCAAGATTTTAAAGTACAACATAATTCGAGAATTTATTCTGATTCAAGGGGAATCAGAATGCCAAATCCTGACTGGGCGAGAGGAGGAGCTGGGGAGGGAGGAGGGTAATTAGCTCCTGAGAAACGCGATAGCTGCTGATAATACTGAAGGAGCTTATATATGTATACAGTGATAGGCATTGTATTCCTATAGGTAGATGTGTATCAGCTGAGAGTCAGCTGAGGCAAGCTTGACTAACGTGACCTGCCAGAACTAACGCTACGCTTGATTTATGGCTAGTTTATTTTTTATAAATCCTGATATGTTTGTGGAAAATAGCGTACACACATTTCAATGCCTTTTTTTGTGTGTACGCAACGTTTATACATCAGGCCCCAGGCCTACACCGAACTAGCCAGTGGCGAAAGTATTCGTATTCAGAGTAACTATTTGTTTGTCATGGGGGCCAAAACAGGGGGGCGGCCCCCACCAAGCAAACAATTTCACATTGGGTGAGGGATGCTATTGTTTGTGATGCGCAGGCTGGTCTTCTCCGCACACATTCATAAAATTTTATAGTTTGGATGTTCATGCTACTCCGGGCTCACACGTCCTTGAGTAAATATCACAAGCTCATGTCTGAGACATTTCGTGTGCTTGGTGAGCACACACTACACTACTGTGAGAGGTCTAGACACCCCCAGTGTGGCAGCGTGGGTATTCTCGTATTCTGCGCTATCAGCATGGCATAGAGTTAAGCTTTTGAAGTTTGAAATGAACCTCTCGGGTTACTTGACTGTAACCCTGTTCCCTGAAATAGCAGGAACGAGATTCTGCGCTTCATTGCCGCACTGAGGATGTGCCAGGACCACTCTTTGTGATACCTGAGGATGCACCTGTGGCACATCTAATTATAGCCTCTAACAAGCGTGCATTCTAATGACGTCACCGTCTGAGGCTACCAAGTTGACGATTTCATTGAGGTGTTATACACATACTTCAGGCTTAAAATCAAGTAACCCGAGATGTTTAGGCTTACAACAGTTTAGGGGCTTCTACTCCTTCTTATTCTCCTTTCATTTTCCTCTGATTTTAGGGATAAGTTATGGACAGGGTTAGGTTTAGGGGTAGGGTTAGGGTTAGGACCATGTTTTGGACAGAAATGTTGCTCCAGGATCAACAATAAATGTCTTAACATGTCTTACTTGGCAAAATCACAGCCACCGTATGTATGCTTGGGCTGTTGAAGAACATATAAAAAAAATTACACAAAAAGAAAATAACAATACAATAAACTCTAACTGTGTAAAAACAGTCAGCTTAAGGTAGCTAGAAGTATTATGCAGTTAAATGTCAAAATAAACAAGGGTTTGAGACTGTTGTAGTTTTGAGGTGCCTTCAGGCAGTCGTCACTTTCACATCCTGCAGGTGCAGTTTGTCACATGGCATTTGCTGCATCTAGAACTTAGTTTCCATGAGCAAATATGGCAGAATTCACATCACATAGTTCCAGGGGGAGCAACTGCCCTTGAATGGGAATGCTAATAGTTCTCCTGCTTGAGAATCACTGCTCCAGAAGGAACATTTGTATGAATAGCTTATAAAAAGCATGATATTACCATAGCACCACATCCAAAGCACCATAGTAATATCACTGCATATTTTAATTAATGAGTAGTAAAACTGAGCTGCACCTCTGTGTCTGATGGAGTTCTCTCTGGAGCGGACACGCGGGGAGCTCAAGCCCTTGTCGCTGAGGTGCGGGGATGTGGGCTCTTTGTCACTGGAGATGTCTGGAAGCGGCTCCCGGTCCGTGATGCAGGGCGTGATGCTCTGCTGTCTCTGCAGGACCAGTGGTGAGGTCACACCCTGAGCAAAAAGAGGATGCCATTGAAATGTACAAATATACTGTATGCTGAGATGTCACGAAAATGTCTTTCTAATCCAAAGAATAAAGATGGCAAAGTGTTCAGTTGTCTCTCATGAGAGATTACAACACTTATCATTGATATAGGATCTGGAGAAGGCACTGCCAAATGACATATTATGTAACATTCATCGAGAATAATCCTGCTGTTTGGCAAAGAAGCAATAAACATACATAGTGTCATAGAGAAATCAAATAGACTTGTATAGTCATGTACAGTCTTGCCAAATGACAGCAAAATTACCAAATGCTTCAAAATAATACAAAAAGCATATATATATATATATATATATATATATATGAAATAAGATCCATTTCATTGTTCAAATACCAAATAATAATGTTAGAAGCTGTGTTTTCTTTATCTTCTGATGATACCAATAAAAATATTTATCTCAATCCCAGGGAGAACAGATTCCTTCAAACAACTTTTATACCACTATTGCAAAGTTTGGGGTAGGTAAGATTTTTTTAGTGTTGTGGGGGGGAAAAAGTCTCATATTCACAGAGGCCGCATTTATTTTGATCAAAAATACAGCAAAAACATATTGTGTAATATTATTACTGGGTCATTTAAAATAGTTGTTTTCTATGTGAATTTATTTTAAAATGCAATTTATTCCTGTGATGAATTTGCAGCATTATCACACCAGTGCTCAAGAAACATTTCTGATTATTATCAATTTTTAAAACTGCTGTGCTGCTTTATTTTGATATTTTTGTAGAAACCATGATGTATTTTTTCAGGATTGTTTGAGGAATAGAAAGTTCAAAATAACAACATTTATTTGAAATAGAAATCTTTTGTAACATTATAAATGTATTTAATTGTCAGTTTTGATCAATTTAATGTATCCTTGCTGAATGAAAAATACAAATTTCTTTAAAAATAAAATTAAATAAAAAATAAATAAATATTTGAATTGCAGTGTATTAATTGCGTAACAATGAGACCACTAGTGAAAATGCTTCTATTTGCAATATTTTTTTTAATTCAATGCATTTTTTTCCATCACACGTTTTAACAATTTCGGTAAAAGATTTATCACCCCAAAATTACAGTAAAATGTCGGTATAATCTAAAACCTGTTTATTTCAGGTATACAAGATTTTCCAGTGTGGTCTCAGACTTTCTGACTCTTTCTGACACAATATATTTGGTGTTTATGAAATGTAATAACTCACCTCCTTCACCTTCCTGAGTAACTTCAGCCATTGACTGTTGGAGACAAAAAGTTTAGTATCACACTGACTCACATTTGTAAAAAAATTTAAAAGTGCATGTTTTGCCCGCAAATATATACTTATACAAAGGATAATCATTCAGTAAGCTTTACATGAACCAGGCTGTTGGCCCACCTGCACTCTTCAGGGCTATCAGAGAGCAGGAGGAGGAACTTGTCTTGGGGCAGGATGAGGGCAAAGCAGCTGTCTCTGCGTCCTCCAGGGGGTAAACGGGGCAAGTCCAAGATTTCTTTACCCTCCACTATGGACTCACAGTTACTCTGGAGCGCCACCACCTGGTCAGGTGATGAGTCTGCATCTCGACACACCATCAGGTTTCCTTCCACCGTCAACACCAGATACTTTTCCTTCCATTGCTTGAACATGAAGCCCCCTTAGAGAAAAACAGGGGGTAAAACTTGAATACGTGAAAGTGCACAGTGTTTGCCCCATTCTCAGAAAACAGTGAATTTGTGAGGCAGAAAATTTCAAGAAAATTATATTCATTGTTATTTTTTGAAAAGGTTACTTATAGAAATTATACGTTCTATAAATCATCACACAAAATTGTATTGTTCAGGCTGAGAGTAGCAGGTTCGTAGAGCTCCTTAAATCAAATCGTTTTTAAACTTTGTTTAGTTTCATTGTCTTGTTTAGTTTCTAGTCGCGGTTTTCATTGTCTCTATTTGCCTGTGTTTTAGTTCTTCATTAGTTGACATGGTTTTTTATTACTCACATAATTGTTCTGCTCATTGTCTCATGTTAATGTTATGTTCATGTGTAGTTTCTGATATATCTTCATGTTCATTAAAAGTTGCTCGTTACCATTCTTTCTGCGTCACGCATCATCCTTGGAATTTAGACTGTACATGCATAACACAAAACTGAAGCATAACCTTATAGCGCTCCATTATTTCAACCCCAGCTCTGGTTGTAAGTTTTTACTATCATTCGAACAGATTTAATAGATAACAGTGAATTGAACAGATAACAGTAAATTCTGGTAGTATCACTCAGTTTAACTGTGCCTTGCAATAAATCACACATTATAAGTCAAATCAAGAAGAAGAAAAAAAACAACGAAACACAATATAAATAATCCATGATATTCATCTTTCACAAATATTTTGTGAGAGCCCAGGCTGGTACATTCAAAATGTTTTGCCATTTAATGATACAGGGATGAAGATTATCCACCAAATATAATTGGACCAGTCAATATTTGTGTACTCATTCAGGTATGTCTACTTTTTGTCAAATACCTAAACTATGGTACTGAGGCAGTGGATGATATATGATGTTACAAACATGCTACAATTTTTAAAAGAGGAAATATAACGGTTAAACAGAAGTGTACACCTTAGTTTTTTCTCATGACAATAGATGGCATGAAATCACATCTAAAACACACATTTAAAAAATGGCTACACTCTTCTTTATTGTGTAATTTCACCTGAATATCAACATTTGTGAGATTTAGTCAACAGCTCATTCCGAAAATAACTGCAAAATAATCATCTATGACATTACATTTTGTTGAATATCCAAAACCGAAAAAAAAAAAAAAAATGTGTATATATTTGTTAATGAGGGATTTGTGGCCCAATTCATATTGTTAGATTTGTGGAGTATACATTTTAGTTTTTATTTTGAAGTCAAAAGATAAAATTAGAAGGACAAGAGTGGCATGTTCTTGTTACTGTTGTTATTGTAATGTTAGCCCAGTAGTGGAAGAAGATGACCTCTTTGAATAACCAGCTGATCCAAAATGCAATAGCTAGTTCTTTCTAGAACCAGGAAGTATGACCATCTTAGCCCGGTTCTGTCAACACTGCATTGGTTTAGCTCTGCAGTACTTGAGCGAGCTCTTAACTCATTATAGTCCTTCACGTCTATTGTGATCTCAAAATTCCGGCCAGTTGATAATACCTATCAAAATCAACATGCAGCAGATCCTTTTCCTGTTTAGCACCCAAACTCTAGAACAGTCTTCCTAACATTGTCCGGGAAGGCAGACACACCTAGTCAGTTTCACATCTCTTTAACCTGGCATACACATAACACTTTATCACATTTCTATAAATTCAAATTTGTTAAAAGATTGTTAGGCAGCATAAAGTAGGTTAGCCGGAACCGGGAACACTTCCTATAACACCCGATACCATAAGATTATATCATAAGAAGAATGGCATCTATGTTAATATTAGTATGTCTGTCTCATCCTTATCTTGAGGTTACCGTAGTCAGCCGGATCTGGTCCATATCCAGATCAGATGGAGGACCTGCACCTACAGTAGACACGACCACAACAGCCCTGAATATCAGCAGAAACCATGTCAGCTAGTGAAGGCTTCGTCGACACGACTTTAAAGCTGCTTTGAAATAATATGTTGTATAAAGCGCTATCAAAATAAATGTAACTTGAATTTTATATTTTATGTTATTACAACTAATTTAGCAAATGTTTATATTTATTTCCCTTAACGACGCATTGTTAGCACA
Source organism: Abramis brama (assembly GCF_963993115.1). NCBI lineage: Eukaryota > Metazoa > Chordata > Actinopteri > Cypriniformes > Leuciscidae > Abramis > Abramis brama. The sequence continues at coordinate 39,341,718 of NC_139972.1, forward strand.
CACTGAAGCATATTCATTGTGCACATGATAAACTTGCATCTAAATATGTTACAATTGAATGTAAGTAAAGTAAAGTAAAATATTTCAAACTAGATATGACAATCTTTTTTTAGTATATAGTATTTAGTATATAGTATAATCTTTTTTTTTTTTTTTTTTTGTAGACTAAGTCATCCCCATTATCATCATTTGACCTAAATACAGACATACAGAGGGGTGGAAGCAATGTGGACATGTGGAGCTGACACACTTTATGCTGTGAAAGCCTGAAATCAATAGATGAAGAGCACATACAAATAGCTCATTGTCAGATTATAGATTTATTTAAACATCAGGTAGATTAACGTTACAGTATAATGATCGGTAACAGAAATTTTCACACTATTATTCTATGTAGTCTTCTATTAAAGCTGTGAGATATGTCATTGGTGGATATTTTATGTTAAATGTAGTACTACATTCGGGACTGAATGTTGGCAGTGTGAAACACAAACATAAAACTCTTAATCTCCAATCAATGTGTCGTGATCATCTAAAGGACACATCCTTTCTCTTTGCATCAATTGCAGGTCATAAGCTATTCAAGAACCTTTAAAAAGGTTTAAAAAGGTCAAATGAACCAGACAAATGTCTGTGCAACATCAAATTTAAAATTTGCTACATAGACACAAACAAATCAATGACATTAGTCAAATAGTATTCACCATATGGATTGATATAGGCCTATATAATAATGAGTGGCACACAAAGTGACTAAAACATTAGTGAACCAAATAAGAAAAAAAGAATCTCAGCCGGCACAGGTGGAATGCAGGGATAGAGGGAAATCAAAAAGTGTAAACTTTACCATATTTCTTGAGGAATCCTCTGTGCACCACTGCTGCGCTCATTCCTGTGCCCAGCTAAGCAGCAGAGATTCAAAGCGTTCGAGCTGCGGCTTTACTCGCAATTTGAGAGAGAGACATGCACATAATCCGCACTCATTTAGAACATTCCAGCGGGCAGCGTCCAATCTCAGCATGCTGAGCAGGGCATTATGGGATTGTAGCGACTGCATCTGAAAGGGAAGACACACCAGTGCTTATAAACATCACATGCACCCATAAGCTGCCAATCATGATCAGAACCATGAGAAAATCCCATCGAGCTGGAGGTTGACAAATGACATGTCAACAAGGTCTATCTCTAAATGTACACTGCACATAAGAAAAAGCATGTGATTTGGTTGGACTTCTGCATATTGATCAAAAAATGTCAAAAGAGTACATAAACGCAGTATGCTTATACAAACAACATGCAAACAATAATGTTTCCACATGTGTATGAATCCCTGCACTCTTAATAAATAAACAATAAAGGTTTGTTATTGGCATTGATGGTTCTATGAAGAACTCATTCACGGAACCTTTTTATTACACAAAAGGTTTTTTTTTTTTTGTGGAAAAAGTTTATTTAGATGAAAATAACGCTATGGGGAAGTTTAATTGATCAAGTACCCACATTGCTACATTTTGACGTCCCAGATCCGGCCTACATCTGGCACATGTGGAAAGATGTTCTGGCCCACTCCTGTTTGCCTGATCTGGGCCACAAGCAGGCCATAGCAATGCCACATGTCAGCCAAGAGCAAAGAACTAAACCAGAACTGGACCTTATCTGAGCCACAAAATCTGTGTATATAAAGAGAGCTCGGTATTTGGCCTGAACCCAGAGCACTCTGTTGATAGCCCCCAAAACTTAAAGCGCTCGAAGCTGAAGGTGTGCAAATAATAGGGAGGGGTTAGTCACTGGATTGTGAGGGCTTCTTGCGTCATCGGATGAGAGTTTGATGGTCATGGCATCAGAAGGGTGAGCCTCGCTGGTAGTCGGCTGTGGAAGGTTGCACAAAGGTGAGCTCTTGCGGGAGCAGTAGAGATAACGCTGCTGCGGCAGTGAAGTCTGGGTTATAAGGAGAAACGGAGCTCCTGCAGGAGCGGAGGAGGTAGCACTGCTGCAGCAGTAGATTTATGTTGAAAGGAGAAACAAGGCTCCTGCGGGAGTGGATGAGATGACACTGCTGCGGCAGTGGAAACAAACTTGCTTTTCATTCTTGCATGTACAAACTATCCAATGGATAAGTTGGACGGAGAGCTGAGCTCCTGTGGGAGCGGAAGAAATAACACTGCTTCGGCAGTGGAGCAAATTTGAATGGAGTAACGTAGCTCCTGCGGGAGCATGGGAGAACATCACTGCTGCAGCAGTGGAGAAAAATTTCCAGAGAAACTGAGCTCCTGCGGGAGCAGAGGGTTACGTCTAGGGATGTCCCGATCCGATCACGTGGTTTCAGACTTGATCGGAATCGGACGTCACCTCCCGATCAGGACTCGGATATATATGTATATATATTCTCATTATTATTTAACACATCTATAGTTATGCGGTGGCACAGAGTTACGCCGGTTTCACACTGCACGCGTTAGCAGAGCGTAAGCAGCGCAGGAGCAGTGCGTATGGTGAGCAGGAGCAGGACACGCGCGTTTTGCTTTCACACTGGCAGCGTTTGTCACACGCGGCTGAACCGCGGGTTGTGTACAGACAGAGTAGCCTACTCTATAATGGATAAGTTGGCATTGCTTTATTTCGTTTTCAAATACATTTAAGAGAAAATACTTGTCAAGAAGCTTATTTTATTAATAATTTCATAAATATAACTTTTGGTTCATCTTTGTTTTTATTGTTCTGGCAACAAGTTTGTTTTTGAACATTTGTTTTCTTTTTAAATTGATGTTGGTCATTTGATCGACTGTTTAAAACACAATAGATATCATCAATGCACTTTTTGGATAAAACTGCGGTGTATTTTGGCCATGATCAATGCATTGTCACTTTAATTCAGCGTAAGCGGCGCAGCAAAAATAGACTCTGCGCTGAAACGATCGCGGCACTGCTGCTCTGCTCTGCTCCTGCTACGCGCTGCCGCGCCGCCTCTGCGTGCGGTGTGAATGCTCTAATCTGTTAACATGGGCGCCGATAAAAATACGCGCTGCACGCTCTGCTAACACGTGCAGTGTGAAACCGGTGAGTGCAGTTCCTAAAAGCACATTACTGGCTTTGCAAACACTGTGGCACTTTATTTTTTTATTTGTTTACATGCCTGCTGGGTATTTTAAGTTGAGGTGCTATTTGTTTATATATTAGACTTTTTTTATATTTACTGTTGCACTAAGTCCAAAAGTGAAGAATTTATGTTATTTATTACTTGATTGTTCAAGCTACCTCACAGAAGTGCTCTGTTTGTTAACAGAGTTGTTGAATGTTAAAATAAGGTGAATTAAATAAAAAATAAGGAACATCCTGGATCTGTTTTTTGCTCTTCTTTATTCTTTTGTTATGTATTATAGAAGTATCGGATCGGGACTCGGTATCGGTAGATACTCAAAATCAAATGACTCGGACTCGGACTCGAGGGCAAAAAAACCTGATCGGGACATCCCTAGTTACGTCACTGCTGTGGCAGTGGAGAAAATTTTCCGGAGAAACTGAGCTCCTGTGGGAGCAAGAAGGAACATCACTGCTGCGGCAGCGGATACAAATTTCAGAGAAACTGAGCTCCTGTGGGAGCATGAAGGAACATCACTGCTGCGGCAATAGAGAAAATTTTCAAAAGAAACTGAGCTTCTGCGGGAGCGTGCGAGAACATCACTGCTGCGGCAGTGGAGAAAATTTTCCAACCAAACTGAACTCCTGCGGGAGCGTGCTGCGGCAGTGGAGAAAATGTTCCAACCAAACTGAACTCCTGCGGGAGCGTGAGAGAACATTTTTTCAGAGAAACTGGGCTACTGCTAGCCTGGTAATACCAAACTCTGCTACTTCGCTTTGCTTCGTAGAAAGAGTCTGGCATTGCATAATTGAAAAGCGTTTTCTTTCTCGCGGGGGGGCGCTTGTCTGAAGTTTAAAATCATTGGTTACCCGTAAGCCAATCACATAATGTTTGGTTATGGCGTGTGTTATGCGCATGCTCAGCCGCATCTAACTTCCACTGTAAACACATGTATGATGCGAAAACAAAACCATCGAGCGAAATACCGGAGTGAACATGGCTGTGAACGACTTTTGCAGATTATGTGAAGTAAATCTACGCATCCACGGTACAATCAGTGTCTACGTTGCCACGGCTCTCAGCCCGCCCTCTGTTCGTTGATTGGCCGGCTGTTTTCAGGCCGGAGGAAAACGGAAAGCTATTACGCTTTCTCAGACTGAGTACAGAAGCAAAATGAAATTGAGCGGAAGTACGAAGTCTGACGTAGTCAGGCTAAGCTACTGCGGGAGTTTGAGAGAATTTTCAGAGAAACTGAGCTCCTGAGGGAGCATGGAAGAACATCACTGCTGCGGCAGTGGAGAACATTTTCAAAGAAACTGAGCTCCTGCGGGAGCGTGAGAGAACATTACTGCTGTGGTAGTGGAGAATATTTTCCAGAGAAACTGCTCCTGCAGGAGCGTGAGGGAACATAACTGCTGAGGCAGTGGAGAAAATTTCCAGAAAAACTGAGCTCCTGAGGGAGCATGGAAGAACATCACTGCTGCGGCAGTGGAATAATTGTTCCAAAGAAACTGAGCTCCTGCGAGAGCATGAAGGAACATCACTGCTGCTGCAGTGGAGAAATTTTGTCAGATAAATTATTTGGATGGTGAACCAGAGCTTCTGTGGGAGCTCAGGTAAGATTGCTGTTGAGGCAGTTGAATGGTGAAGTTGGTTCTTGCGGGAGTGCGTGGGTTGATGCTGCTGCGGCAGTTAGAATGGAAATATTTCCACTATTTAGTGGATTGGTGGTGTTAAAGTGGATAAGGTGAGCCTGTAGGTTTGAGTGTATGGGAAAGAGATGGTGCTAAAGAATTTAGCTGATGAGGGTTCGTTAAGCTTCTTTGATGTGGGAGCGATTTGATCGAATGTAACTCCTGAAAGCCTCTGCTGACAAGTGTTCAAGTGCTTGGATCTGTTGCTGGGAAAGGCCTTTTTGGACAGCTGTGGTTGCTGCACCTATACAGAATTAATGGCTTGAAAAGTGCTCTGCTGGGATGCTGGATTGGAGCAAAATGGACAGGGTGATTAGAGTCATCTGTGAAAAGTGGGTCGGATGGGAGTTTATCCTGTGAGCTTCTGAAATGAAGGTAGGCAAAGAGGGATTGGTATGGTTGAATTGGTGATGGGAGATTGAAAATATAGATGAAGTGGCCTTTTTTCGTTTGGTCCGTTTTGCTTTGCTTTATGAAGTAAGAGATGGTTTCGTCATCAGGCACTGATAAATCTGAGATTGTGGCATGGACTTTTGGATTGAAGTTGGACCTGATTCTGAGCATCTGAAGAAACCGATATGAACATTGCGTCAAGTGTGCGGGCGGGGTTGATGGAGTGGTAGCCTCGGCGGAGGGTGGAGATGAGTATTTCTAAAGTTATTGGTTGTCTTGCATCTGGGCGGGTGGGTTGGGTTCTTTGGATACCTTTGATGAGCATGAATGTCTTTGAATTGGCTATTTCTGAGGAGGGCGACATGTTTTGCAGTTATGATGAACTGATCGCAGTCTGAAATCCAAATTAGGCATCTCAGGAGAAACATTAGTGCAGTGGAATATGAACGGCCTTTATTAATGCAATGTACGGTTGCTTCGTTGTCACAGTGCACTATGATACTGTTGGTGGACCATTCTTTTTTCCCACAGGATGGCTGTGATGAGGATACAACTCGAACAGTGCTGAGGATGTTAGTGGCTGCAGTGAGTCTAACAGCTGGGTGGGGCCACTTAGACGCGAACCAACAGCCTTGGTAAATGTGGCGAGCAGGACGAGCACCGGTCTCGTATCTCTCACGGAGGAGCGGAAGCATAAAGGAGAAGTGACGATAGTGAAGATCGGGATTTTATTTGATGTTTTGTTTCTGTTTTATGTGGCAGCAGTTGTCCGCGAAGGACTGCTGCCTTTACCTTCGTTTTGTATTTGTTTATTTATTTATTAAAATCTGTTGCTTGTTCGCCAGTTACCGCCTCCTCCTTCCCATAACATCTAACCTTGCTACAGTAAAATCCCCCGAATCCAATGGAGGGAGCTGTGTCGGTAAACAGTTGAATATTCATGGGGAGAGAAACCCATGAAACTCTTATTGACAGACCGTTCTGCTGGTGCGGCCACGCAGGACAGCTACGCGAACGTACCGAGAAGGCCAAAAGAGGAAAGGGCTTGTGTAAAGGCAATTTAAAGCCTGAGAAAGGTCCCACCTCTCATGGTTGGCTCGACCAATAAGAAAGGTGGAATTTCCAAGTGGGAAATTCTTCTGTTGTGAGGATTTATGACTCTGTCTCAAGTGTGGTTAGACATGGTCATTGCCATTTGTGTCCATTTATAAACACTGCATTTTGAAGGCGATGTACATTAAAGTGTGAGTCATCGGCGATCGGCGGCGACGCTAATGCGGTGGCTCTGAATCCACTTGTTGACAAGAAATGAGGAAAGAGCTCATAATAGAAGCGACACGATTTGTAATTGTAACGTTACAATTTATTTCAATAAATTGTAAATAATCTTTTTCTGGGTTGTGCCGTTTCATTTTTCCCCTATCAATTTCTACCTTATAGCTGAATATTAACACAAAAGAAAAACATGAATAATCATGTCTAAAATGATAAAATGAAGGTTTCTGTTTGTGACCAGTTCAAGGTACGTGCTGCAATAATCATGCCTTGAATCTGTTGATGGTATGTCATATTTGTATGTCTCAAAATGTCGATTTCTATCAACAAAACTTGCCAGAAGTCATGATTTAAGGCAGGGTTCACCAATCTCGGTCCTGGAGGGCCGCTGTCCTGCAGAGTTTAGCTCCAACCCCAATTAAACACACCTGAACCAGCTAATCAAGGTCTCACTAGGCATACTAGAAACTTTCAAACAGGTGTGTTGGAGCTGGTTGGAGCTAAACTCTGCAGGACAGCGAGATTGGTGAACCCTGATTTAAGGGGTTATTTAAAAAAAAATTCTTCCGGAGGTGCATGCCCCCGGTGTCACGGCTCCACCAGATCTACAGACTCCACCCACTCGTTCACTCTCCCCTGATTACTAATCACCACACTTGTACCTTGTCACCTGTTCACTGTATACATTCACTTGCACCACTCTTCATTGTCTGAGCTCGTCTTTCCATGGACACACAGACTCTACCTCAATCCTTACCTGTTCCACTTCCCTGCCATCCTCGTCTTCCGATCCCGCTCCACGAACCTGCTATCATCATCAGTGACTCTCATCCACGTCTGCCATTAGCCTCGTTCCGTTCTCTACCTGTGAAGGACAATACTGTTATTCATCAGCTAAGTTCCTTTAAACTATTTTCATTGTGTTCAACTCACCATTTACATCTGCTGGTTTCCGTGCTTCTGTTCATAATAAACTTCAGTTACATTATACTCACCTGTCTGCTTCATCACTCTCTGTGACACCCGGACCCCCCCCCCCCCCCCCGCACGCGGCTTGGTAACAACATCCAGCACGTAACCCCACCGCTGCTGGAAAAATTTCTAGGGGAAACACTGACAGCAATAAAACCATCTTATCTGATGGTAGTCATGGTTCTTGCCCTAGTTGGGGGGGATGGGACCATAGATCCCAGACTGAGTTTTAGAGATTATTTGTTAAATATAACAAATAATTGTCTGATTTGTCTCAGTCGTTGCACTGAGCTCATTGCAGAGCGAACTAGTTAAAGAGATTTGGTCTTCTAATGCGTAAAGGCGAATTCTTACGGTCGGAAGATTGTATGTCCATGCACACTTTACGAGTGAAAGTAACCGAAAATCGTACGGACGCAGTGATATACGACACGATTTTATGACCTGCCGAATTCCGAAGAAATCGCACGAATTTCCGCGCCGAAACATGGATTCAGATGAAGAGATTGCTTTCTTTGTGGCAGCAATAGCTTGCAAAGGAATGAAAAAGAAAAGAAAAAGGAGGGAATGGCAAAGAGTTTGGTTGAAGAGCAGAGAACAGCATGGACTTTCAAAAACAACTTGAAGTGAGTGTATTTCTGCATCACTGATGTGGACATGTGGTCGTGGAAGTTACGAGAAAGTATAGACTACTACATCCATAGCGTGTCATGCACGTTTGTGCAAGTTGTAACGTCATTTTTATATTTAAACCAATTTAATTGCTAGGTAGTTAGGTATTATTGTATACGTGCTGTAATTGCAGGCCAAATGTTTGTATTGATATATGGAATAGCCTACATATCAAGCTGTATGCTGAATATGTGTGTGTGTGTGTATATATATATATATATATATATATATATATATAAAATGCATGCATAATATGCAGAATACATATTTTATTGTTGTGGGAGAACAGTGATGCAGAGTCATGATGGCTCCAGACTCCAGTCCTTTTGCTATATGCTTATATCACTACAATGTGAATGGAATTGCATAAAATGCAATGTGTAATTGACGAACTTATTCTACAGATGAATGAATTGCGGGGCTTCAGGGAGATGTTACGGGTGACTGTAGATGATTTCTACGAGTTACTGTCCCTGGTTGAGCCTTTCATAACACAGTCATGAGGAGGAGCATCAGTGCCAAAGACAGATTGTCAGTGACATTGAGGTTTCTGGCCACAGGTAAGTTTGTAACATGTACAAAAAGTATGTGTGTGTATATATATATATATATACAATCTTTTTTTTTTATTGACTTTATTTTCTTTATCAGTATGTGTATGAAATGTGTTGTACAAATGAATCACCTGTGCTTTGCCCCATATACAAATAAATGTTCTTTACTCCTGTTTATTTATTCTAGGAGAGTCCTTTAAGTCACTTGGCTTTCAGTTTCGGATGGGAAGCACGACCGTTGGTAGAACATGTGACGCTCTACACCGCACTATGAAGAAGGATTATTTGAAGGTTTGCAATCGTATGCAAAAAACTTTTTATATTAATATTCATAACAGAAAACTTGACTAAGTATTGTCAGATTATTTTCACTATGAAATAAAATGAAATACCACTATTACACTTATTTTAAGGGTAACACTTTACATTAAAGTTTCATTTCTTAACAGTAGTTAAGAATACTTCTAAAACTATTAATTTTAGTTTTAACATTTACTAAGACATTACAATCCAATGTTGTATTTGTTAACGTTAATGCACAGATCAAATACAATAAAAACAATTAAATGTTTACTAATGTTAATAAACACGTTAATAAACACTGTAAAAAATGTATTGTTCACTGTTAGTTCATGTTAGCTAATGCATTATCCAAAGTTAACAAAACATTAGATTAAGCATCGTCATTTACATTGATGTTACATATAGCAGGATGTGCTTCTAGGGATCATACTGATTATGCAATTTTAAACTAGCATCTCAAACTAGCTGTGTGTTGATAATCTGATAATGTCATGTTTACAGACACCAACTTCTGAGGACGAGTGGAGGAAAATTGCTGAAGGGTTTGACCAGAAGTGGCAATTTCCCTCATTGCCTTGGCGCAATAGATGGAAAACACATCTTTATTCAGTCCCCAGCCAACAGCGGCAGCACATTCTACAACTACAAGTCCAGGTTTTCCATCCTGTTGATGGCTGTAGTGGATGCAAACTACAAATTTATTTACACAAATGTGGGAGTTCAAGGCAGAGTTTCAGATGCAGGTTTGTTTGCGCAGTCTGATTTGCGAGCTGCCTTAGATGAAAGAAAATTAAACCTTCCTTCTGCTGAGGCCCTACCCAACACCAACATCATCATGCCATATGCTTTTGTGGGAGATGAAGCTTACCCTCTGAGGAATGACCTGCTGAAGCATACCCACACAGACGACTACAGCCTGAACAACGCATTTTCAATTATAGACTATCACGTGCAAGACGTGTTGTGGAAAATGCTTTTGGAATTCTCGCAAACCGATTCAGGGTGTTCCGCACAACCATCTGCCTTGATCCGGACAAAGCAGTGACAATCACTTTGGCAGCACTGTGCCTTCACAATTTCTTGCGCAACAAGCAATCAGATGCCTACCTTCCACCTGGCCTGACTGACTGGGTGGACGAGAACAATCAGCTCCACGATGGGGCATGGAGACAAGAGAGAACCCTGCAGTCTGTGAGATTGGGAGGAGGAAAAAACCCAACATTAGCTGCCAAAGAGCAACGTGACTGCCTTAAAGGCTACTTTGTCTCCCCGGCTGGCTGTGTACCATGGCAAGACCAGTATGTCTAATGGATCAACTGAAAACACTTCACTATCAATATTTGTTTTTATTTTATTTTATTTTTTTGTTAGCAACATGTTCTATAAAACATTGAACATTTTACAAAACATTAAAACGCAAACGTTTTGATTCGTGAAACAAAACAAAAAAACTGTATGAAAGTTCACATTCAAATAATTCAAATTCAAACCAAACAATTTGTGGCAAATAAAATAAAGTACATCATAAATTAAGCATTCTGTGTTTCTTTACAGAAAAACTTTGTTGTTTTGGTATTAATACTTTTTCTGTATGTTTATGTTTTTTTCTCAAAGTATGTTTATTACTTATTCTAGCAGTATAACTACATAATCACACAACATACAAAATATGTAAAGTGCTCACAGCTCTTTTGAACAACCAGACAAAATAGTTGCAACAAAAAATAATTAAAGCTCTTGAAGCTGATTGCACCCTGTGTCATCTAGCTGATGCATTAAAGTGTAATTCGGCTGGGACAGTAAGGGCCCTGGGGGTGGTGTTGGTGTGAGTGGTGGAAGGTATGTTGGATGGGAAGAATAGTAACTTCCAGACATAGGGAAGCCTGGATGAGTTTGCATTGGATGCACTGAAATTTCACTTTCTTGTGCATCATAAATCTGCAACATTATAGCTCTTTTTAATCTCAATACTAAGGCAGGATTTTTAATTCGCCCAAGTTCCTCCCCAACCTGTTTCCCAAAAGAATACTCCCCTTTGTCCTCTCTATTAGAAATTCGGTCTGCAACCTTGTTGAGTATTGCAATTTTTTGTAACTCAATGTTTTCATTTTTTTTACTCCTGTACTTGGCCCGACACAAAGGATATCCAGAGGTAGGTGGTCCAGAGGCAGGTTGGTCATTTTCACAAGGTGTGTCACAAGAACTCTGCTGTAAACCAGGTGATAGATCGGTTTCATTTTCCATATCACTGTCTTCTCCTCCTAGAGCAGCAGTGTTGTCTTCAAGCTGTAAAAGATGCAAAAAAAATGTTGCTAAACAATTACAATGTAAACTGGGAAAATGACAACTGCCTTCACACTATCTTAATTTCTCCCACTTTGTCCTCCTGTTACCCTCATCTACATATATATCCCTTGCTACTTCTTTTTCCCTACTTCTTTTCTCTCTCCCTAGTAAATCTACTTACTTCCAAACTACTTTGACTTGGTCTTTGCAAAAGAAAGGGCTTCAGGAACTGCAAGTGTTGTTATATCCATTTCTGCCTTGCTGTTGGCTGTTTAAAGCCACTACCACTTGCTTTTTCCTTGATTAGTTTTCCAAACTGTGTCCTGAGAGTGGCCATTCTTGTTTGGACATTGTGTACTATAAAAACAATACCAGAATATAGCTGCAAGCAGCAATTATCGGGGCCAAGCACAATCAGATGACAAGACATGCCAACATTGCTGAAAGTGTCAGACCAACTGCAACAATGAGCAATTAAAGACATTAAAGAGGATTTTAGGCAAAATGCCTGAAAAATCATAGAAACAGTAAATAAAAATATGATTTAATGCATTATCTCTTTCGACCAATAGGTGGCGCAGTTACAAAACTGATGTGATGTGGTCAGAGTGAAGTGACAATGACACATATAAAGTTTGTTGTCAATAAAGCCTGAATAGTGCTTTTAGCATCATGCCTCAACTTTGCTGCTGCGCTATACGAAAATGGTTTCGTCAATCGACACAAAATCCATAACTTTTAGTCGGCACGGTCTGGAGATGATACGATTTGATTTTGGTGAAAATCGGACAAACGGTGTAGGAGGAGTTAGAAAAAGTAGGTTTTGAATGAAAATCAAGATGGCGGACAGGAAGTTCGGCCAAATAAGGTAAACTTGGTATCTATGTTCTCGGCTTCACCGAAGGAATCTATTAATGCCAGTGGCATTTCAATGGGCAGATTTATTCAAAAGTTATTAGCATTTTTAGAAATTTTGTTATGACTTTTGACCAAAAGGTGGCGCTGTCTCGAAATATGTTGGGTACATTCAGGGGATGGTGCTGAAGGCACATTCTGAGTTTCGTAATATTACACCAATGCATTTGTTAAGTATAGCATTTTATTTCACAAAATTGTATTGAAGTCAATGGGAATTTCATGTTTTGTTCTATTATAGCGCCACCAAGAGGCTCAGTCCCACTATTTTTTTATGTGTCCTCAGAGTGAGCCCATACATATGTGTGTCAATTTTGGTGAAAATATCGCAATTCGCTTCGGAGTTATAGACGAAAAGAAAAAGACGAGTTATAGAAAAAAACACGTAAAAAATGACTGACACATGACATTGATTGGATTTTACTACCCCTTACTATCAATATTTTCGCATTTGGGCATTGGTGTATAACTATCGGCCTGTGTTTTCAAACTTCTGACGGTGGTTTCGTCTCGATCGGACAAGCGGTTTCGAAGATATAGCCAAATGTTTTTTAAGCGCTAAATCACAACGCTACACAAACCGTAAGGCGAAACCTAGCATGTTTGGTATCGTTGGACTCGGCAAAGATTCAGGAGTCTAATGAGATGAGTCTCGTGAAAATAAGTCGACCACACCCAAAGTTATAAGCATTTGGAAAAAACAATTCACCACTAGGTGGCGCTGTTTCGAAACTTCTCACGCTCCTTCAGGACATTGTGCTGATGACCCATACCAAGTTTCATAACAATCCATTCATGTGTTCTTAAAATACAGCATTTTAGCACAAAATTCAAAATGGCCGACAGTCAAAATGGCCGATATGGAAAAAATTGGATATCAGTCGACTCGGCATGATGCCCTGAATCTAACGAGACAGTTGGTGGCGCTAGAGGGAATGACTTAGACACACCAAAATTGGTGTACTTAATGTTGGGACTGTCCTCTATCAGAATGTAAAACCATTACAACTTTCCCGCAATCGGTTCTATGGGCTGCCATAGACTCCAAAAGCGGAATAATAATAATAAGAAGAAGAAGAAGAAGAAGAACGCGAACGGATACAATAGGTGCCTCCGCACCTTCGGTGCTTGGCCCCTAAAAACATATGGCAACGTTAAATTATTCTGTCTTTAGGCTCTCTATTTATTTAGGGTGACCAGATTATCTTTTTTAATCCTTAGAAGGGCAGTGTTTAATAAACTGTGTATAGTATGTAATACAGTTATATATAACTGCTCTCTCTCCCTCATAAACTATATAAAATATATAGTTTTTTGCATGCATATAAAAGATTGATACAAGCCGTGACTACTAGCCGTAGCTACACATGCAGGCTCGTTTTCAGCACCGGCAAACAAGGACGTCTGGTCACCCTTTTGTGTGTGTGTGTGTGTGTGTGTGTGTGTGAATGAGTTAAAAAACTTAGTTACACACTATAGCTAGCTATAGTTAACAATATAACAATATAGCTTTACGTATTACATCTCACCTGTTAACTGTAGCTCTTGGGCGATCTGCTGTAAAATATCATCTCGGACGACCCTGTCATGGTACACACTGCATGACACATCATACAGTGCTCGCTGTTCCTGCCAGAGTTCAGCGAGTTTATCTTCCTTTTCAATAGTCCAAATTCGCCGTGGCGCTGCCATTTTCGTCCTTCTTCTTCTGTGGTTTTTCTCAGCTCCTGATTGTTCAAATTCAGAGCCATCGACAAATCGGCTTATTCAACCGCACACACCTCACGAATTCAAGCCGACAGCTCCCGAACTTTTTCGACATGCTTAAAAATGATCGGGAGGTTGAGAGGTGCTCGGCCCGGCTCGTATTTTCCTCGCACACGATACGAGCTGCGACATGCGAGCATAACCGATTTCCACACGATTTCTCCCGAGTGAAAAAAATCATCTGCGAGCTCGTAAAACAGCAAAAAAATTGCACCGTGTACGCCCGCCTTAAACTGAAAACGCGAAAGAGTGGAGATGCGAGATGAAAGGGCGGCCTTGCGGGATTATGTGCATCGCAAAGCTTAAGTGGACGTGCAGAGACAGCAGCTCACGTTTAGAACAGTTTGGACTGTTTATAAGGGTGGATGCGACAAGAATTATCCAGTCGATTTTCTCTTTGGGTAGCGAGGCTTGGAAATTGACTGTGTCTAAGTTAATGCCCCGAAATTTGATGGACGTGGCTGGACCCATGGTTTTATCCTAGGTGATTGGAATCCCGACTGTGAGAAGATGCGCGGCTGGAATGGCGTTGGGAGGTGAGATGATTAAGAAATAGTCAAGCAAGTGAATAACATAAGGAATTACATGATTGTTATAGAGAATCCAGCAAAATAGCTTTTGACAATGTCAAAAATCTTGGGGTTGCTTTTACACCCAAATGTTAGGCAGACGACGAAGTAAAATTTTCTGTGAAAGCATACGCCGAATACATGCCATAAATCCGGGTGGATGGGCATCACTTTAACTGCAGAAGTGATGTTGACTTTTGCGAGCCAAGCAAGAGCCAAGCTTTTTGCTTGCCCAGCGTTTTTGATCAAGGTTATTGTTTGATCAATGTTGTGGTACTAAAGAGAAAAAAATATTCGAGAGAGATAGAGCTGTTTATGCTTAGGAATGGAGAATTGTGCGGAACTGAGCGGTCAATTATTAATCGTTTTTTACCTAAAAATTTGATGGTGGTCACTCACATAGGGCTGATACGGAAACATTCGAAAGGTGGCAGATCAAAGGCAGATCAAAAAGCCTGATTCGCTTTCTTTTTTATTTAGATTGTCCACTGTGTCAGAATCAGCGAGAGTGGACTGGAGATTAATCACAAATAATGCTCTGTGCGGGGAAATAATGCTCTGTAGCTGAAGGCCTGTTGCCGCGACCTGACGCTCGCAGAAGAACCATTCAGTGACAGTGATTTTTGAGAGCGATTTTTGAGAGCGTGAGAGCGCCTTGCGATTCTTACTTGCTTTGTTAGCGGCTTTGGTAGGTGGAGTGGATTTTGGAGATGGAAATGCTGCAACAAGAGCATCGTGAGCAGCTTGGTGGCACATAGCTAATTGTGGTGGGGAGCTGTGGTCTCCACACCCTACATAACGCCTGCAAACATGGTTTCTCCATGTGGAAGCTAGAGAAGGTTCTGAGGGCCTTGCACATACTCTTCCACAATGTGCCAGCTAGGAGGGAGGATTTCACTGCTCTAACCAAATGCACAAAATTTCCACTTCCGTTCTTTGGACACAGGTGGCTCGAAAATCTACTAGTCGTGGAGAGAGCTTTGGAATTCTGGCCATCAGTGACCATGTACATGGATGCAGTCAGGAAAAAGAAGCTACCAAATCTGGAAACAGCATCGTATGACACTCCTGAAGTTGCTGAAAAAGACCATCTTATTCTGGCAAAGCTGCATTTCAACATGGCTATCACAAGGACCTTCAGTCCTTTTCTTACCTTCTATCAAACGGATGTACCAGTGATTCCGTTCCTTGCCAAAGACTTGGCTGAGCTGATGAAGGTAATTCTATTACTGCACTCTACTCTGATAATGCTAATAATTAATCTGATAATTTTCATTGCGATCTTATGGAAGTTTGCATATCTTAGGGGACAAGGGTATTAAGCAAACAAAAATAACAATACTTGTTACAATAGTATACTACACTAGTCTTTTTATGTTGAATGTCAAGTAATTAAATTGAAATAAATTAGTTTTTCTTTGTGTGAAAAACACACATTCTTTGTGTGTCTTTTATGGCAAAGTATGCTGAGGCGTTTTGTCAAGAAAGAGGTACTCAAGGATATCAGTTTACTGCAGCTGGTCAGGCTGGATGTCAGTGACAAACAGAGCTGGGTCAACCTTAAGGAAGTAAACATGGGATTGGGTGCAGAATCACTGGTTAAGGTATTCTTTCACCTATAAAATTGTAATTTTGATGGATTCAGCTGAAAGTTTGATTTTATAATGGGTAATAATATAATATAATAGGTTGTTTACATCCCCCATCAGGAACTACAGAAACAGAAAAAGATAGGTGAACTCACAGCCCTGGAGTTTAGGAAAGACTGTGTCAAGGTGATGTGTACCATCATCCAGAAAGTACAGGAAAAGAGCCCATTAAAGTATCCTGTAGTGAGGCAGGTGGCCTGTTTGGACCCCAGCATGATGATCTCTGACCCTGACTGGTGCAAGAGCAATATGACAAAACTGGTGCAGAGGTTTTTGCAAGCCCAACAGTTGTCAGGAGGTGTTTCTGCTGGTAGGAAATAATAGTTTAGTTATATCAAAGTGTATTAAATCTTAAAAAGTTATGAAATATGCTTTTAAATGTAAAAAATGACTTGTGTAAATATTATGTATTAATTTATATGCATACTTTTTTATAATTAAATTAATATTATTTTGTTGTTTTCTGCAGGTGATGTTATAATCCAGCAATTCAATTAATTTTTTATCTGTTGAAAATGAGAGCTTATTCTCATACCAACCAACAGAAACCAGGCTAGACATATTCCTGCATGGAGTTCTTGGGCAGCACTATGAGTTATGGAGCTTCTCCTGTTCCATGGGCAGGCAACAGTGGAGAGAGGATTCTCCATGAAACAAAGAAGTGAAGACCTGCAATATGCAGGAGGAGACAATGGTCAGTCATCGACTAATATGCGATTATGTCAGCATCTGTGGGGGGCTCCTCAATGTCCCTATCTCAAAGGAGTTACTGGCCTCTGCTGCATCTGCTAGATCAAGATACAGAATGCACCTTGATCAGCAGAAAAAAATGAAAATCACTGATGTCCAGGCACAGAAGCGCAAAGCTTTGAAAGACGACATTGAGGACCTAAAAAAAGAAGAGGAGGATTCTGGTCCAGGTATCTACAAGCCTGCAGAAGGATGCTGACCAGCTTGCAGACGAAGCTGAGGGAAAAGCTGGCACCTTGATGGCACAGCTCATTACAAAATCCAACACACTGAGGAAGCGATATAAAGAAAAAACAAATGAATTACAGCAAATTGAGACAGAGTTGGATACAAAGGGCAAAGAACTGAGATCTATACAGTAAAAACCCAATGCTCAGGTGGCATGCAGTGTAGGCTACATGCCTCATGTTAGTGCTGTGCAGTTTGTTTGAAATCTTTGTAGGCTGCCAATGTTCTGCCAATGATTAGTCAGTCTTTGCACTATGTTTTGCAATTTATTGTTCTTTCACGCCTTCAATATGTCAATAAACAATGTGTGTTCAGGATCGTAATTGGTGGTATTGTTTGCTGTTTGCAAATTTGTTGATATGAAATTGGTCTTAAATTTCATTCTGCATGGTATTAAAAAGGTCTTAAAAACTCTTAAATCTAACTCTCAGAAACCTGCAGATACCCTGAAGAAAGTACAAAAGCCTTCCCTTACTGACCAATAAACAAGAGAAAACGATTCATAAAAAAAATAATGGTAACCTCCTCCCTACAGCTTCCAAAATAAATAAGTAAACATTAGCCTAATGACATAAATCAGCGACAAGATAAATAAACAGAGAAATATATATTAATTGCAAAACAAAATAAAAACTTAAGATACACAAGTAAAGAAAAGGTGTCCTCGTGGTTTGACTGTGAAAACCCCACACAGGGAAAACTCACTTAAAGAACAGCACACCAACAGCTACTGATCTAACAATATGGACTAAATGTCTGGGGCAGGAGACAAAGGACAAAACGGCAAAGGAGCTCTACGACACATGCACAAAGAGCTCTGCAACACTGCCGTTTAAGCGCTCCTCAACGTAATCTGCCGCAGCTGAACCCAATCAAGCCCTGCACAGAGAGAAAAAAAGAGAGAGACAACAAACTGCACACAATAACAAGTAACAACATCAAGAAATCAGATAAATAAAATAAAGAAATAACACATTACGTCCAGGGACATAACACCCCCCAAAACCTTAAAGGGGTCATAACATGAGAAACCAAATTTGCCTTGATCTTTTGGTATATAAGAGGTCTTTGTACCATTAAAACTTACTGCAAGTTTCATAGACCTCCTCCCCATTATAAACAAAGCAATTATAAACAAATTTATTTAATCAAGCTCTAATTACAGCTCGCTGGGGATCCATGGTAAGAAGTGACATCACGGTACGAAGTGACTTACCAGTCGTTTGCATATGGCCGCCTCCAGCGCAAGACAACTACACTTCATTTCGCATCATCGCATCGTTGTCACACCACAGGTGTTCAGTCGACGTGCAGCGAGTGGGTCTGTTTACAAGAAGATTGCGATGACATGCTGATGTGCTCTTCCTGGCTGTGGACAAACAAAATGTTTGGATACCCTGCCGAACGATCCAGGCGTCAGAGAAAAAATGGATGCAGTTTATTTTTTGCGGACATCCCCAGTCATGGCAGTGTTAATTTAAGCATGTGTTCCCTATTTCAAGGATGACTGTTTTGAGAACAAAGCGCAGTATGATGCTGGCTTTGCCAGAAAACTTTTGCTTAAAGATCAGGCCGTGCCGACTATTCTGGGTCCCAACGACGCTGCAAACTGTAAGTAATGTATTTCATCTTAAAACTACTTTTAGCCAATGACGTTAGCCAATCATAACAGTGGGCGTTAACACTGAACTCTTAAAGGGGAATGCTTCGTCTGTCTGTCTGTTTCACGCTTGAAATCTGTTATTATGCTGCGCTTGAAATCTGTTGACTGTTATGACGCGCTTTGATCTGATTGGCGGTTGGCAACCAATGTTAGGATTGTCTAGGCAACCAGTGGAGAAATTTAAGCTGACCAGAAATCAACACTGATTCAATGTTTGTCTTTTCAACACTGAAAAACATTGAATTTTCAACATTGTTCCAATATTATTTTAGCATTGATTTTTCAACATTGATCCAATATTATTTAGCATTGAATTTTCAACCTCAACCAAAATGATGATTCTGAAGGAATTTCAACATTTAATCAATTCCACCTTGCTATCTGTGTATGATACACTATATACGAGATTAAACGATCGAATCTTGCATCCCGACACCCATTGTCGTTTACGAATCCCCACAACACCCTTCGTCAAACGGATTGTGCCAAAATCGGGCTAAAATCGTGTAATCTGATCCAGGCATTAAGGTGGGCATACACTGCACCCATCATGAGATGAGCCAGTGGCTCAAATATAATTGCTATAGATTTGGAAGGGACTCTGTATCATTATCTTTCATGTCTTTTTTTTAGGCTCTAAATGTGGAGGTGCAAACAGTGTTCTGAAAGTGAATCTACAAGGTACCAATTACTAAAACACTATAAATTAATCCATGGCCATTATGGTCAGGGACACTCCAGATATCCATGCACATACTATGAATGCCCATGCTCATTCAAAACATGGAATGCACTTAAAACTCATTTGAGTCGATGTCATGTTGATGTTTTACATTTAAGGACTACAGAACAAGTAATATTGACATGCCTTTTGTGTCCAGGAAGTGAAATAGCATCTAGTACAGAGTACTTTTCTCATGTAAACATCCATCTGAGGAGTTACGAAACAGTAACTTGTATGTTTGGAAATTTTTATTTTCAAACCAATATATATGCTACTTTCAAATCCCATAAGAGTAGGAAGCATGCACATTGCACTATAAAAGACTTTAAAGTTGGACTATTGAAAGGATGTGATACAAATGGTGGGCATCACCATCAACTATCTGAAAAGCTTTATTCCACAACTTGGGTCATTTATCAAGGGCACAGTACAATGCGCTGTTGCGGATAATCTGGGGGCTCATGGGCTAGCTGGATTTGTAGAGAGTTTTTCGGGAAAATATTTCTGTCGGTTTTGTACAGCTCAGCATTGTGACATTCAGGGGAAAGAAGTGAAATCAGAGGTATTTGAGCGTAGAACCAAGGAAGTTCATCAGCTTCACTTAAAGACGGCTCAAGAAAAAGGGGAAAGCTGCTTTGGTGTAAAAACTTCTTGTGTTTTAACTGACAGTCTGTCTCACTTTAATGTGACAAGTGGTTACCCCCCAGATATTGTCCACGATCTGTTGAGGCCATAGTTCCTATAGAACTAGCACGGTGTATTAATGTGCTTTTATCTAAGAAGTTGTTCACTCTTGAACACCTTAATAATCTTATCCATTCTTTTCCATACAAAGAGGGGGATAAAACAAACCGCCCTCATTTGCTACCTAAACAAAAAACATTTGCTTTTACAAAAGAAACGCACAGTGGGTGGCAATGCCCACGAAAACTGGTGTCCTCTTCGATTACTTCCTTTTATCATTGGTAAACTTTTCCCAGTGAAGAACCTGCTTGGCAGGTGATTTTGGATTTAAGGGATATTCTTGAAGTTGTTGTTGCCCCTGTTCATTGTCTAGAATCGATTGCATATTTGGAGTGCAAAATCTCAGAGCATCGAGAACGTTATCAGGAACTCTTTCCTGATCAGAAGTTGTTGCCTAAACATCATTTTCTGGAACACTATCCAGAAATGATTAAATGTTTTGGTCCCCTCGTGTTATTGTGGACTATGCGGTTCGAGGCCAAACGCAGCTTTTTTAAGCAAGTTGTTAGGCATATAAATAACTTCAGGAACATAACTTTGTCATTAGCTACAAAGCATCAGTTAATGGTTTGTCCTGACAATGAAAAGCCTTCCTTGGATGTTGCGCAAGTTTCAAAAGTCCCCATTGATGTCCTTAATGAGGATGTATTGAACACAATTACCCAGACATACCCTGACATCACTGATGTAAACCTTGCCCAAAGTGTCACTGTTAATGGCATAAACTACAAAAAAAGGTATGATAGTTGTGTAGGTATGATATGTATGATAGATAGTTGCATGGATCATGTGGGGGTCTTCCAGAATTCTCCGAAATAATTCAGCTGTGCATTATAAAAGATCATTTGATTGTCATTGTTAAAAAAACGTAGCTCATTGTACAGAGAGCACTATCGAGCTTATAAGTTACATCCAACAAGAGAGCTTGCAGCTGTTGGTTTGAAGGAGCTTGCTGACCAGTATCCTTTGGCTGACTACAAAGTTGTATCCCTATGAATGGTGACTTTAAAAAGATTTGTACATGTGACAGGTATTTTTTTTTTAAACATTTTATGTGGAGGCTTTTCTAATTTATTGGTTAATCAGATAATGTTGTGTAGCAAAAGTGTGCTCAAACTCATAATACAAAAACTAATTACATTTTATTATTACATAGGGCTATCATTAAAAATATGTTAATCAGGGGGAAAAGGAGGCATATAGGCCTTTTCAGACACAAAATTATTCTTAAAGAAACTTTCCTTTTGTTTTGCAGAATGAATACAAGATGTCTGCAACTCTGAGAGTCATATTTGGAGTAGACGACGCATCAAAATTAATTCTGCCCAATGGAATACCCGATTCCATAGAGGACCTTAAAGGAGAGATTGGAAGACACTTCGACCTGTCTGGAAATTTCAGGCTGCAGTATAGATACACTGCTCATCTGGCAGTTAAAGTTATTAACTTGCCAGATGAGACAGTCACACTCACACTCACTACTGTTCCGCAAGGGGAAGATGATTTTTTGCTGTCCTCAGCATCAGACACAGACATACTTTCCTCCACTGAATCTACATCTTCAGGTACTTCCCTTAGATCACAGCCATGGCCCACAAACTTTGAAATACCTCAGTTCAGTTATGAGGTACAGATTCAGTTGGAAAAGGCAAAACAAGCCTTCTGCAGCAGTGGAACTCTTCTAAAAACAAGTAACAAACTTAGGTACGATATGCTAGATGGTTTGGCATCAGAAATCGTCAAATACAAAGTTTATCCTTCTAGTACAGAGCTTGATGATGTGGCTCAGGCTCTGACAACAAATATCCCTTTTTAAAGGAGAAAGGATCTGTCACTGGCTTTTATGGATGGAAAATTAGTTTGAAGTACAAAATGGCAAACTACCGCACCAGACTAAGGAGCATTGGCTGCCCCGAGTTGAGCATCAACGCTGTAAAAGAAAAGCGAGGTGCCATGAGTCATGGACCTAACCAGGTAAAGAAGCCACGGAAATTGAAGTCAACTATTGTCCTGATTACCCTGCAGGAGAAACTAAAGAGAGCCTCGAGGAAGAAAGGAAAGCACTTATATTGGAGGTGAAAAAGAAGAACAACCAACAGCTAATCAAAAGTAAAATGGAAAGAACCTTTGCCTATAGAAGACAGGAAGTCGTTAAAGATATGCCCTTCATAGCAGAGTTCAAAAACCGATGGCCAGCCCTGTTTTCTGAGAGCCAGGTAAAGTATTATTCATCATCTGTATTTAATTGAAATATGTGGAATTAATGTCTAAATACTGTATTTGGGTATAAAACAAATGAGCACATATTTAATTGACAAAGGTTTGGAGGCAATGTGGTAAGAATCCATGCATGTGGTTGTTCTACTCTATATTACAATGCACATTACACATACATCCATATAAAATGGTTACAGATACATTGAACCACCAACTAAAAACATTTAGCCAAAAGCAAACTCATGTTCCCTCTACACCAGGGGTGTCAAACTCAAATTACAGAGAGGGCCAAAATTAAGAGCTTAATATTATTATTATGGGCATCATCACCCATATTATATGGGCAATCATTCCAGAAATGGACAAGGTATGTGTTTTGGGTGTATTTTGGGCTCTGACCCCTGGGGGTTTAACATTTACGCTAAACATAATTATGCTTTTTTTTTTTGTATTATGGTCTTTAACCTTTCAATGGAAAGATAAACTATTTGCAAATACCATGATACACAAATACTACACTATTTACAAATAATGATTTGCTATCCACAAATACAAAATTCATTGATTTGTACAAATAGATGTATTTCTGTAAATGTTTGTAATTTATAAAAAGGATAGTTTATATTTTGTGCACATTTATCATGAAATGTCAGTTGTACATCTGCAGTTCTGCTTGTGAAGTGTTGAATCTGCTTTTCTGAATTGCCTGATGCACTTGTTTATTCGTCCATTCAATTACATATATTTTAGTTCAAACTGAACAATACTGCCTCCTTCAAGGTGTCAATGGTATAAGCTTGAGAAACACTTGACTTGAGCTGTTTGTGTAAATTGTGGCTCGCTAAACAGTGAAATGATTTTCTCAAAATGATGTCCTTAAAAGGAATGAGTGTGTATCAGGCAATTGACAAATGCAGATTCAACACCACAAGCTGAACTGCAGATTTACAACTGACATTTCATGAAAATTGCACAAATCAAATCAATTAATTAAGAGCATGGTAGAATAAGGTCATAATAGATTTGTCAATGTGATAATGGCAGTTTTCTCAAATAAAATGTTCAAAATCAGTTGTTGGTTTCCCACAGAATCCCAGTGTTAAAGTACGATGGACATGCATCCTAAATGCGTTGTGCGTCTACTTGAATGAAAAGCCTGACAGCCTTATTAAGGAGTACTGGGTAAGTTGCATTCTTTGTCAATCATAGACAAATTGATACAGAAAAGATGTATTTTTTTATATTTTAATTTCACAAACCTATGAATTGAAATGTGTTGTGTAGGCTAAGAACATGCATGTTATGCTATATTGATTATTACCAATGTTGGCAATATATAAAAAAAAAAAAAAAAAAAAAAAATTATATGATGGTTAATAGGATTAATCAACCAAAAACATAATGGACAACAATTTTGTAAAGTTAAGCCAAATAAATAAAAATCTGCCTTATTTAAACAAACAGGCAAAATAATAAGCAAATATACTTCTTGGGAATGAGTATTGTGTTTTCTAATTGTAAACTTAACATCTTTTGGGTTTGCTACTAGTGTCATAGATACATAATTAACAAAGAGTCTCTTTCTTTGTCATAGCCTATTGAGGATATTGGTATTGATGCAGTGACGGAAATGGAGAGACTGGCTTTGGGTGTCTACATTGTTCGACATGATGGAGCAGATGCTACAGATCCACCTGAGGATGTTGGCGTCGCCATTGAAGGCTGCACAGTGCTGCGAGATCTGAGAGAGGTTGCAAATGGATGTGCAGTCCTGATTGGCTTGATCTACTGTTTAAACTTGAGCTATCCCAAGGAGCTGCGATACACTTTCGAATTTCTTCAGAAAGTGTTAATGGAATTGGATGGGAACAAGCTCTCCACTAAAGTGCAGGTCCTCAAAAACAAACTGCATGAGTAAAATCACCTGCACCAGACAAGACTGGACCTGGCGTTGGACTTTTGTTGACTGTTAATTTATTTTTGGACTGCTGCTAGACAAAATAAAGCTGCGATCAATGATGGTTTGTAATAAGCAGACACGATGTAGTTGGTCATTGACTTGCTTGGGGAGGCTCAGTTCTTTGGATTTTGGACTGCTGCTAGACAAAACATCTAGCAATCTAAAGACAGAATGTTGGTTGTGGTAATTGGCATTTCAACTTCACTTGTTTTCTGATTTCTGATTGGATCAAAACATATATTAAATACGACGTACACTGGTTTGTTATTATAATAAAGCCCTCTCAAACAATTTAAGGTGAAGATTGTTTTTGGTTACATAAACAGGCATTTATTAGATTGCTGATTTTCTTTTTCTCCTGTTGATGCAAACTATAAACCTTTTATTTTTCATAGAAATGTTCTCGATAAGACATGCTGTATGTAATGTCTGAACTTAGTATGTTCTAACGGTGAAGTGAGAATTTTCTGCAGCATAAATCCTCTTGCTTGTAAACTTCAGTTAATTTAACCTCCCTCCATAAAGAAAACAATAAGGATTTACTTCTTTAGTTTTTATTTCGGCAGGCTACACCTGTTAGACATTCTTGACGTCAAAGTTCAGATTCATTTTTGGGACTATAAAGCTATAATGGGATTGAACATTATCAGATGGTGAAAGAGATTCACAGACAAGTTTTATATTTTTTAATTTTTATTTATATTGGTCTATTTGCATTTTATACGTGGATTTATGTTATTGTCTTCAATTTTATTTGTACACTTTGTATTTGTATGTAAGTTTTGCTTACAAATTTTCAATAATTTTGTCAGTCATGATAGTCCCAGATATAGTAATGTACCTTGAAGGTCAAAATGACTTTTTGACAAATTATATTTCAAAACCAAAGTTGAATAAAGTAAATTAAAGTGACTTAAGTAGTTTTTATTTGACCTACAGACTTAAACAGAGCAACTAAGTTCCAGTCATTAAGTACAATCAACACAAATGGATAACATTAGCAAAGCTTTAATAAATTGAACTTAATCAGGTCATGTTAGTTCAAGCTATAGTCATTAAATTCAAGACAATAATTTACATTTATTCAAAATAATTGTGTGATGTACCATTTAATTAATACAGTTATGAACGATTTACTTAAAACATTATGTTAAAATTAATTGTATATTACCTTTTCCATTTAAGCAACTAAGTTTTGTGGGACTGGTTGACATAACTTTATTAATTAAATACACCATTTAATTTCTAAGAGTGCACTCTAAAAAAAATGCTATGTTGGCTTTAACTTTTTTATGTCAACAGTTGGTTTTAATTGACTTTTTTATGTCAACAGGTTCCACGTAACTAGGTTACATTGGATTTACGTAACATTATTTATTTCAATTAACTTAAGTTAATTACATAAGGTTAATCCAATGCCGTTTAGTTGAATAAGGTTAACAGTCTTAATTTTGTCCAAAACAATTAAGTTCAATTATCCTAAAATTAATATTTTTACATTCAACCAAAACAAATAATCCAGAAACTGGTTACACAAACAAATATTCATGCAACAATGATGGGTATGACATACCTGACACAAATCCTTGGTACGTAGTCTGGGTCACTATCAGAACTGCAGGCTTCCTCTTGGTAATCCTCTGCCAAATATAACTGGTCCTCTGGGACCTCGTCTGGACAGCTTGTGGTGTCCTCGTCTGGACAGGTTATGGTGTCCTCACAGTCTATACTACACAAAGTGTAAAAAAAAAAAAAACCCGAATAATCTGGTATGCTTTGAACAACGTGAGATCTCCCTGAAAAATACACAACCACAATTACTTACGTGGCATTCCTAAGGTCATTGAAGACGTTCTCGTCGATTGTATGTGCAGTGACTGTGGCCTCATTCAGATCAACTGATGACATACTAGAAAAGACATGAAAACAGTATCAGACTATGCCTTGGGGAATACAGCAGGGGTGTAAAACAAACATAGCTATGTGTGTGCTGCTGCAGTGGCCAATGACAATGTGTGTGATAGCAATATTCATGCGCCATGATATTTTACAAAAGTTGTCTTTATGACAGCAGGTAGTGAAATAGCGTTGTGTTTTTCAAAGAGCCCTATCCAGTGTATTGAACAACATTAGAAAGTAAAGTGCACATCCATAAGAAAGGAGGGAGATATTTTGTGTTCCTGCAACCAGGATAAACGTGAGTTCATCACAAAATTACTCATCAATGAATAATCAAAGAAAGCTCAATCGACAACAAACAAGATAAGGATTCAAGTGCTTGTAGTTATTTTGTACACACCTGGCTTCCAACTGTTCAATCACTGATAAAGTGCTCCTGTCCATGTCTTCCACTCCCTCGATGGCAAACTCATCTCTGTTCCCCAGCACCACCAACACAAATAGAAAAAAAGAGAGATTAGCACATAATTACAGTATGCATACCAAAAATGTGGACAGTAATCAATGACAAATTGTCTCACCGCCCGAACAAAGACTGGGAGCCAATGCTTGATAATTGTGGTGGGGAAGGTCTCCTGGTCCCAGCCTTGAATGGCGTGGAGGTACATTTGTCCTTATCGTAGCTGTGGCGGCAAGAAAGTGAAATGATTGTTAGAAAATAAAATGACTGAGCACTTATAGCTTTAGGTTCCCTTGTGAAAAAGAAGTGTACTTAACTGTATTGAAAGCGTACTTTTTGTGTGCTTAAAATAATAAAAGTATACTTTTTAAAAAGTGCACTTGCAGATAATATAATATCATTAAAATTAAAGCCCACTTAAGTGTACTTAAATGGAATACACTTTAATGACAATATTTCTTAACACACTTAAGTGCACTTTTTACAAATGCACTTTGTAATAATATATAATTAAGCTTAACTTAAAGTAAGTACACTTTCATGACAATATTTATAAACACACTTAAGTGTACTTTTTAAAAATGCACGTTGTAATAATGTCTAATTAAGTTTTACTTGAAGAAAGTACACTTTCTTCACAATATTTCTTAACACACTTAAGTGCACTTTGTAATAATGTCTAATTAAAGGACAACTCCGGTGAAAAATGAACCTAGGGGTAATTAACACATGGTTACCGAGTCGATTGTTCCCTGGGATGCGTTTTCATGAAAATCGGATGCAAAGAGTTTTATCTCTAAAAACAGAATAGCTTATAACGCTAGTATATGGGGCACAGAGTAAGTAAAAGTAAATCGCTAGTTAATACCACTAACAAGGCTCAAAATAGCCTCACACTAACACAGTAGCATAATGAGGGTCCCTACATGCAAACCGAAGCATTGAGAACTTTGTAAGTGTACAGACAGTTTAATAAGAAGATACTTTATAAAGACAGTACATTACGCGTTTACAGACAGGATCCATCTTGGAAAACAGTCTCGACTAATCGAGTCACGAACGCCGTGCTACGTTAGATTTCACAAACGTAATTCTACCGTGTTAGTGTGAGGCTATTTTGAGCCTTGTTAGTGGTATTAACTAGCGATTTACTTTTACTTACTCTGTGCCCCATATACTAGCGTTATAAGCTAATCTGTTTTTAAAGATAAAACTCTTTAAATTCTATAATCATGAAAACGCATTCCAGGGAACAATCGACTCAGTAACCATGTGTTAATTAACCCCAGGTTCATTTTGTCCTTTAAGTTTTACTTGAAGAAAGTACACTTTCCTCACAATATTTCTAAACACACTTAAGTGTACTTTTTAAAAATGTACTTTGTAATAATATCTAATTAAGTTTTACTTAAGGAAAGTACACTTTCATCACAATATTTCTAAACACACTTAAGTGTACTTTTTAAAAATGCACATTATAATAATGTCTAATTAATTTTATTTAAAGAAAGTACACTTTTATGATAATATTTCTAAACACACTTAAGTGCATGTTTTAAAAAATGCACTTTTTAATAATGTCTACTTAAGTTTTACTTAAACAAACATTTTAAATAATTATGATTTTATAGTGTTTTAAAATTATTAAAGTTAAAGTTATAAGTTATTAAAGGAAATTTAATTTGATGTATTGACTAATATACTAAATAAAATAAGAACTTTAAAGGTGCATTAAGCAACTTTCTGAGTTTTTGCAGAACTATGCCACCTCTGGCGGCAAGCGAAACTGCAGCCAGAGATGTGCACGCGTCGCTCATGGACCACACGCACACGCACGCTTGCACGAGCACGAGCTATTCATAACCAAAGGAGCATCAGCCGCAAATCTTTTGTTTACAATCATAATGTCTTCAGAGGTAAGAAAGTTATAAATCTGCAAGTCATTTTAAATATGTGAAAGGAAAGGCAATTGAGTAAATTACACACTTGTGTGTGAGGGAAAAACGGGGGTAGTAGAAAACTTCGTTTTTTATTTCCATCTATCTCCATGTTGAACTGTGTTATGTGTTTACTGTATCCACTTATGATTGTATTATTATGGAAACACGTTCATGAACAATATAAGTTGTTACTTTGTAAAAGCTCAAAGCTACACAGTTGGTCAAAAAAGTACACTCAATTGTCTCAAGGTAATAAAAAATTAAATGGCACTATGACGTTACCATAAAAGCCAAACAGGCTAATCCGCTGAAGATTTGCGGGGGTTTAGCCTGTTTTATTGATCTGCTAAGTAGCATATTCCAATAGCAATACATCCTAATTAAGCAGTAATTTGCTCAAAATTTGTGTCTAATTATCTAACTTATATATCAGCCTTCCCTATGTTTACTCTCGTCTGATTCCGACGCCTGTCTGAGTCCAATTTGGCCCTTTTGGTTGCACTAGACAAAAGTTTTCTTTTTTTTATCTTACGTGGAGTTTGCGTTGGTGTTTGAAATGAACTACAGTACAAGCAGGTCTCTTACAATCCATCTTCTACGGAGAATGCCGGCGAATACACAAACCTGGCAGACATAGCTATGTGAGCGTGCCGTGAACGCGCATGACGTCACGCCCAGTCTAAAATTCCGGCCCGAATCCCTCTTATTTATTTTACTTTACAGGATTATAGAGACAATCTCAGTGATCAGAGAAGGGCTCATTCAGCCCATCGGGCAATTGTTTAAGCATGTATGGGTTAGAAAACAGGTATTTTTAACATGAAAAGTTGCTTAATGCACCTTTAATGGAAAACATGGAAAATAATTGATTTTAATTACAACTTAGGTGTGTTGTCCAAAAATAATTTGTTAATGTATTTTAAATATGTTTAGTCTATAATATATATTTGTGCATTAATGCACTTGAAATGTATTTTCCAATACATTTGCTTGTACATTATAATCAAGTACAACATATTGTTGACATTTTTGTCTGTTTTATACATAATATTTGACAATAAAATGTAATTTATGAGAGGAGTCTTAGCATAATAGTAATGTGTTGTACTTTACAACAGTGAACAGAATACTTTCAATATCATTATGTTGTTCTTAGTCAATTAAACACACATATAATTGTAATCAGACTACACTACACTGAACAAAAATATTGATTTTTAGTTAGGTGAAAGAGTCAAGTTTTGTGAATTTAGGCTACAGAGTCTAACAACACAATGAGTTAGAACAACTTCAACTTAAATAGAAAAGCTGAAATAAATAACCCTTTTATATACTGTCTATGGAAATAACATTTAATCATGCATGAAATATACGAACATGTTGTTTAATGCGCATGCGCCGGAAATACTACGTCATGATGACGCACTACTTCACTAGAGTTTGAAAAATGCGCTGTTAGGAGCTGTGTGCGCCTGCGCCCTCACATCTGGTCTCTGCTAAGGATTTGGTGCGACGTGACACAGTGGCTCCTGTCTCATCAGTTTTTCCTGTTATTTTGCAGGTATTATTGTTACAACAACTTAATAATATGCACACGAGATCTGTAATGCAAATGTATATGCCGCAGATATTTCGAGTAATGACGTTCGGGGTTGTGAATATGTTGATATGCAGCTGTCCGCCATTTTGTGAACGCTGTAACACGAGGTGATTGTGAAATGCGTTTAATTCGATTCAAATTGACTCCATTTACAAGGTTATAGTGTTTATTATGAATTTACTTTAAAATTGTGTTTGGTTTATTAAGTTATGTATACATATAAAGATCGGATGCACTTTCTCAGGCAAATGTTTCAGACATACATTCAGCTGATGTAATACTGTGTTATTTCCTGCCGCTGCAGAAAGAAAAATTAATGTTAAATATGTATGGTTTACATATGTTTCAGGGTTCCCGCGGGTCCTTAAAAAGTCTTAAAATGTCTTAAATTAAAATCCGGGAAATTAAGGTCTTAAATTGTCTTAAATTTACCGTAAAGTTGCTGTAGGTATTCAATTTTCAGCCGGTGTGCTTAATGACGATAGGGAAGCACAGTGGTCCACTGTAAACATCCAATAGTTGATCAATTTAGTATGTGTGAAACAGGTGTGAAATGACAGTCTCCGTGATTTATTAGCTTATTACGGTAGGTCGGCTATAGACGCTGACGTCGGTCTGCGCCTGCGTGCTGCCATTACGCGGTTGTCGAGGTGAGGTTCAAAATGCAAAGATGGGAAAGTGTAAATTTAACGACAAGTGGATGGAAGAGGATGCATTTAGGAGGTGGTTGGCGCCGGCTGAAAATAACAATGAGGCAATGTGTAAATTCTGCAAAAAGACCTTTTCGTTAGGGACCATGGGGCTCAAAGCCGTCGAGTCGCACATGAAAGGAGGAAAGCACCAGCGGTACGTTGCAGCAGCTAGTCATAGCGGGTCCAGGTTAATCCCTGCATTGTTTGCAGCTCGACCTAACGATGTGACTAGTTCAGACGCCACCTCACAGTCGGCTATAACAAGTTTCATTTCACCGCCAGACACCCAAAAGGCAGAGGTACTGTGGGTTCTCCATACTGTGACGAGGCACAATTCATTTAAATCTAACGAGGACATACGTGACATCTTTGCTGCCATGTTCCCCGATTCGCAGCTTGCAAAGTCATTCACCTGTGGTGAAAATAAAACTGCATATGTCGCCAAATATGGCATCTCTTCATTCATCAAGAAGGAGCTATCATGCAGCGTTAGTGAGAAGCCATATGTCGTCATGTTTGACGAAAGTTTGAATAAAACGACAAAGAACAAACAAATGGACCTTCATTTGCGATTCTGGACTACTGATGATGAGACTGGCACACACTACGTCATCT
The DNA here is from genome assembly GCF_963993115.1 of Abramis brama. Taxonomy (NCBI): domain Eukaryota; kingdom Metazoa; phylum Chordata; class Actinopteri; order Cypriniformes; family Leuciscidae; genus Abramis; species Abramis brama. The sequence continues at coordinate 39,373,338 of NC_139972.1, forward strand.
CCCGCTACTATGGCTCGGTGTTCATGGGTCACTCCAGAGCCGAGGACGTGCTGGGTCATTTCAATGTAAGTAATGTTACGATTGTGTTTGAAATCGCATACTATTATTCATACGAAGTGTGGTGTAAAATTGAGTAATGTTAGTGCGGTTTAAAGCTCATATGCTAGCGGTGTAAACACCAACACTCCCCCGGTGCTCAGTGTTCCCACTCCGGGCAGAGGACTGGTTATGTGCTCCAGTCAGGTCACAGGTCTATGGTCACTTTGACAATCTAACAGGTAACAACACATAGCTCAGAGTTTTAGGGGTATAACTGTTGGTATATGTGGTTTATAGTTTAAATATGCCAAATTGTGATTTTATGGGCTGTTGGGCAAATGTAGCTGCTAATGTAGGCTGGCACTTACTGCCATAGCAACAGTAAACATTCACTTAAGGGTTAATGAGCTGTAAATAGAGATGCAGAAACAAGCTATGTTTGTAAATACACATTAGATATGTTGTATTTTACCACAAAATACATGATTTTACCAGTTAGTAAACCTATAGAAAATAATTAATTTAATTAGCAAAATTTACCATTACATTTATAGGCCACGCACATAGAAAGACCACTGTGACCATATACTGACTTGAAAAGAGCACACATTAACCAGTACTACTGTTACAATCTGCATAAAGTATTTTAATGTCAAAGCTCACATTTTTAATGTACGAAGGCATCCTGTATCATAACTAATGTCTGTCGTTTGTAATAAAACAAATCTGAACTGAACTCACTGAACATATACCCATATAACGTTACCAATTATATAATGATTAGCGTTAATTATGTTTATAATTACGTTTGTGTATGTTTGCATTTTATTGTTGTGGATTACTTGGCACATTGAGTTGATCTTTTTCTTTTTTTTTTACAAATGTGCAGGAAGGTACAAAGGAGCTGAATCTGAACAACTTGCTCTCACTATCAATGGATGGGCCTGCTGTAAACTGGAAGTTTGTTGAACTCTTACAAGAGGAACACAGAGAGCAGTGTGGTGGAGCCCAACTACAAATAATTGGGAGTTGTGGCCTTCACACGATGCACAACTCGTTCAAGAACGGCTTCGCAGTGTGGCAAGTTGAGAAAGTCCTGAAAGCCCTGCACTACCTGTTTCATTGTGCACCTGCAAGGAGAGAGGACTTTGTGTTAGTGACAAAGTGTGATACATTTCCTCTGCCATTTTGCGGACATCGATGGCTGGAAAACCTTCCAGCAGTGGAGCGAGCCATTGAAATTTGGCCATACATTGTCACCTATGTGGATCAGGTCAAAGCCAAGAAGCTCCCCAATCCAAGGTCATCGTCATATGACACCATCGCAGAAGCCCGGATGGACGTCCAGGTTGATGTTTCCCCAGTAAAACTGGTCAAGCTTGATGTGACAGACCAAAAGCTTTGGGTCAGTCCAAAGCAAGTGGACATTGGCATGGGAGCCACAGCTGCCCTCAAGGTAATATTTATCTTAGATTACTTTATCATTGTGCTATATGCGCTGCAAAGTCATTTGACTAGTGAAGTATTTATGTTGAGAAATTAAGAGATCAGATTAATTGTTTTGACATCAAGCAGTTGACCTATTAACTGGATCTGTCAAATGTTGTGTAGTGTAAGTTACACATAGGGAGAGTTTATTTGATGTTTCAGGTGATGTGACTTTTGTGCTTTTGTCAGGGAATGTCAGGCAGTCAGAGTGGTGGAAGTGAGCGTGAGGTGTTACTGTTCATGCGAGACAGCCAGAGTGCCCTGTCAAAAATTTGTCAGAACCTTCTATTGAAGTGCCCCCTGAAGTACCCCTCTGTCCGAAATATGATGTGCCTGGACCCCCAAAATATGCACAAAGAACCAGACATGTGCCTGCAAAAAATTAAGGCCCTCATCATGAAATTTGTGCAGGATAAGAAGCTGTCAGGAGGCGTCACAGCAGGTAACATCTGTAGACATATCAGAAATGTGAACAGTTAGCCTAGTGTTTATCAAAGGGAGTCTTATTTTAGATCTCAAATTATACTAGCCTATTATTTTGCAGTTCATTTTTAAATAGTATATGTATGAGTTATAATAAATGTATGTAGGCCTAATATATGTTCTTAGACATAATAATTGAAATATAGTTGAACATATGAGATGCATTTTCCAGAGTATAGTGAAAATAAATCTCTTGTGACAACAAAGTATAATTTTAACTAGAAAATATTACAGATGTGCTTGTCTTTATCTAAATGCAGGTGATAAGATTGCCCAACAATTTCAGAAGTTCCTCTTCAGTGAGGCCAGAGGAGAGGAATTCATGGCCTTCGGTGCATTGGATGGAAAATCGCGAGTTGACAGCTTCCTGCATAAGGCCATGAATGGATATGCAGAACTTTGGAGCTTTGTGGAAAAGCTGCTGCTTCTGTCCCATGGACAAGCTACTGTGGAGCGTGGGTTCCCCTTCGAGGGAACTCGCACTGCGTCGTCGTCGTGACGACACTTTGGGGAACGCCCTTAGCGTAGCGCGTCTGAAGCATGAATGAAATCTGTCCAATCCTGATTGGTGCTGCGTCATGACGTAGTAGATGACGGCATAACCGGAAGATACAAAGGGACGCCGGCACAAACACACGTTAGCTTTTTGCTCTTCAGCAAGCGCTCTGTGTGAAACTGTTTGTCCTATTTGGTGTTGTTTGTCCCATAAGAATTGTCCCAAATAACGTCTGCATTACAATATAGAATCTAGTGTCTCGATTTGCCGAGGCAGTGCATAGGTTGCGGGTCTACTCTGCAGTAAAGATTCTGTGACTGGGATCCAGCGTTTGCCGAGGCAGCGCGTAGTTTAAAGGTCTGCATTGCAATACAGAATCTATAGTGGCTCGGATCTCGCGTTTGCCGAGGCAGCGCATAGATTACGGCTACTCTGCAATAAAGATTCTGTGACTAATCTCACGTTTGCCGAGGCAGCGCGTAGATTAATGTCTGCATTGCAATACAGAATCTATTCTATAGTAGCTCGGGTCTCGCGTTTGCCGAGGCAGCGCGTAGATTACGGGACTACTCTGCAATAAAGATTCTGTGTGGGTGCGAGGCATGCACAGTCAGCTCCTGAGGGTGCTGGCTGTGTGTTCATTGAGAAAAATCTTGACGCACACGTGCGTTTCGGGTGTTTCAGCCTCGCGCCCGTTGGCTTTCTTCTCGAGAGATGAAAGCCAAATATATTGTGAACGACTCGAATCTCGCGTTTGCTGAGGCAGCGCGTAGATTACGAGTCTGCTATAAAAGGGACACATGCGATCTGTGAAATAATACTGTTTGGGTGCGAGGCATTCACAGTCAGCTCCTGAGGGTGCTGGCAGTGTTCATTGAGAAATATCTCGGCGCGCGTGCATAGAAAAAAGCCGTGCGCTGTCGAATGTTTCAACCTCGCACCTGTTGACTTTCTTCTCGAGGGATGAAAGCCGATATATTGTGACGGCTCGAATCTCACGTTTGCCGAGGCAGCGCGTAGATTACGAAACCGTATAAATCAATATTAAACAGTATTGTCTGGTGATTATGGCTGCATTTAATTCTATGGAATTAAAATGATGGAATATTATCTGACTTTGAGAAGTTAGATATTTTAATTCAGCCTACCATCCAGACCGTGTTTCACTTATCCAGTGTTTTTGGCTGCATTTAATTTTGAGGAATTAAAATGTTGAGCCTCGCACCGACAGGTGCAAAAAGAGAGTGTCGCCTCCCGCGCCCCTCCCGAGGGAGCCTGGCAAAGGAGGCGGCACTGTCTCGCGGCAAGCCTTCTGAGCTTAAGGTCGATCTTAGGGTCGATCCTTCAGGCAAAGAAGGCTTCCGCCAAGCGGTCCTAGCTGCGGCCGGACCACTCAGAGCTGTCCCCCCCGGGGTGGAGCGATCGAGGTCGCCTCCCCCCCGGAGCTCTCGGGAAATCAGTGCTGTGTTCCCGCCGTCCAGTACGCTTCGGGCCACACTGATTTCCCGTGCACGCACGCCGCTCCAGCCGCCTCTAGAAAGACCTGCGGCTGGGCAGCGAACGCGTCCGCACACTGAAAATCATTCTCGACTGCTCCCTGCCGGTCAGCCGCTTCAGGGGGTCGGGAACGAGGCTCGGTTGACACCCGAGGCTGTCGAGGCTGGTTCCCTTAGTAGATTATCTCGGCGCATGGTCATGCCTTCCGAATATATCTGCGTGGGCAATGCGTACTGTAGAGCTGGGTTACAGACTGCAGTTCAGCTCCCCTCCCCCGAAGTTCAACGGGGTGGTCTGAACTGTGGTCGGCCCAGAGCAGGTTCGGGTTATGGAACAGGAAGTTCAATCCCTGTTGGTCAAGGAGGCCATAGAACGTTTTCCTCTGCCAGACAGGGAGTCCGGGTTCTACAGCCGGTACTTCATATTTCCCAAGAAGGATGGGGGGTTGCGTCCAATAATAGATCTCAGGCACTTGAATCGTTCTCTAAGGAGATTCAGGTTCAAGATGCTCACAATTCCAGCCATCGTGAGTCAGATCCAGTTCGAGGACTGGTTCGTCACGATAGATCTGAAGGACGCATACTTCCATATATCCATCCTTCCATGTCACAGGAAGTTCCTGAGGTTCGCTTTCGGGGGCGAAGCATACCAATATCGGGTTCTTCCCTTTGGCCTAGCTCTCTCCCCTCGCACCTTCACCAAGTGCATGGATGCAGTGCTGGCTCCGCTGAGACTCCAGGGCATCCGTGTACTCAACTATATCGATGACTGGCTAATATTGGCCAAGTCGCGTGAGATGGCAGTTCGGCATCGAGATGTCGTTCTGGCCCATATCAGGTGCCTGGGGCTGAGACTCAACACAAAAAAAAGAGTGTGTTGATGCCCTCCCAGAGGACTACGTTCCTGGGAGTTGTATGGGACTCCACGACGATGCGGGCACAATGCCTCCTGCACGCATGGAGTCCATACGGGCGATGGTCTCCAGAGCAAAGCTAGGCCACAACCTCACTGTGAAGCAGTTTCAGAGACTGCTGGGGCTCATGGCAGCAGCGTCCAACGTCATACCTTTTGGCCTGCTACACATGAGACCCCTACAATGGTGGTTGAGAGCCAAAGGATTTTCCCCGAGGGGAAATCCATTCCGTATGATCAGGGTAACGCGCAGATGCCTTTGTTCCCTTGTCATATGGAGGAAACCTTGGTTCCTGTCCCAGGGACCGGTGCTGGGAGCATCATGTTGCCGGAAAACCGTTTCAACAGATGCCTCCCTCACTGGTTGGGGCGCGGTCATAGACAGCCGTTTTGCGAGAGGTCTGTGGGAGACCCGGCATTCTTCCTGGCACATCAACTGCCTGGAAATGCTGGCGGTGTACAAAGCTCTGAGGAGCTTTTTCCCGGACCTCCGCGGCCACCATGTCCTGATACGCTCGGACAACACTTCTGTAGTCGCGTATCTGAATCATCAGGGGGATCTGAGGTTGCGCCCTCTATGCAGACTGGCACACCAGATCCTTCTGTGGTCCCAGGAGAAACTGTCGTCTCTCGGAGCGGTGTATGTCCCCGGGGACCAAAATCAGGGAGCAGACGTCCTGTCGAGGCAGGGGCTGAGGCCCGGGGAGTGGCGACTCCACCCCGAGGTGGTGGAGGCCATGTGCGTGAGATTTGGCCCAGTGGAAGTGGATCTGTTCGCGTCTCAAGAGACGTCCCACTGCGGTTCTCTCTCAGGTATCCAGCTTCGCTGGGGCTGGACGCCATGATGCAGACGTGGCCGAGGCTGCGTCTGTACGCATTTCCCCCAATCGTTCTGCTCCCGGGAGTCTTGGAGCTTGGTTGTACGTTTACTCCGTGGGGCTCGGAGGATGAGGCCTGTGGCTCACTCCAGAGTCCCAACTTGGGACCTGGCGGTGGTACTTGAAGGGTTGGCTGAGGCCCCCTTCGAGCCACTGGAGTCGGCTGAGGCAAAGAACCTGACCTACAAGGTGGCCTTTCTCCTTGCTATCACCTCTCTGAGGAGAGTGGGGGATCTCCAGGCCTTGGCTATAACGCCAACTTGCCTGGAGTTTGCCCCTGGTGGAGATAAGGCCATCTTACATCCTAGACCGGGCTATGTGCCCAAGGTGCGTCTAGTGTGGCGCGGTCAGTGGTTCTTCAGGCCTTCCATCCTCCACCTCACGTGACGGCCGAAGAGGGGAGACTTAACCTGCTCTGCCCAGTCAGAGCCCTAAGGGTTTACTTGGAGAAGTCTTCTCAGTGGAGGAAGTCAGACCAGTTGTTGGTGTGCTTTGGTTCACCCAAGAAAGGGCTGCCTGCATCTAAACAGACAATCAGCAATTGGATTGTTCAGGCTATAGCCACGGCTTATCAGGTGCGCAATTTGCCTTCACCTATGACCGTGAGGGCTCATTCCACCAGGGGCATGGCCTTCTCGGTGGCCCTCCTTTCTGGCGTCTCGCTTCAGGAGATTTGCGAGGCGGCCGGGTGGGCCACCCCTCACACTACTTTCTACAGTCTGCAACTCCCTGTGACGCCTGGCGCCAGAGTGCTCGCGTCCTAAGTGTGCCTGGTTTCCCAGCATCGCACTAGGGCGGGCGTGATTACGGTGTGGCATAGTGGGCATTACGTTCCCCAAAGTGTCGTCACGACGACGACGCAGTGCGAGTTCCCTCGAAGGGGAACGTCTCGGGTTACGACTGTAACCCTTGTTCCCCGAGAAGGGAACTGCGTCTCATATCTTCCGGTTATGCCGTCATCTACTACGTCATGACGCAGCACCAATCAGGATTGGACAGATTTCATTCATGCTTCAGACGCGCTACGCTAAGGGCGTTCCCCAAAGTGTCGTCATGACGACGACGCAGTGTCTCGTTCCCTTCTCGGGGAACAAGGGTTACAGTCGTAACCCGAGACGTTCTCCATAAACAAGGAGGTGGAGATGTGCAATATGAACGAAGACACTATAGTCTCACAGAGACTAATCTGCGAATATGTGAGGATGTGTGGTGGAGTGGTCAAAGTGCCTCTAACTAAAGAGCTGCTAAATGAGTGTGCATCTGCACGCAACCGGTACAGGATCTTCTTGGAAGATGAGAGGAAGAAAAAGGAAAAGACAAAACAGATGAACAAGAGAAAAGGGGTTGAAGATGAGCTTGAAGAGCTACGCAAGAAAAGAAGAACAATCTCAACTGTGTGTGAAACTCTAGAAAAGGATGCAGATGGCCTTGCAGAGAAGGCTGAGAATACAGCAGGGACCAAGATGGCATAACTTATCACTAAATCTAATTCCATGAGAAAAAGATGCAAGGAAAAGAGAAGGGAGTTGGTGGACCTAGACCATGAAATTGAGAAGAGAGCAGCAGAGCTACGCCACATGTCTTGAGGAGAATTTTGGATGTTACAAAACAAAGAGTTTCTCTCATTAAAAGTCATGTAACAACATTTGTGTTTTCTAACAGTTATGTAGATTATTTGTCAACTTTTTGGCTTGTGAAAGGCTGTTTTGAGGACTTTCATTATTGAGCTTATTTTCAGTATTCTATTCTATATGGTTCCTTCATACAAGGCATTGTGTTGTTTAGTGTAATCCAACTTATCTGTTACGTTGGCTCTGTTCTACATCACAAAGGAACAAAAAATAGAAAAGAAAAAGGTCTCAAAGAAAAGCTGCGTTACTTACCAAGTTTACACATTGCACATAATTGATATCAAATGGAAAACTTTAAGTTTTGATTTCCATTGTAGGAGGCAATAAATTGAGTATTCCAAAGAAATTATGACATTTTCGGGTCTTAAATTATATTTGTTGAGGTCTTAAAAAGGTCTTAAAAAGCATTAAATTTTACTTTTAAAATGGTGCAAGAACCCTGATGTTTATAAGGATCTTATGCATAACATGTTCAGTCAACATAATTGTTATATGCATAAAATATTCTTTTGACTCAGATTTGAGTAGATGTACAAGAGTCTGTACAAAATGTATTGCCAAGACAGCACACCTTGATCAAGCTAAAACACTACTATCAAGTCACTAACTATCCCTATAGCTTTAATGCTTTGAATCTTTTCCACCTGTGCATTTACATATGCCCCTATAATCACCATGTATTTTACAGGTAACAAACCAAAGGAAGAAGGCTGCAGCATTGCTGTGTCAACCGTGGTAAATAGCCTACAGGAACATCCTTCATGAAGATAGCTATGTGCGGCAAGCTTAAAATTCAAGATTACCTTTCTCAATTTGCATGGGTCTTGGGTTTGCATGGGTCATTTATCTATATTTGTGTAATTGATAAGTTATGTTTAATTCCCTGTAAAGTAGCAATACAAATGTTCTCTATTTTTAATCACTTTAAGCCCAGTGTCAGTGAAGATGGTGTGGTCAGTGGAATCCTGGTGTTTGTGGGAAATAGAAGGAACCTTGCCCAGTACTACGATGTGACCCTGATGACCAGGGCCGGATTAACATAAGGGCTAGGTGGGGTTGAAGCCCCAGGGCCCGCGGGATTAGGGGGCCCATGATTGGCTGGAGGAAATGAGATTGTCAAGTCATAGGTGGTTGATTTGTGTATAATAAAATAACAAGAAGTTATTGGAAAATGTGCCTGACTGCTATAATTCACCGCCCAATCAAATGAACTCTACAATTTGCGCCATGACGTTGGGAAACGCCTCTTTTCGTTATGCTTTCATGTAGAACATGGGTATAAATCGCTCACTGGAGTTTAAAAATGATGAAAAAAAAAGTGATAGTGGTGCACAAAAAAGGGAAAACAAACTCGAAAGGCAGAAAAGGGATGCAAAAATTCCTAAACTAACTAACTACTTTGGTTCACTTTCATCCGTGCCCGTGGAAGACGAAGACCCCGAGTGCAGCGGCAGCAGCCACAGTTAGCTTCACCCTCCTGCGTCGTCACCGATCCGCGTGTTTTATATGTCGAAGAAGGTAAGCAAGCGGCTGAAGTAAGTTAATGAGTTAAGCACTATTTGGATGGTAATTGTTTCTCGTGGAGGCGTAAGGTATTTTCAATATTTATAGGGGCTATATAGTCGGTGATTTTATTGCAGTCTGAATCCAGAATGTCAGTGTTTTTTCTCCCACCACCCACCCGCGTAAAAATCCCCGGCCGAATTACTGTTTTTTGACGAACATCAAGGTCCAATATCCAAGGTACATGGGCATTTTTTTGCCCCGATGAGTTTTTGTCTTATTGTAATATTACATAATATAAAATAAATATATCACTCAAGTAAAAGCGCAATTTTCCCCAAATATGTTATGCAACAATAAATGAGTTGACCAATAAGTTAACATTGAGAGTTACGTTTTGGTTTATCGTCATTTCGCCGATGAAAATTCCAAAATGAAACCACAGCTGAAACAATCTCTGAAACTGATAGTGGTGATTCGTTACTGAATGATCCGCGTTTTGAACGAATGGGTTCATTTAATGATTCGTTGACTCCTCGTTTGCTTCGTCGTTGAATCAAACAGCCGTTTGAAATCGGTTGAATGAATGACTCGCTTATTAAGACAGTGACTTGCCGCCACCTACTGTTAGTTTTAGTTTCATAAGTAAAGTACCCTTTAATTAAAAATTAAAAATTAGAAATCATTTTATATTTAAATATTAAATAAAATAATAATCATAGCATTTATGTAATTGTAAATGCAGTGTAAATGTATTAATATTTTTTTACAGATATCCACATGAGAAACAATTACCATCTGAATAGGGCTTTAGAAAGCAAATGTTTTATTAATGCTTACTTTGTCCCTTTAGATAAAATGAGATAAATAGCCATAAATGCACTTATGGAAGGGGAGGGGGGAAAAATGTTTTATCAATAAAATGTTCCCAAAATGAACCAAGAAATTATGTGGAGTAATTTTTATCATGATGTTCCATCAAAATCTGTGCAGTAGAGGATTAATGTGTTAAATAGCCTGGACTATTTAGTGTGCAAAAATAATAATAATAAATAATGATAAAGAAAAACATTGATTAATAACAATAAAAAAAAATATTTATTGTGGTAGAAGACTGTGGCGTGGCGATCAGATGAAAGGGGGCCCTTGGTATTGCTATAGCCCCAGGGCCCAAAGTCCTCTTAATCCGGGCCTGCTGATGACTGAGGTAATTCATCACACATTCATCAACAGTTAGCAGTCAAAAGTTTACGTACGCTTTGCAGAACTGAAACTGCTTCATCAGGGTAGTACTAATTAAAAAGAGAACATATACATTTTTGTGATCCCTCTTATTGCTCAAATTAAAGGACAATTCCGGTGAAAAATGAACCTAGGGGTAATTAACACATGGTTACCGAGTCGATCGTTCCCTGGGATGCGTTTTCATGAAAATCGAATGTAAAGAGTTTTATCTTTAAAAACAGATTAGCTTATAACGCTAGTATATGGGGCACAGAGTAAGTAAAAGTAAATCGCTAGTTAATACCACTAACAAGGCTCAAAATAGCCTCACACTAACACGGTAGCATAATGAGGGTCCCTACATGCAAACTGAAGCATTGAGAACTTTGTAAGTGTACAGACAGTTTAATAAGAAGATAAAGACAGTACATTACGCGTATACAGGCAGGCGTCATCTTGGAAAACAGTCTCGACTAATCGAGTCACGAACGCCGTGCTAAGTGAGCTGGTTGATAGGAATTACGTTTGTGAAATCTAGCGTAGCACGGCGTTCGTGGCTCGTGGCTCGACTTCACATTTTGTTTGTATTAATTCATGGGTTGTGTGTTTGAGGTACTGTGTGCTTGCTTCTAAAATGATGTGTGTACTGGTAATCCCTAGGTTATGGGGACCAAATTACCCCAAAAGTATAGTAATACCAGTAAATTACATGCAAACAATCTTATAAATCCATACAGAATGATGTTTTCTGAAAATGTAAAAATGCTAAATGTTTTCTGTGATGGATAGGTTTAGGTACCTTTGTATGAGGGAGAAAATGATTGTGCATAATAAGAATCATTGTCCTCCAGACTCTTTATAAATGAGTTAAAGGGATAGTTCACTTTAAAATGAAAATTCTGTCATCAATACTCGCCCTCAAAAGTTGTTTCAAACCTGTATGAATTTATTTCTTCTGCTGAACACAAAGGAAGATATTTAAAAAAATGTCTGTAACCAAACAGTTAACTGGTCCCATTGACTTCCATAGTATTTTTTTTCCTACTATGGAAGTTAATGGGACCAGTTAACTGGTTGGTTACTGACATTCTTCTACTGATTATTCTTCAATTCATACAGGTTTGAAACAACTTGAGGGCGAGTATGATGACATAATTTTCATTTTAAAGTGAACTATCCCTTTAAGGTGTTGTAACTGTTTATGTATAGTGTTTTTTTGTGCATCAACAGTTTTTATGTATTTATTTTAGAGATTTTGTCAGTAAATGTACGTAGAGGGTTTTAAATTGAATTTGTGTTGATTGTAACTAGGTTAAGATTTTTTTTATTCAAATTTGAAATAAATTGCAACTTTATTATTATTTTTTTTAATTACAAATGTATTTAATTATATAATAGTGTACATGTATATTACATTAAAGTATATTTTAGTCCACATTAATTGCTTGTCAGTATATTTGGAAGTACACTTTTATCATATTTCAAAGTTCAAATAAAAATGTATTAAAGTCCCACTTAAGTTGTTCCAAAAAAGCACTCTTAATTTCAACTAATTTCATTTAATTTGAGCTTAATCTGTGATGCATTTGAAATCAATTACATGCAATACGTTTGTCAAAAACATTACACTTAATTCACATTTAAGTGTATTGTTAACTTACATTAAAGTATATTTTAGTTCACATGAATTGCTTGTCAGTTCATTAAACTACACTTTAACTATATTTTAAATACACTGAAAGTACTTATTAAATATGTATTAAAGTCCAATTTATGTTTAAAAAAAGCATTCAAAAGTTCAACTAATTGCATTTAATATGAACTTAATTTGTGATACATTTGAAATTAAATACAAATAAAATGCACTTAAGCGGTGAAAACATTATATTTAATTCACACTTAAGTGTATTGTTAACTGACATTAAAGTACATTTTAGTTCACATTAATTGCTTGTCAGTGTATTGAGCAAAATCAATTTTAAAGACACTAGAAGCAATTATGAAAGTAAATATAAAGTTGTATTAAAGTCCCACTTAAGTGGTACCAAAAAATCACTCTTAATGACAACTTATTGCATTTTTATTTCAACTTAATATGTGATATATTTCAAATCAATTATACTTAATGTGCATTCAGACCGGTGAAAACATTGCATTTGAGTTACACTTAAGTGTATACATTTAAAGTATATTATTTGTATAATAAGTACACTTTATAAAAGTACACTAAAGTGCTTTTTTTTTTCACAAGGGTTAGCAGGTGCGGGTGATTTGTGTGGGCATAAAGGCAAGTCAAAGTAGTCACTTCAAACAGTGTAGTGTAGTTTTACTGATATTTCATTCAAAGTGTAATGTCGCCAAGTTAGATAAATGCTTTCATAAATGGTCATGCAGAAAAAGAGAAACATTACCAGAAACGCACTATAAAACGTTTCGCCACCTGAGGTTATAACTTTAGCTTCCATACAAGGCAACGCAATAATAGCAAGATAAAGTTAGCTTCGCGTTTCCTAGTGAGCATAAATAACGGCTCTGTCGTAAACAAATTTAGTCAAAGTTGTCAATAGGCTATAAATGAACATTCAAATTCATAACAAACAGTGAGTGAAAACAATCATTTACACAAACTGTCGCCCTACTGTGAGTTTGCTTGATCATTTACAATAGAGATCGAGCGCTAGCTGCTAGAAACCTATATGGCGTTATTTTCCTGTCAAATGTCGAGAGCGCATTATTGTAGTGCGAAAGTACATTAATATAATGTGCGAGCGCGAATCTCTCTGCGCGAGCGCGGGGACTGGGCGAGCGCTCTCAGATACACGCTGCTCTTGTAAGAATTTTCTCTGGGCTGGCTCAGAGAATATGCCTGCACTTAAAACGTGTTCAGTGCAATCGCGAATCTCTCCTCTTCGCTTAAGCGTGTATGTGCTTAGACTGTGTCCCGTGCATTTCTTTCTTCTGCTGAACAGAAAGGAAGATATTTAGAAGGATGTCAGTAACCAGACAGTTTCTGGGTCCCATTGTCTTCCATAGTATATATTTTTCCTACTATGGAAGTCAATGGGACCCAGAAACTGTCTGGTTACTGACATTCTTCTAAATATATTCCTTTCTGTTCAGCAGAAGAAAGAAATTCATACAGGTTTGAAACAACATGAGGGTGAGTATATGATGACAGAATTTTTATTTTAAAGTGAACTATTCCTTTAAACTTAGAATCACCTAACAACACAGGGGAAAAAAAGGAACAGAAAATAGCCCTATATTAAAATATTAAATATCAATATATTATTCTTTTTCAATAATCAATCAACATAATCAATTTAACAGATTATTATTATTATTTTTATTTATTTTTTTAACTAATTATCAAAATAAAATATATTCCTACAAAGCTATTATTACCAGAGCATGTGATCAGAGCAGGTTATTTTACCATTGTTGCCCAGCATGACTATACCAGCTCAGCAAAAAGAAGTCTACAGAGAACTTTACTTTTCCAGTGCTCGGTACATGATTGAAGCGTTTGGGCCGTTAACGACAGAGCCGCCGACACACACACACACACGGAACGGAGAGCGCGCCGCTGGGCCGTTAACGACAGAGCGCGCCGACACACACACACACACACACACACGGAACACAGAGCGCGGCGCACACACGGAGCGGAAAAGACCCGCTCATGAAAGCTGTGCGAGAATGAAACCTGATCGCCGAACACGGAGAGGCGGGACGGCGTATTTCGGTCTTTTCAATAGCAGCCGCAACAGGAAATCATTAAAACGAGGCAAAAAAAGTGCTGCGTTAATTGCGTTATTTATTTTTTTAACGCGTTAAAGTGCAAACGACTTTTCTCCAGTGCTGTGACGTATTTCCCAGTGAAACGGAATATTGCACAGAGGGCAGGGTTTTACTCTAGCGCTCCTCTCCATCTCTCGCTCATTACAGACTAACGGTTTGAGGGGAGTGGTTAAGCGTTTCCCAAACCAAGCCGTCAAACCTACGTCATCAGAGAAGGAACGCCATTCCAGACCGGAAGTAACTTTTCAGACTTTGATTAAAGATTACGACGGCAAACAATTTTTTTCTGTGTTTTAACTTGCACGGATTAATTGTTCACCACAAGACTAGTAATATGCGCTAACAAAGTAAATAGGGTCAATTTTGATTTCAGTTGGACTTTAAACATTTCAAATTAATCGCAAAGATTAACGCGTTAATTCCCCCAGCCCTAATATATATATATATATATATATATATATATATATATATATATATATACATACATACATACATACATATAGCCTGTACATATGCTCATAAAAAATAAAATAAAAAAACAGAGCAGAAAGCTTTAATGAAATAAATTAAAAAGTTGAAACAAGTTTATTGTCTTAAGAGCTTTAAGATTCTTAGATAACGAAATGCTTTGGATGTATTATTGGACCTCTCTTCTAAAAACAATGAATAAGGGATTCTGGTGAGTGAATTTACTATGGTGAATGTGAAATTTTGCAAGGAACAATAATAGATTAATAATAAAATACTCATTAAATGTAGCTTTAGTTCCCACGCGCGAGCAGAGAGATTCGCACTCGGCACATTATATTCCGCGCGCAAGCAGAGAGATTCGCGCTCGCGCATTATATTCCACGCGCGAGCAGAGAGATTCGCGCTCGCGCTTTATATTAATGTACTTTCGCGCTACAATAATGCGCTCTCGACATTCTGCCGGCGGAGTTCTCGCCACCCCTTGACCGCTTTTCAAATGTAAATTCGGGACTTTGCCTGTTCCTCCTCCGTTCCTTCATTTTCGTTTTCTAGGACATCTCTCCTCTAGCTTACTGTACTTCCCTCCTCATGCTTCTCTCTCCTCCACTCCCCACACACCCCTTCATGTGCACGCGCACTAACCCCACCCCCAAATCATTCTTGTCGGTTATTGGCTGGAACACTGTTTGTTATGTTTCGTGGTCCAGGCTGGGCCAGTTTGTTTTTCTTGCCGTTTGTGGAGCCTGGGCTGTCTACAGAGACCGCGTTTTTTTACAGTGTGTTCAGGGGACAGGCAGCTAGCGGATAGTGAGGAGATGTTTGCTGTATGTGACAAAAAATGTTTCGGCCTAAAAAACGTGTGACATCGCTTAGAGCATCTTTAACATACTGTATATTACTGTAAAGAACTGTACAATTTTGCAACAAAAGAATGATATGGAGTGAAAAAACCCAAGTCAACAGTGGTAAGATCAGTTTTTTCATAAGGCCCAAACAGAACAATTTGTGTTTTGTCATCGTTCAGATGCAGAAAATGATTGGTTAGCCATGTTTTCAAATCTTGAATACAAGCTATTAATTGAGTATCATCGGCACATCAATGATACGACACACCAAATCTCTTAAATATTGTACCAATGGGTAACATGTATTATGAAAACTGTAACAGTGCAAGGGTTGACATGGCTGCCTGACAGCTACGCTTGACTCTCCCTCGATGTCCAATTCCTTGAAACTGGACTTGGCAGAAGGCAGGTCCTCGTCCAGACTGGAAGAAATAGCAGAGTGTAAAGACATTAGCTCAAAGGGGAAATAAAAATAATAATCCATAATTACTAATTATGATTAATTATTAATATTTGGGTCAGTTAATTAGATTAACTTTGAGGTAAGCTAATTAATATTACAATCAATTAATCAGTTCCAATGAACTCTTTGATTATTCATTTATTCTAGGAAAAGTGTATCTTTCATCGTCACTGAAAAATAATTATTCCTTAGCATGTACAGAAATTAGAGCATACTGTAACAAGATCAAAATCGTAAAAGGGACTTTGTATGCAAACAGAGGATCAGAAATCAAATTCATAATTGTGCACAAGTTTTATTAACTAAATCACAAACATAACTAACACTAAACAAACAAATACATTCATACATCCATACATATGTCACCGCTAGGGCCGAGGACAACCACCACTCCGGAGGAGCTACACCAAGAACACCACCAAAAGCCAGACGACGACTTGATGTAAAAGCTTGATTCTTTTTATTGAATATAAAAAGCACTTTAAAGGAATGTCACTGCCACAGAACTCTTCGTAGGGGCCGCTCGTCGGAACGGGGCTTTGGTGGAGGAAGGCTCAGGTCAGCCGCCAGTTGATCATCTTTTTTTTACTGAACCACAGTGTGGGGGGACAAAGTCCAACAGTTCATAACTGAGTCTTCTCTTCCCACAGGACAGCAATAGCAGAGTACAGCGGCGGATAACGGGACCTCCCTGTTCATAGCAGACAGTGGGCTTTCTCTTTTCACAGGACATCATCAGATAACTGAGCGTCACCTTTCTTTCACAGGTCAGCAGCAGTCGGATTGCAGCAGCGAATAACAGGTTCTCTCTGTTCACAGAACAACAATGATGAGTACAGAATCCAGCAGATAACAACTGAGTCTTCTTACCACAGGGCAGCGATGGCGGATAGCAGTTTCTCTATGTTCACAGAACAGCAGTGGTGAGTGCAGAATCCAGCAGTTAACAACTGAGTCTTCTTACCACAGGGCAGCAACGGCAGATCGCAGTGGCGGATAGCAGTTTCTCTATGTTCACAGAACAGCAGTGGTGAGTACAGAATCCAGCAGTTAACAACTGAGTCTTCTTTCCACAGAACAGCGATGACAGCATGCAGTGGCGGATAGCAGTTTCTCTATGTTCACAGAACAACAGTGGTGAGTACAGAATCCAACAGTTAACAACTGAGTTTTCTTACCACAGGGCAGCGATGGCAGAATGCAGTGGCAGATAGCAGTTTATCTATGTTCACAGAACAACAGTGGTGAGTACAGAATCCAACAGTTAACGACTGAGTCTTCTTACCACAGGGCAGCAACGGCAGATTGCAGTGGCGGATAGCAGTTTCTCTATGTTCACATTAATTGTTGGTTCCCCACCGGGCTGGACGATCTCCGACTAAGCTTTCAGAGTGCTGGTAACATCAAACTTTCAAATACTCGTGCATGTATCAAACCACTTTAAATCTTCACATGTGCTCACTTCAATCGTCAGACACTGCAATGACACACCACCTAACAGTGACAAGGGTACCTTCACTTCAGCTCGCCGGGCCGGCAGATCCACTATGATGATACTTTCAAAGGGAGACACCAAGTTCGATCGACAATCCATAATTCAGAGCACACTCGTGTCTTCAAACTGCCGCCTCTGCCTCTCGTCTTCTCATAACCTCGACTTTGATCAAGACCGCTCTGCTTGCCTGCACACTCTTTCAAACTGCCGCTTCTCTCTTTTCAAACCGCCACGCACTGCACTTTATCTTTCTCGTCACTTTTGCCTCTTTCCTCTCCTCCGCCCTCCTCGGCCTCGGCCGCGGCCGCTCTCTCTCGCCTGCTGCCTGCTGCCCGCTGCTCAACACGCGCTCAAATAGCTGCTTGATTATCCACGGCAGCTGTTTCTCATCACTATGGGCGGCCATGACAGGCCGCCGGAACCGGCCTGGTGTTACACCGTAACTTCTTCCCCAAGGGAACTCATTCCGTTTGTCGAAGTTCCTGTTCGTCACCCGGTGACACATACATGCATAGGTAAAGGGGTCAGCTTATTTCAGTGCACCTCATGAAATTTATACTTGCATAGTCAATTCTTGAAGTGGTTGAAGATTGAATTCGTCGTTGGGTCCTTGAGTGTTGAATGTCACTGTATGAGTTGCAATCCTTTCTTCTCCGTTGGGTGAAGGAGATAGGATGAACTTGTATTGTCGCTGTTCTCATGGCTGGAGTGCAGATTGTGGCCTACACACTCTGGGCCGGCAGGACACAAAGAGCACATGGTGAGAGTTGCGAGGGGCTTCGTCCGTGTTGAATGTAGTCACTGAACTCCTGAGGTTGTCCTTGATGCTGGAGTGAGCACATGTCCTGTTGAGGCCACGCTGGACCACACGGCATCCTTAAGGCAAGAGTTGTCCGTTTCCTTCTTGGTTGGATTTCAGAAAGGCAGTCTGACTAGGCCTGCAGAGGCCTGCAGGGCCCAGTGGGGGAGGAAAGGGGTCCCCCCCCACAGGTTTCACTTGGAGCTGCAGTTTAGGTCCGAGGACAAGAGCTAAGAGGGTCGGATCTTGTGGTCGGTGACTTTTAAAGCTTGACAAAGGACAGCCCTATGTGGGCTGGTTCACCCAATGAGAAGGGTAGAATTTCTGGCGGGAGTTTCCTCTGTCACCAGGATTTACAAGCCTTTGTCTTAAGCGTGCTCACTCGGACTGGCATGCTGGATTGGTGTTTAATGACACTACTAAGGAAGATTCTTAGTAATACTAATGTGTTGCACAGCTATTGGCATATCATGTACCCAATCATTTCGATCTTACACTGATTGTTGGTCCTGTAATACCTACATAGTATCAAAGAGATCATAGTATCAACAGAATTATTACAAGACACAACACACAACAGTAAATCATTCTCAAAATGTTCTGGAATGCATGTTAATTTCATGTTAGTCAATTCATCACTAAATGAATGCAGGAGAGTCTGTTTTGCAGAGTGTTTCTGTCTTGCCATGGTCTCTCTCTCTTGCATTTGGCCACATTCCTTTAACACCCATAAAACCTTATCGGATCGTGGTCATGACAACAAGGACCATCTTGGCTGGTTTGGGGGATGGGATCCCAGAGAAGTTTGAAAGTTTTTATGGTACATGTACCAACAATTGTGTCTGATTTGGTCTTATTCGCTACAAGAGTGAGTTTCCAAGCCAGGAACTGGACCCTCGGAGTCTGTAGAAAGAGCGAGACAGGAGCGAGGAATTAAGTCAAACTTAAAATACTGTGTTAAAAATGTATTCTAAAATACAGACAGACAATTGTATGAACAATACAGACAAATGGCTTCTGAAGACAAAGAAGCTGGTGACGCCGTGTCAGACGGCATTTTATAGACACAAGTCACATAGCGTCACCTGACTTTGTACGTGGCCAAAGAGATTGGTGCGTGTGTACACGAGATTCAGACACCGGTCACACTGAATATGTTCCCATAGCGTCAACACAATGACACAGCGTCGATGTTCCCTCAAAAAGGAAAAAAAAAAATCTGAAATATATGTATTCCACAGTTATTGGCACCCCTACAAATTTTAATGAGTAAAAATCAAACTGAAGTATATTAATATTCATTTGCTATGTTGTTAAGTTCACCTTTGTGTCACTTTTGTCATGACTTCCTGTTTCACGGGGCTCTAAATATGATGTGACACACAGGCTAAATAGTGGCAGTCAATACCGGCAGGAAATAAGAGCAAGCCACCTAATCCTCAATCACTTCCCAGGCGCCACAGCAAAAATAGCTGTCCACTCCAGGTGTATGTGTCCACGGTTTGCAGTGTGTGTGTTCACTACTCACTACTCTTAATGAGTTACTCTGCATTTAACCCATCCACTAACTTGGACGCCAAACAAACTGTATGGATCAATTAGATTAGGTTCATACCAAAACTATGATCAGACTTCACCTACCCACAACCTGTTTGGAAAAGTTGCAATAAAAAAGCCAGAGGTGGATTTGGCATATGCCCTATTCGGACAGTAATCGTTTCTCATGTGGACGTCTGTAAAAAATACATTTGCATGGTACCTCAGTGATAAAACTCATCCAATTGGATAGCGATTTTTTTTCATGGTGGAGGAGCGATACTACTATCCCGGAAACACACTGCTGACGTGATTAGTTACATGATTGTCTGCTGTAAATAAAATGTCATACTCTTTGAATGATAAGAATAAATTCATATTTAGTTTAATAATAATTGTCCCATTTATAATTTGATTATTTAAATCTCCTGTTTAAAAATAGGAAAATAGACGTGCTATAGTTGGAATGGTTTTCTGTCTTGCATTTTTTTTCTCAAAATTAAAAAAAAAAAAAAAAAAAAAAAGGAAATTAACAGAAATAATTTAATGCAGCCTCTTATTTAAATGAGGTAAACATAAAGCTGCTTGGTTTATTTTTTTAATGTAAATAATTGAATATAATACATATTTTAAAATCGTAATTATAATTGCATACCTGCTTTTCTTCTCTTTGTCCCTTTGTTCCTAACAGCTCCCACTCGCTCGTGGAGCAGTGATGAAATATTGTTCTTGTAAATACTTTCCAGCATTTCAGTAATAAAAGTGTACATCTTTAAAATGCATGCAAATTACAGTTATCGTACAGTGCTCGTCAGTGGTAAACAAGGATTTAAACAGTGAATTCAGAATTGATCTCTTCTTGTAAACTCAGAGATGTGGATTCAGGTGGCAATTAAATTACCACACGACCTTGTTGTTTGTCAAAAAAAACAGTAAGTCATTTGTCTGGGGATTTTTATGCGGATGGTGGGAGAAAAACACTGACATTCTGGATTCGGACAGCAATAAAATCACAGACTAGCCCCTGTAAATGTTGAAAATACCTTACGTTTCCTTGAGAAACCATCTCTGTCCGAATAGGGCTATAGACAGAAACATAGCCATGTAGAAAAGTACCTCATCCCCACTGAAAAGTATGGATCTTTAATGCTGTGGGGCTAAAATTTCTTCAAAAGACCCTGGACAACTTGTTAGGATACACGCTATCATAAACTCTATCAAGTACCAGTAGATATTAAATCAACACCTGATTGACTCTCTCAGGAAGCTTAAACTGGGCCTTAGTTTTGATCTTCCAGCATGACAATGATCCAAAGCACATCTCAAAATAAACAACAGAAGAGTTCACTGACCACAGAATGAAGGTTTTACCATGTACATAGCAGTCCCCTGACCAAAACCCCATAAAAACCTGTGGGATGAGCTATAGAAAAGAGTCCACAAGCATGGGCCACTGAATCTGAAGGATCTGGAGAGATTCTGTATGGAGGAATGGTCTCAGATCTCTTGCCATGTGTTCATCAACTTTATTACACATTATCCACTTAATTTTACTGGTAAGAGCTGGAGCGGCCATTTGTAATTTTAATGTGTCTGGCTTCCGGTGTCATTCGCTTCTTGTTATTTTTAGCTGTACAAAACAGCTTGTTATGCTGCTTGATATTGCAACCTGGTGTTTCTTACCATATTATTTTAATGTATTGTCTTAATTATAAACACGCTGGTTTGTAGCGCAAACAGTTTTACAGTTTATTGCACTTTGATATATTCTTCTTGCCATTTCCCTTTACTAATTATAAGTCTCACACATTCAAAGAAAACACATTACGTCCACGTTGAAAAATAAGGTGGCTAGGCAATGCTCGAAGTTGGCCGGTACCCACCAGTACACAGTAAAGAACACTTCGATATTTTAATATCCCATATAGCAACATTGTGACGGCCCAGATCCGGCCCACATCTGGCACATGTGGAAAGATGATCTGGCCCACATGCAGCGTGGAATGACGGCCCTTGGGTGGCTCACTCCTGTTTGCCAGATCTGGGCCACAAGCAGGCCATAGCAATGCCACATGTCAGCCAAAGAAATACACCAGAACTGGACCTTATCTGAGCCACAAAACCTGTGTATATTAAATATTGAGTCATTCAGCCTTAATAAGCCTGTTAACAAGCAGAATCACTGAAGGAAAGAAGAGAACAGAAAAAGAGACGAGCAGAAACACAAGAACTACAACTGACTTCAGCCACAGCCTAAGATGAAATCAACTCACATTCTCATTCCGCCCCGGAACACGAACCGAGGTGGACAACCTTGTGTCTGTGTCAGTTTGCAATCTTTATAACCAGAATAAAATCTGCTCTGAAGCAGGATAGCCATACAGCGTAGGTTACCATTGCGATGAACACTGATAAAAACTAATCCATCTTCTTGAACACAAAAAAAAAAAAAAACAGAATAGACAAGTGACCTATTTTATGAAGCCGGTTTCAGTGGCTAGTGCTACCCAGGTAAGAGTTTAGTTTAGTTTGAATTTAGTTTGCTTTTAGTTTAGTGCCTTTAGCCCCACATATTTACATATAAAAAGAGAAAAATATTCTATCAGTTCAGCCGTTATACAGTCGGTGTGAGTGAGGTCATTGCTGTGGATTCATTATTTCTCTCTGATGTTGGTGGTAAGCTGTGATCTGACTGGATTATCAGTCGTGGGATTGTTATTCTCACGCAGATGTCCTGCGCTCCAGTGCTCGCTGCTAATCTCAGCCAGAGCGGGCACACGTTCCTCAGCCCCTGCCCTCAATAATAAAGATTGTTTTTTAGTTTTACATGTGAGAGAGAAATAGGAAAAAAGTAGAATCATTGTCCTAACTGCATCCTGTTATGTAACAAGAGTAATAAAAGGTTGTCATCTTAAGCCCATCATACCTTCTGGCACTGCCTATAGATTACATATGAATATTATAAGCAGATCCTTTTTCTGACTCTAAACCTGATCCTAAACCTTGACATTAGATAGTGTTTTATTATAAACACTAATATAATAGATTATTATTTAATAAAGAAAATAATATACAAAGTTTAGCACACAGCACGAAGAAAAAGAAAGATGGCTATGCAGCATGATTGTTGTAGTCTCCAATTTTACAATTTTAGCACTAATGGTTTTCAATCACTATTACACTTTTGTACATGGTAAAGTTGAGTGTTTTACTGTATGGCTTACATTCTAACAGCACCACTAATTTTAAATGAGAGATGATAACAGCACCTGCAACCCATACAATTTCCTGGACTAGATCTTATCCATCAGAAATCATGAACTGGTGAAGACTGGGCGTTCAAAACAGAGTCCTCGCCCCTTCACGCTGGGAAAAATGACTCGGAATTGTGAGACAAATGAGTTGTACAAATCTACATTTTCAACAAACAAATCTATGTTTGGTACTTTACTTAAATATTTTCAATCAGAGGGTGACAGGACTGAATTTGCATTGCTGCATTGCTGGCAACCCAAACAAACTAAAAAAGGTAAGAATGACATTAAATCTAAATGTTTGTTTTATTTATAAATACTCCTAAATTGGCCTTGAATTACATGGTTTAGCTAATGGTTTCGCACCCACGTTTTTCGTTTTCTGTGATAGTTTTCTGTAAGTAATTGGCTATACATTATTATGGTTTATCTCCTCAGGATTAAGCATGTGAGTTAATGGATTAATTTGGATTGTACAGCTGTATTTTAGTTTGTTGGAATGGAACGGTTGGAATGGCGGAGACGTGTCTGGAGTTTGGGGAATGTGCCATGCGGTAATAGCTGTTTTTTGCTTTAATTTTAAGGAGTTTGACATCCACATTGAGTGCATTTATGACCAACGCCCTTCTCCGTCATAAATCGTGTCCGTCAGATGCCAATGGCACCGAAAAAGGTAAAGAAATACATTAAATACGAGCGGACAAAAGATGATATTACAAAGATACATGTTTATTTTATTAGCTGGTTTTACATAAATTACCCCTGTATTGCACACGGATTAGCTGAAATCGGCTAATCTACGATTTCCCGCAATGTTAATGCGACGTGTGAGAGTTTAGGGAACATGCCCATGTGGCAATCTCTGCTTTTATGGCATAATTTTAAGGAGTTTGACGTCAAAATTGTGTTCTTTTTTTTTTTTTTTTTTTTTTTTTTTTTTATTGGTATATGCAAGATGTACATAAATTGGGATCACAAACAGGGAAAACAAATAAACAAACAAACAAACAAACAAGCAAAACAAAACAAAACCAATACAGTCAGGAACTGACAGATGCGTGCGTTTGTGTGTGTGCGTGTGTGCATGTAAAGGTAACTGGGTGGACGTGTCACAGTACATACTTTGAAGAACAAGAGGTAGAGAAAAAAAAAGGAAGATATATATATACAAATAAACATACATACATAAACATGTATAAGTCAGTATATGAAAACAAATAACAGATATAAATAAAACAGATATAAAGAAATCAATCCGTGGTAAGGAGTGACTACTAAAAATACTATAACGTCTACTACTACGACTACTACTTCAACAACCACAACTACTACTACAGTTTCTACTTCTACAATAACAGCTACAACTACAACCACAACTACTACTACAATCTCTACTATTATATTAACTGCAACTACTACTTCAACAACCACAACTACTACTACAGTTTCTACTTCTACAATAACAGCTACAACTACTACTACAATCTCTACTATTACATTAACTGCAACTACTACTTCAACAACCACAACTACTACTAGGCCTACAGTCTCTACTTCTACAATGACTGCTACACCTACAACCACAACTACTACTACAATCTTTACTACTACATTAACTGCTACTACTACTACATCAGCAACTTGAATAATGACATGATAATAAGATAACAGAAGGACAAATCAGAATAGTAATAATAGTAATGAAAACAAAAGTATAAGTAATATTAATGATAGTAATGATATTAATGGAGAGGTGAGGTGAGGCCAGGAAATCAGGGAGAGGACTAATAATAATAATAATAATAATAATAATAAGGGGAAAAGGAAAGAGCAAAAAAGAAAAATAAATAAATAAAAATAAATAAGGAGTATATATATATATATATATATATATATATATATATATATATACAGTGAGGAAAATAAGTATTTGAACACCCTGCTATTTTGCAAGTTCTCCCACTTGGAAATCATGGAGGGGTCTGAAATTGTCATCGTAGGTGCATGTCCACTGTGAGAGACATAATCTAAAAAAAAAAATCCAGAAATCACAATATATGATTTTTTAACTATTTATTTGTATGATACAGCTGCAAATAAGTATTTGAACACCTGTCTATCAGCTAGAATTCTGACCCTCAAAGACCTGTTAGTCTGCCTTTAAAATGTCCACCTCCACTCCATTTATTATCCTAAATTAGATGCACCTGTTTGAGGTCGTTAGCTGCATAAAGACACCTGTCCACCCCATACAATCAGTAAGAATCCAACTACTAACATGGCCAAGACCAAAGAGCTGTCCAAAGACACTAGAGACAAAATTGTACACCTCCACAAGGCTGGAAAGGGCTACGGGGAAATTGCCAAGCAGCTTGGTGAAAAAAGGTCCGCTGTTGGAGCAATCATTAGAAAATGGAAGAAGCTAAACATGACTGTCAATCTCCCTCGGACTGGGGCTCCATGCAAGATCTCACCTCGTGGGGTCTCAATGATCCTAAGAAAGGTGAGAAATCAGCCCAGAACTACACGGGAGGAGCTGGTCAATGACCTGAAAAGAGCTGGGACCACCGTTTCCAAGGTTACTGTTGGTAATACACTAAGACGTCATGGTTGGAAATCATGCATGGCACGGAAGGTTCCCCTGCTTAAACCAGCACATGTCAAGGCCCGTCTTAAGTTTGCCAATGACCATTTGGATGATCCAGAGGAGTCATGGGAGAAAGTCATGTGGTCAGATGAGACCAAAATAGAACTTTTTGGTCATAATTCCACTAAACGTGTTTGGAGGAAGAAGAATGATGAGTACCAAGAACACCATCCCTACTGTGAAGCATGGGGGTGGTAGCATCATGCTTTGGGGGTGTTTTTCTGCACATGGAACAGGGCGACTGCACTGTATTAAGGAGAGGATGACCGGGGCCATGTATTGCGAGATTTTGGGGAACAACCTCCTTCCCTCAGTTAGAGCATTGAAGATGAGTCGAGGCTGGGTCTTCCAACATGACAATGACCCGAAGCACACAGCCATGATAACCAAGGAGTGGCTCTGTAAGAAGCATATCAAGGTTCTGGCGTGGCCTAGCCAGTCTCCAGACCTAAACCCAATAGAGAATCTTTGGAGGGAGCTCAAACTCCGTGTTTCTCAGCGACAGCCCAGAAACCTGACTGATCTAGAGAAGATCTGTGTGGAGGAGTGGGCCAAAATCCCTCCTGCAGTGTGTGCAAACCTGGTGAAAAACTACAGGAAACGTTTGACCTCTGTAATTGCAAACACAGGCTACTGTACCAAATATTAACATTGATTTTCTCAGGTGTTCAAATACTTATTTGCAGCTGTATCATACAAATAAATAGTTAAAAAATCATACATTGTGATTTCTGGATTTTTTTTTTTTTTTGATTATGTCTCTCACAGTGGACATGCACCTACGATGACAATTTCAGACCCCTCCATGATTTCTAAGTGGGAGAACTTGCAAAATAGCAGGGTGTTCAAATACTTATTTTCCTCACTGTATATATATATATATATATGTATACATACATACATACATACACACATATTAAAATAATAATAATAGTAGTAGTAATAATAAGATTGAAAGAGGAAAATAGTGGTAATTATAATATACTCATATTGATAATAATAATAATAAAATAACAACATTAATAGTTATATGAGGAGGTGGAAGTTATATGATCAGCCTTGAAGTGCATAGTGTGTGTCAGTTGCTTTGTGATGCATTAAAAAGGTGTGACGTTCAGCATGGATCAGTCCAGTGCAATGCCCAGCTTGCCATGCCCCCGTCACCTCTGAATGAAGCTTTTTTTTTTTTTTTTTTTTTCTTCTTTCTTCTCCTTCTTCCCTTCTTCCTTCTCTCCCCCCCCCCCCCCCCCCCCCTCCTATTTTTTCCTTCTTTTTTCTTTTCCTCTTTCAATCTGTGAAAAAAAAACCCCAAAAAAACAAAACCAAAAAAAAGGTTGGGAAATAAAGCAGTGTGTAAACTCTTTCTCTTTTTTCTCCTTTTTTTCCCCTTTTCTTTTTCCTTCTCTCCTTCCCTCCGTCCTCCTTCCCCTTCCCTCTCTCCCCCTTTTCCCTTCTCTTGGATATTTAATTTAAGTATTAGACACAGTTTCTATCTCTTCCTAACCCCCTCTCCTCCCCCCACCTCTTGTTTAAGTACTGATGAAGGTGTTGTTGGGGAATGACTCCAGACAAAGAGGATCTTCAATAGAGATGTATTCTGTTAATAAGTTTTTCCACAATGAAATGTAAATGGTATTTCTTGATTTCCAGTTTATGAGGATAGTTTTCTTGGCAATAGTTAGGAACACCAATAGTAATTGACCATTTGAATTATTTATATCTATTGTGGATATGTCACCTAGTATGCAGAGGGAGGGAGACAGTGGGATGTGACATCCCATGAAGTTGGAGAGTGAGTCGGTAACCTTTTCCCAAAATGTTTTAATTGGAGTGCAATGCCATAAGGCGTGAAGATAAGTGTCAGGAGTGTTTTGTGTGCAATGTGAACATGTCTCTGAGGTGAAGCCCATTTTAAATAATTTCTGTCCAGTTAGATGAGTTCTGTGAAGTACTTTATACTGTATGAGTTGTAAGTTAGCATTTTTAGTCATGGAGTATATGTTTTTGCAAATTTGAGTCCAAAAATCAGCATTGGGAGTAATGGATAAGTCTGATTCCCATTTGGTGGTTGGTAGAGCTAATGCGTTGTCTGATTTTGATATCATTTTGTATATTTTGGAGAGTAATTTTTTGGGGGAAGATATATTAATAAACTCAGAGATTTGAGGGGAAAGGTCTAGATTGATTGGTTGGTTAAGTAATTTTGATTTAATTGACGATTTGATTTGTAAATATTCCAAGAAGCAATTACTCCCGATGCTGTATGTCTGGGCTATATGGGAAAATGGTGCCAGGTTGTTATTATTAATAATATGCTGTAGTTGTGTGATTCCCTTATCTGCCCATGTGCGAAAGTTTAGTGGCTTCTTGTTAGCTAAAAAATCTGGGTTATTCCAAATTGGGGTGTATTTACATGGTATGAGTGGGGAATTTGTGATCTGATGGAACTTCCACCAGGCTGTCAGAGTTGCTCCTATTGTTGGCATTTTAAAACAGTGATGTTTTTTGATTGTTTGACTGTGAAAAGGTAATTCTGAGATGCTAATGTCTTTGCAGATTGATTGTTCAATATCTTGCCATGTGTATTCTGAAGAGTTAGGTTGAATCCATTTGTATATGTTTTGGAGTTGATTTGCCAGAAAATAATTATAAAAATGTGGTGCCTCTAATCCACCTTGTGATTTTGGTTTCTGTAAGGTTGTTAATTTAATTCTTGGGGTCTTGTTTTTCCAGTAGAATTTTGTAATAATTGAATCTAAAGATTTGAACCAGATACGAGTGGGCTGTGTTGGAATCATTGAAAATAGGTAGTTTATTTTTGGGAGTATAGACATTTTTGTTACTGATATTCTGCCCATGATTGATAATGGTAAGTTCATCCAACGTTGAAGATCGTCATCTATTTTTTTAAGTAATGGGGTATAGTTGAGTGTAAACAACTCTGGCAGCTTGGCGGAGACGTTGATTCCCAAATATGTGATGTAATTGGTACACAAAGGGATTTGTGATGTTTGGGATGTCACATCCACCCTGGTGGAATTTAATGGAAGTATAGCCGATTTATTCCAGTTAATTGAGTATTCAGAAATGTTTGAAAAGGTATCAATTAGTTTTATTGTTTCTTGTAATGATTTTTGGGGATTTTGTAAGTATAATAATATATCATCAGCGTAAAGACTTATTTTATGGTGTATGTTTAATGTTTGAATTCCTTTGATGTAGTTGTTTTGACGGACAGCTGCTGCAAGCGGTTCGATGAATATGGTGAATAGAGATGGAGAGAGTGGGCATCCTTGTCTAGTTCCCCGGTGTAGAGTGAAGCTGCGTGATGTTAGTCCGTTAGTAATGACAGTGGCTGAGGGTGATGTGTAGAGAATTTTAACCCAGTTGATGAATGACTCCCCAAAACCAAACCTCTCTAATGTGGAAAACAGGAATTTCCAGTTTACTTTATCAAATGCTTTTTCCGCATCAAGAGTGACTATGACAGATTTGTTTTTGTTTATTGATGAGTGGTGAATTAGGTTTATGAGTCTGCGGGTATTGTTTGATGCTTGTCTACCTTTAATGAAACCGGTTTGGTCGGGATGGATTATAGTTGGCATGATTTTTTCTATTCTATGGGAAAAAGCTTTAGCAATTATTTTAGTGTCTACGTTAATTAGTGAGATTGGGCGATAACTTGACGGTAATGTTGGATCTTTATTGGGTTTGAGGAGGAGTGCAATTGTGGCTGTGTTCATGGTGTCTGGAAGTTTTGATTTTTGTTTTGATTCGCATATCAACCGGATGAAAAGTGGTGATAAGATAGACCAAAATTGTTTGTAGAACTCAGCAGGGAAGCCATCAGGACCTGGTGATTTATTGTTGGGCATGTGTTTAAGAGCATTAGAAAGTTCTTGTTCTGATAAAGGCAATTCTAGAGTATCTATTTGCTGTTTGTTAAGTTGAGGTAAGTTGATATTGCTAAGAAACAGATTTATGTCATCCTGGGATGGATTCTTTTCAGGGGAATATAGTTTACTGTAAAATTTTTGAAAGATTTGATTTATTTCTTCTGGTGAGTTGGTGGGTGTCCCTGCTGAGTCCTTAATGACTGATATAGTTGTTTTTTCTTTATTGTGTTTGATTTGATTAGCCAGGTATTTACCAGATTTATTACTATGATGGAAGTGTTCTTGTCGTAGTCTGTGAATAAGGAATTGAGTATGCATATTAATTAGTTTATTTAATTGTGATTTATATTTTCTTAGCATATCCTGTGTTTCTTCTGTTGGGTTATTTATGTTGATGTCTTCTAGTTATTAAATTTTTTGTTCTAGTGCATCTTGTTGTTCTTTCTCTTTCTTTCTTTTGTAAGTAGAATATGAAATTATTTTGCCTCTTAATACTGCCTTTCCTGTTTCCCACAGAAGAGATGGGGATGTTTCCGGGGAGTCATTCATCTCTAGAAAGCAAGCCCACTCTCTTTCAAAGTAGCTGTTGAAATCGTGGTCTTGTAGAAGTGAGGTATTAAATCGCCATCTAAAAATGGGTTTATGTGCAGTGGTTATATTCAATTTTAATGTTAATGGAGCATGATCACTAATGATTATTGGGTGGATCTTTGATTCGGAAATATTGGATATAATAGAATTACTGGTGAGAAAAAAGTCAATGCGAGAATATGAATGATGAACTGGTGAAAAAAATGAGAATGCTTTAATGTCCGGATGCTGGAGGCGCCAACTATCGCCAAGACCAAGATCCCACATGAACTGTTTTATGGTTTCTGCAGATTTCCAGATGCGTTTATTGTCAGTGTTGTTACATCTATCTGTAGTTGGATCTAAAACTGTGTTGAAATCACCTGCTATTATGATTGGACAATCAGAAATATTTGAAATAGAAGAAAAAAAATTCTGAAAAAAAGATGGGTCATCTGTGTTTGGGCCATATAAATTTCCTATTGTGACTGAGTTGTTTTTAATTGAAATGTTAATTATGATAAAACGTCCCTCTGGGTCTGTAATTGTGGTGTTATGAACAAATGGTATTTTTTTATTTATTAGAATACATACCCCTCTCTGTTTCGTGTTGTAGTGGGCAGAATATAAATGATACTGTGATGATTTGATTTTGTTTTGATCAGATTCAGATAAATGTGTTTCTTGGAGAAGACATATGTCTGCTTGTAATTTGTTTATATGATTAAAAATTTTGATCCTCTTTGTCTGGGAGCCAAGTCCACGGACATTCCAGGATAAAAAAGTGATTGGCGACATTTCTCAAAAAAATACAAAATGAATAAATAAATGATATGTATGTATATTAATATATGGGCTTGTTAGTACTGCATATGTATATATGTGAGTGTATGCATTTGAAAAGGTGTGAGTGTGTGACAACGCAATGTTATTGTTATACTGATAGACGTACAATTTAGACATAGAGTTAACAAAACGTACATAATAGAACAATGAACAAACAAAAAAAAAACTTAAAGACCAGCATAATCTTTAAGGGGGGGGGGGGATGAGACCTAAGTGCAATTGCAAAAACATAACTCAGTTATATGAAGGAGCTGAGTAAAGAGATAATGCAGAGTGATGTGTTCAAAAAAGCCAGGGGGTAATGTCCTTGTCACGATATAATTGTCCATCTATGTATAATTTGTCCACTGTTATGATTGCACGTTTTCCTTCATTCATTTTTTGTTTTCGGATTGGGAAGAGTTGTTTTCGATGTTCGAGGATGTCCTTTGGATATTGTTCGTTGAGACCGTAAGCTGTACCTTTAAGTTGTCTGCCTTGTTTTTGAACCAGTTCTTTGTGTTTGTAGTGTTCAAATTTTGCGATGATAGGTCGCGGTCGGTTGTTGTTTTGTTGAGAACGGATGCGATGGACACGGTGAAAGGTGATGCTTTGTATAGTTCAGCTGGTAGTTTGAGTTGTTTTGTCATGAAGTCCTTGATTAATTTTTCGGGGTCATCTGGCGTTTGATCCGGGATGCCTGTGAACACTAGATTGTCTCTCATACTGCGTGCTTGTAAGTCCAGAATGTTTTCTTTCATCGATTTGTTTTCTGTGACAACGGAGGTGAGCTGGGCGGAAAGTGTGTGAACTGAGTCCTTTAAAAAGTTATTTTCTTTAGTGAGAGTGTCTATCTGTTCTTGGCTGAACTCTAAACTTTGACGTAGTTCTTGGAATTCCTTGTGAATGACTTCTATTAATGCGATTCTTGTGTTGAGTCCGGAAAGTTTGTTTTCAATTGAGCGTAATATATCGCTTACCTCGGCACAGCAAGATGGTGAGGATGGTGTTGAATTTAAACTTGCAGGTGAATCAGTACGGGGTCTCTTGGAGATTGAAGTGGGATTACCTTTGTTATTTGGCGTGTTCATGTTGCAGCCGAGTGTGTTGTAGTGAGCGTCGATGTATTCTTCGAGTTGATCCAGGGTGAACAGTGGAGGGAAAATAGTCCAGTTGTGTTGATTTAGTCCAATTTTCAATGTGCGGAAGAAAAGAAAACGGTAGAAAAAGAAAACACTGAGGTTGTTTGTTTCTAGCAGACGGACGCCGCCACTTTACGTCTTGCACTCGGTCTCGCGGGTTCTCGCGTTACTCGGCCATGCACACCCGCCTCTCTGTGTTCAAAATTGTGTTCTTATTTATGACCAGGCACTATAAGCAAGGGTCAGAACTAAAATCTTCCCCGTAAGAGACCAACTGCACTGAGAAAAGTAAGAATCACATTAAATATGAGCAGTTTATGACAAGGTTGTCAAAATTATCACACACACACACTAGTTGTTGTTTTTTTTTTTTTTGGTTGGTTGGTTGGTTTTTGTCTGCTTACAATGTTGTTACTCCACAGAGGAGCTGGATGAAGAAGATGCCTTGCAGATCAAAGAAGACATCACTTCCCAAGTTCTGAAGATTGTCGTCATCAGCAAGGGTGCCAATGACCCCAGTCCCACTGGGGATTGTCATTGAAGGAGCAGAAGCACTTACAGATGTCTCAGATGTCCCCCAAGCATGTGCCTTCCTTATGGGTCTTGTATATGCTTTGAACCTGAGGTACTTTAAAGCCCAGCGTATACCATCTGGGTGATGTAATTTTTGTCATCAGGAGGATTCGCGGACGTCTGTACACCCTGTCCAAAGTCGTGTCAGTACAACTTTCAAAGTATACTCAACCGCGGTGCAGGTAGAATAGTGCATGCGCAAGAAACACAAGAGACAAGAGAGACAAAAGTCACAACAGTTGTGCTGCGCATGTGTCAAACTCGGCCATCCACTCTCTTCCGCGGATGAGTATGCCTTGAAAGCTGTGTGGACACGACTGCACACGAGATGCGTCCGGACGCGGAAATTGAAGTATACCCGGACCTTAAAGGGGACCTATTATGCCCCTTTTCACAAGATGTAAAATAATTCTCTGATGTCCCCAGAGTGTGTATGTGAAGTTTTAGCTCAAAATACCCA
The DNA here is from genome assembly GCF_963993115.1 of Abramis brama. Classification (NCBI taxonomy): domain Eukaryota; kingdom Metazoa; phylum Chordata; class Actinopteri; order Cypriniformes; family Leuciscidae; genus Abramis; species Abramis brama. The sequence continues at coordinate 39,406,266 of NC_139972.1, forward strand.
ACAGAATTTTATTTACAGCACACTGTTATGAAAAACACACTGTTTTAGTGCTTCTCCTTTAAATGCTAATGAGCTGCTGGTTCACGTCACAGGGGGCGGAGCCTAAGCAGCCAGAGCTAGAACAGGGAAATATGATAATAATAAAACAGACAGTCACAGTAATGGTGTTCATTTCGACCATAAAAATGCCTACAGAGTCAGAGAATATATGCTGTATGGAGTTGGAAAAGGTATAGTTTAGTTTAATTACGATTATAACCTATTTGGCATTGCTATACACTATTAATGCAAGCCTGCTGTAGGACTCCATCTGACGATCTAATTGTCTGAATGATGACACAAAATATACTGATGAGTTTAATAAAGTTTACTGTATGTCACACAAAAGATGAAGGATCAGTTTTTCTTCAGAAAATCACTGTTAGAGCTGAGTAAACAGTATAAGAAGTGCATAAGTAACTTACATAAATTTCTGTAGAGTTGAGGGAGCATTTTCTTTGAAAACAAAATGAATCCACCTCGTCTTCACTGGCTGGCAGATTTCAAGAGTAAATAAAGAGAGCTATGTGAATGAATACATCCTGCTACAACACCTTCAACGCTTGGGAGATGCTTCGACGCTTCTCGTAAGTGCATTGCTGCAGCAATGGCTGATGTGTACAACTCGCAGTGAACTTGATCAGGGCGGGTCTAAGTTATAATGGCAGTGTCAGTCAACACTCGTGGGCGGGGCCTGTGGCTTTAGTGATGTCACTAAAGCCACATTCTGAAAACGGGTCGTTTGGAGAGACTGCTTTTGATTTATGGAGATTTTTATCACTGTAGGGTGGTTGTGTACACACACTGCCAACACACATTTATGTCCAAACACCATACAAAAGTGAATTTTGCATAATAGGTCCCCTTTAAGAAACTGAAATACACTTTTAAAGTTTTAAGAATAAGAATTCAAAATTGTTCACAGACTTTGAGAGTTCAGGTTAAATGTGCCTTCCTTTTGTGAATCATTTATTCTTTAAAGGTGCTCTAAGCAATGTCACACGTTTTTTAGGCCGAAACATTTTTTGTCACATACAGCAAACATCTCCTCACTATCTGCTAGCTGCCTGTCCCCTGAACACACTGTAAAAAAACGCGGTCTCTGTGTCACGATCCACACACAGGAAGCAAGGGAGAAGATCCAAAGATGCGGTAAGTTATTTATTGGGGGAAATCCGTACTCACAAACAGTCCAGGCAGGGGTCAAAACCAAAGAAGCAATCCAAAAACATAAAACAATACAAACTAGGCAACAAAGCAGACTCGGAAGTGGTGTGATAATAGACAAGGACTCCGTGACACATACTAAACCAGACAGGGTATATATACACACAGAACTAACAATGAAACGGAACAGCTGGGAACAATGATGACGGGAAACAGCTGAGTGCAATAAACAGTGATTGGTACAGGCAAGGATTGTGGGGAATGCAGTTCAGAATTGTGACAGACACCGTGGGGAAGGAGGACATCTAGTGGTGACCCAGGGAACATAAACCAGACACTGTGACATAACCCCCCCTCTACGGAGCGGCTACCAGACGCTCCAAGACACAATACACAACAAAACAAGAGTCCAGGAGGGAGGTGGAATGGTGGAGGATCAGGGGGAGGGATGGAGGGATGGAGGGCCAGGTCCACGGAGGGAAACGGGGACAGGGAGTGACAGTTCATCTGGCGGCCAGGGCGGAGACGACAGTCCATCTGGCGGCCAGGGCGGAGACGACAGTCCGTCAGGCGGCCAGGGCAGAGACGACTTTTCAGGTGGCCATGGCGGAGACAACCTTTCGGACGGCCACGGGGGAGACAACCTTTCGGGCGGCCACGGCAGAGAAGACCCCTCGGGCGGCCACGGCAGAGCAGACAGTCCCTCTGGCGGCCAGGGCAGAGCAGACAGTCCATCGGGCGGCCAGGGCAGAGCAGACAGTCCATCGGGCGGCCAGGGCAGAGCAGACCCCTCGGGCGGCCAGGGCGGAGACGGCCCCTCGGGCGGCCAGGGCGGAGACGGCACCACCGGCTCAGGAACTGGAACTGGCACCACCGGCTCAGGAACTGGAACTGGCACCACCGGAACTGGAACTGGCACCACCGGCTCAGGAACTGGAACTGGCACCACCGGCTCAGGAACTGGAACTGGCACCGGCACCACCGGCTCAGGAACTGGAACTGGCACCACCGGCTCAGGAACTGGCACCACCGGCTCAGGAACTGGAACAGACACCACCGGCTCAGGAACAGACACAGGCACCGGCTCAGGTTCAGGAACAGACACCACCGGCTCAGGAACAGACCCCACCGGCTCAGGTTCAGGAACAGACACCACCGGCTCAGGCTCAGGAACAGACACAGGTACCGACTCAGGAACTGGAACAGACACCACAGGCTCGGCGGCGGCCATCTTGTCCGAAGACCCAGGCTCGGCAGGCGTGACGTGAACAGGCTCGGCGGCGGCCATCTTGTCCGAAGACACAGGCTCGGCAGGCATGACGTGAACAGGCTCGGCGGCGGCCATCTTGTCCGAAGACACAGGCTCGGCAGACGTGACGTGAACAGTCTCTGCGGCGGCCATCTTGTTCGAAGACACAGGCTCGGCAGGCATGACGTGAACAGGCTCGGCGGCGGCCATCTTGTCCGAAGACACAGGCTCGGCAGACGTGACATGAACAGTCTCTGTGGGGGCCATCTTGTCCGAAGACACAGACTCGGCAAATGTGACGTGAACAGTCTCTGGATCAGCAGAAGTGATGGATCGCTGAGGTGGCGCAGGCAGTGTGAGCAGCTCGGGCGGGGCCGGCAGAGCAAGACGCCTGGTCGGTGCGGGCAGAGCAAGACGCCTGGTCGGCGCGGGGAGAGCAAGACGCCTGGGCGGCGCGGGCAGAGCAAGACACCTGGGCGGTGCGTCAGGGACGGTAGTCACCTCCGGGATGGTCTCCGTGTTATGAGCCACCGGACTCGGGACCACCGGCACTGGGACCACCGGCACTGTCACGAAGGGAGTCTTCCTTCTCCTCCTCCGTTTCAGGACCACCGGAACTGGGACCACCGGAACTGGGACCACCGGAACTGTCACGTAGAGAGTCTTCCTTCTCCTCCTCCGTTTCGGGACCACCAGACTCGGGACCACCGGACTCGGGACCACCGGAACTGGGACCACTGGACTCGGGACCACCTGAACTGGGACCACCGGCACTGTCACGAAGGGAGTCTTCCTTCTCCGTTTCAGGACCACCGGACTCGGGACCACTGGACTCGGGACCACCGGACTCAGGACCACCGGAACAGGCTCTGTGCTGGACGGAACCCGTGGCGAAAGGGGCACTGGGCTGGACATCACCAACCCAGGGTCGAAGAGGGGCCAGAGTGGAGAGTGGTGTCGGGACTCCTCTCGACCACCTCCTCTACTGCGGCCTCCACGGGTCCCGCGAAAAATGACTAGGCGGGTTCCCTCAAAACAAATCCTTCTCTCCCGCTCGGTGGCTGGGGAAGAAACACCGGAAAACATACCGCTGGATCTTTGGCGACGGAGTCCTTCTGTCACGATCCACACACAGGAAGCAAGGGAGAAGATCCAAAGATGCGGTAAGTTATTTATTGGGGGAAATCCGTACTCACAAACAGTCCAGGCAGGGGTCAAAACCAAAGAAGCAATCCAAAAACATAAAACAATACAAACTAGGCAACAAAGCAGACTCGGAAGTGGTGTGATAATAGACAAGGACTCCGTGACACATACTAAACCAGACAGGGTATATATACACACAGAACTAACAATGAAACAGGGAACAGCTGGGAACAATGATGACGGGAAACAGCTGAGTGCAATAAACAGTGATTGGTACAGGCAAGGATTGTGGGGAATGCAGTTCAGAATTGTGACAGACACCGTGGGGAAGGAGGACATCTAGTGGTGACCCAGGGAACATAAACCAGACACTGTGACACTCTGTAGACAGCCCAGGCGCCACAAACGGCAAGAAAAACAAACTGGCCCAGCCTGGACCACGAAACATAACAAACAGTGTTCCAGCCCATAACCAACAAGAATGAATTGGGGGTGGAGGTTGGGGGGTTAGTGCGCGTGCACATGAAGGGGGGTGTGGGGAGTGGAGGAGAGAAAAGCATGAAGAGGGAAGTTAGCTAGAGGAGAGATGTCCTAGACAACGACTGAGAATTTTTATATGGCCGACACACAACCAAAGAGACGACGTTCCGATGAAGAAATAGCAAAGAAGAGGGAAAAGGAGAAGGAATGCACAAAGTCACGAATTTACATCGGAAAAGCCTGTTTCAGGAAGCACGGAAGGGAGGGGGAGGTGACGGGATGAGGAGGAGGGAGGGACAATACTTCAAACGTCAACAAGAAGTGGCGTCACCCAACATCGCTTAGAGCACCTTTAAATCTGAGATACTAAAGAAAGAAATGGAATATACCTTAGAGGTTTTGGGACTGTTTCTTTAAAAGTGTTTTAAATGCACAGATTTTGTTGCTGATGAGCTCGTTTGTCGTTCCAAACCTGTACGACTTTAGTTCATTTTCAAAACATGAATAAAGATATTTTGAGTTAAAAATGACAGATTTGCGTGATAGACAGATATAGCTGACACGTATACTTTTAAGGTGGAGGGGGACAACCCCGAAGAAAACTTTTCTTGAAGAAAATCTAGCACTGAACCAACTGGGCAGTCAACTGGATTCACCAACTGGCCTGTACACCACGCAACGAAAACTCTCCATTTTAGGGCATAAATCCTCCTCGTAGAAGGAGCTCTGGAGTGCAACATGGTCTCCACTACCTCAGTAGAAAGACCTGAATCTATGAGCTGAACCCCCTCAGAGGCCAGGCCCACAGTTTCCACAGCTCCGGACGCGGGTGCAACACCGACCCTGACGCCTGGGAGAGAAGGTCCCTCCTGACCGGAATTTCCCACGGAGGACCCTCGAGGAGGGACACAATGTCTGACAGCCACACTCGGCCCGGCCAGAACGGGGCTATCAATAACAGCCGAACCCCGTCCTGGCGTACTCTCTCCAAAACTCCTGGTAGTAATGCCAGAGGGGGGAAGGCATACAGACATAGCCTCGGCCATGTCTGTACCATGGCATCCAACCCCAGGGGGGCTGGGTGCGTTAGGGAATAATACAGGCGACAGTACGTTGTCTCTCAAGATGCGAACAGATCCACCTGAGCTTGCCCGAATCGGCTCCAAAGGAGCTCCACCACCTCGGGGTGGAGTCTCCATTCCCCCAGCACCACTCCCTGTCTCGACAGAGAGTCTGCCGTCTTGTTCATATAGCCCGGAATATAAAGTGCTCGAACTGATAGCAACTTCCCCTGGGCCCAAACCAGAACTCGTTGTGCCAACTTCCAAAGTCGGCGAGATCGTAATCCCCCCTGGCGATTTATGTAAGAGACCACCGCTGTATTGTCCGTGCGAACCAACACATGGTGGCCCCTGAGGTCTGGGAGAAAGTGTCTGAGTGGCAGAAATACGGCCATCAGCTCCAGCTGGTTTATGTGCCAGGAAAGCTGATGGCCGCTCCACAGACCCTGAGCTGAGCGGCCACTCATGGTCGCCCCCCAACCGGTGAGGGAAGCATCCGTCGTTAGCGTTAAGCGACGACAAGGAGCTCCCAGCACCGGACCCTGGGACAAGAACCAAGGATCTTTTCACATAACTAAGGCACGTAGGCATCGCCGCGTGACCTTGATCATGCGAAACGGAGTTCCCCTCGGGGAGAACCCCCTGGTCTTGAGCCACCACTGTAAGGGTCTCATGTACAGCAGGCCAAAAGGAATTACGTTGGACGCTGCTGCCATCAAACCCAAAAGTCTCTGAAACTGTACTACAGTGAGTGACTGGCCTAGTCGTATCCTGCGCACGGCTTCCAGGATCGATTTTACCCTGGCAGGTGCCAAACGGGCTCTCATGGTCTTTGTGTCCCATACTACGCCCAGAAAAGTGGTATTCTGTTGTGGAACTAACACGCTTTTCTTTACATTTAGCCTTAACCCCAACGTCTTCATATGAGCTAGCACAACATCTCGATACTGAGCCGCCTGATGTTCTGACTGTGCCAGGATGAGCCGGTCGTCTATATAATTCAGCACGCGGATGCCCTGGAGTCTCAAGGGAGCCAGAGCTGCATCCACGCACTTTGTGAACGTGCGGGGTGACAGTGCTAGGCCAAACGGAAGAACCCGATACTGGTACGCTTCGCCCCCGAAAGTGAACCTGAGGAACTTCCTGTGTTGCGGAAGGATGGGGATGTGAAAGTATGCATCTTTTAGGTCTATTGTGACACACCAGTCCTCGGACCTGATCTGACACACGATCTGTTTTAACGTGAGCATTTTGAATTAGAATTTTTTGACTGCTCGATTTAGCTGGCGTAGATCTAAAATGGGGCGCAACCCTCCACCCTTCTTTGGAACTATGAAGTACGGGCTGTAAAACCCTGACTCTCTGCTGTGGGGAGGAACCCTCTCTATAGCCTCTTTTTGCAGAAGCGTCTGTACTTCTCCTTCCATCACCAGGCAACATTCTAATCTGAAAAATGAAGCCTACCCGGAAGTGCGAAAAACTGCAATACATCGAAAATCCGCTAGAGGGAGGTCCCAAAAGGGAGCAAATGTCCATAGACCCCATGTTAAAATGTCCGTTTTCACAGCATAAATTCATGTTTTTACAGGTTGGTCCCATGGACTTTTATTGTATTTTGAGGGGGATAAATTTTTTTCTAACTCGTTAGTTTAGATCGTATTTAGATATAAAATGTATGACAAATAAGGGCGTGGTTAACTTTGATTGACAGCTTGATTGACAGCTTAGGCTGCGCCAAGGAGAATGACAACATAAGAATCACCATTTTTTAACACAGTTGAAATATAATACTACTGTTTCTGTATCATGAAATGTAGTTTTAAGAGTTTTTCAGGCGAGAATGTAGTTGTTTAAAGCTCAAATCTGTGGTTTATTTAAAGATTTATGAAAATTTTATCCAGTTGTGAGATCCAGCGATGACCGGGCGCTCGGCATTCATGTACCCCGCCTGGTACAGCTTTTCCTCGGCTAGTCGTTCTGGCGTTTGCCGCGGACTCCGGCGTCTCTGTAGTGGTTAAACATGAGATATAATTCGTCTTGTCTATATCTAACGGGCGATTTTTGGTCTCGTGAATCTATAATTTGTTCCCTGGGCAATCGTTTTGGCTGTGGGGAAGTTTCATAACTTTATAAGCTATTACTTTACCATTGTATGATTAGACTAGAGCACTGATGTTTGACTGAATTGTTTGCTTTATTTGTATAGCTTCTTCTACCTTTTACTTATACTTTTATAATGGCTAATATTGATAAAAGTGAAATTTAACAAAAAGAGACTGGGTTGAGTTTTGTCATTTTAAATTTTAATACAACAAAGATGATCTGTAAAGTTGTTTACTGCAAAATCTGTTGTTTAGTACAAATGCACATATTGCCTGGACCATTTTAAAATGTTTAATATTTTTATAATATATTTAAAACGAAAAGAGGCAGGTTTGTGTTTTATATTTAGTTTTTTTATAAATAGGCAAACGTTATGTGCAGTGAATATAATCAATACGCGTTGCCTGAACCACATTTGTGTGGCTATAATGTTTAAGATTTCTTTAAATGAAAACGAAAAGAGTTAGTATGGTGTTTTATAACATATTTCGTTGCCTAAAATATACACAGAGATAACCTGAGTAGCAGAGCGAGCTGAGTGACGCGCACTGCGTCAGAAGGTGGGCGGGGTTAGGATTTCCCAAGATTTTCCAAGATGGCGCCGCCCATGCCCCCCATAAACAGCTTCAAAACCGTTCTTCAGAAAGTCTATGGGTGACGTCACAGACGCTTTGTCCATATTTTTAACAGTCTATGGTACTACCCCGTTGAACCTGGGCGGGCGTGACCCGAACTGAATTCTGTACCCTTTTTTTACTGTTCGCAGGACCCAGTCTGAGACATTTGGCAGAAGTTTCCACGCTGCCAGATAATCTACTAAGGGAACCAGCCTCTTGAGGCTGGCCTCTGATGTTATTTGAGCGGCCAGCTCGGTGTCCTGAAACGGCGCACCGGCAGGAAGCAACCGAACTGACCCACTTCGAACCCTCCTCGGAGGGTGCGAGCTTCCCCACGCCACTACGTTTCCGGGCGGACATGGAGATTTGAACTCGCTGAGGACCGCTGCGCCCTGAAGCACCAGAGGTGGCAGGGTTGGCAACACGGCCCCCTGATGGCACCGAGAGGAGGCGAGTGCCTCGACACACCGCTTCCCCTCGGAGGGGCTGCCATCAGAAGAACTTCTTCGCCGAGGCCTTCCTGGAGATAATCACAGTCCTCATATTCTGCTTTACCTCGGGAAGACCTCGGCTGAGCGCGTTGTCCCGACCCCCAGTCTCTCTGTGGGGGAGCACGGGCAGCCACGCTCACTTTTTGCTCGGCTCTATGAGAGGAGGGTGTACTCGACTGGGGCTGCTCCCGCCCAGCAGCCCCAGAGACATACATTTTTCGGGGGAGAAATTTTTGGAAAGCCGCTGCCTGCTTTTTTGCTTCTTGAAACCTATCGACGACTGAGTTTACTGAGTCGCCAAAAAGGCCGGCAGGGGAGACAGGAGCATCTAACAAGAATTTTTTATCTCTTTCCTTGATGTCAGATAAATTCAACCAAAGATGCCCTCTCCCTGGTGGCCCGAAGAGACAAATCAGCTGCCCTCCTGATCTCCCCTATTGTTTCTCTCCCTACTTCTTCACACTCATCATCTATGTCTTTTAGCAGGTCCGCCTGATATGCCTGTAAGACCGCCATAGTATGTAAACTGGCAGCCGCCTGACCTGCTGCCGAGTATGCCCTACCCACTAAAACCGATGTTGTTTTTACTGGCTTAGTGGGCAGCTGCGGGGCTTTCAGCGACGATGATGCAGACTCAGGGGAGAGATAGCTCGCAAGCGTCTCTTCCACCTGAGGCATCGCCGCATAACCATGTTCTTTTAAACCCATTATATTTGAGTATTCAGATGTTGCTGGGTTAAATACTCTAAATGATACCGGTCTAATCCATGACTTCGACACCTCAGTGTGGAGGTCAGGAAAGAACGGTAAGCCCCGCTTTGGAGGTTGTGATCTGGATGGCAGAAAGTGTTCATCTAATTTGCTTTTTGACTGACGGGCTTCCTGCTCATCAGCTGGCCAATCTAAATTTAATCTAGCAACAGCGCGAGTGACAACCTCCAAAAGCTCCTCTTGTGTGTGTGTGCGTGGTTGTGGTGGTGAAAAACTTTCATTTTCATCTATTTCCAGGGTTACAACATCCAGTTCCTTGGAACTGGACTGTTGCTGCCCCTGCACTTCAGCGCGAGCAGAAGAAACCGCCGCGCGTGCTTCTGACTCGTGAACTGAAGTGTCAGATCCAACGGGTAAAGGAAGAGATAGGGGATCTCCCGTCTCTAGCCCCGCCGTTAGATCCATCTGCGAACCCCAGGACGCGCGCCTCCGCCGTGCCTCGGCAGCAGCGGGACCCGAGCAAAGAGTGCTCGGTGGGACCGGAGAGTTTTCATTGCCAGCCTCTCACAATGCTCGCAGGCAGCCCCCTCGAGAGCTGACTGAGCATGCTCCGGTCCCAAACACATCACACAAAGCTTGTGTGTATCCCCAACTGTGAGAAAACGAGGGCAGGGAGTAACACACTGCTTAAACTGCTGCTTGCTCATTTTTATATATATTTATATTGAGAGACAAACACACATCAAATAGACAGAACGATTTCACATAGAGCGCTTGTGAAGACACAGAAGCTGACATTGTTTGGTTCAGGGGTGCTTCATAGTTTCCTGGTCAATGACGTCACCCGCCTATGACGTCTCGTCACGCCATTGGACTGATTTCACGAGTGCTTCATGACGCAATCACGCAGGGGCGTTCCCGCAGCGCTTGACGCAGCGCGAGTTCCCTTGAAAGGGAACCGCTAATTACTTAATGTCGCCACAAGGGGTCACCAAACAATTATTAAATGATCAAAACAGTAATTTTGGTGAAATAGTAAACAATTTTTTTAACCCTGTTGCATCAATAGTTGCCTTGGTTTTAGTGTGTAAAACGGGCACAGTAAGTTTTACAGTGCAGAAACACTTCCGAGAGAGCTTTTCAAAGGGATGTTCAGAACCTCCCCACTTATCCTAAAGGAAATACTTCTTTTTCAAATCTATCAAGATTTGCTATGATTTCTGTAACATTTAGGGCAGTGACTATTTATACTGAGTGCAAATAGCTTATCTTGTTGGCAAAGGCTATTTTTACCTCCTCAGCCCATCATTTCAGTAGCATGTATTTAAATTGAATTAGGCCATCTAATTTGTAACTTTCTTAATATAAGAATGGGGTAGGAGTTTATAAGATTTTTTTTCTTCATCCTACTCCTGTTCTTCTTGTCATGGAATGTGTGTTTGTTGGATTGTTGGATTTCGTGTTGTATTACCATGAAAAGAGAATAAATAAATGAAATGAAATGAAATGAAATGAAATGAAATGAAATGAAATGAAATGAAAAATGAAATGTATTAGTAGCATATTACACCTACTAACATATTCAACTATTAAACTACAGATATTATATCTAATGCTGGGTACACACCAAAAGATTTTTTACATCTTATAAGATTTTCAAAATGTGATTTAACCGTTTTGCTCCTATAGTGTGTGGTGTGCCATGATGTGACAAAGACCGTAGATTTTCAACCAGAGTCTCGACTGTGAACACAGGAAATCTCGCAAAATCTTGCGAGACCTCAGAATAAGCATGGCGGACGATATGCAGGAAGAAACTGCGATGATAGTGTCTGTAAAGGTTTTACACAACACGTTGTTTAAACATTTGTGCTGTTGCCACAAATCAACAAGCTGATCCTCCATCTCTGCTGTCCACATCAATTTCACTTTGTGCTGCGCCATGACTGCGTTTGTTATGCTTCCATATCACTCTTCCCCCATAAAAACTCAGCTGCCACCATCTTGTTAGTGACTGTATTCAAAATGACCTTTGAGGACTTTACTGTTACCGCCTTGTTGCAAGGCTGATTGTTTTGTACTTTTTTTTTCTTAACAGAAGTTTTAAAATAATTTACAGAAAGAATAAAAAATAATTTCAACTCAAATCTATGTTTCATGCAAACATAGTTATTTATTTGATAAGTAGCCAACTAATAAGTGGGATAATTGTGACAGTGACGGGACATCACCAAGTTTATTTTGTAAAAATGACCAGTTTACAATGCATTTTTCTTACATTTTAAATTATTTCTATGGAATAACATGCATTGGTGGATTGTGCATATGGGATGTGAGTGATTCATAATATTATTTGCTGGTAGACTTTAGCTGCAAACAATAAGGCTGAAAGTTTCATATCAGAGTTACAGAGGACTGAGCAAATAACAGGACTACCATCCCAATTCTGCTGTGCCACCCTTGAGCTCTTCGTACAGAAGACGCTGAACTACATGCAGGGGGATTTTCCCATACCCCTAATTTCTTTGAAAGACACTAATCACAATTGACATTGCTTTCAGACCTCACTTGTAGTTTTGTTAGCAACCAGAAGGTGGCGCACAGGTCATGTTTAGGAGCATGTTACACATGTAATCTCAGCACTGCAATCTGAAAGTGTGAGCTTTAGCTTTTGAATTTAACCACATTGACAACAATAACACATTGACAGAGATCATGAGATAAAGGACCGACCAGCTATACATGGATGGAGGCTATTACAAAAGTCTGATTTGTCTCAAGATGCACACCTGGCTTAATCCTGGCTTAATCTAAGCCTTGTCTGTGAAACCAGGCGATAACACTTCATCTGTGCATACAGGGCTTAGAGTACAATTAAAAATTTTATTTGCCAGTATTTTCACAAGCACAAGCATATTGTCATCTTTGTGGGGACAAATTGGACAAACAACATTTAATGTGTCACAGAAATCCACGTTTTCATAAAACACATGATCAGTGAACTTAAAATGACACCACAGCAGAGAAAGTTTAACCTTCATCCTTCTCTGTAACACATCTTTCCCTTGCGGGTCAAAATGACCTGAAGCCCTAAAATTATACTTAATTTTTTTTTTGTCCAGAAAGCTTATTTTATATAATTTTGATCATATTTTTACATTTTTAATGCATTTTTTTGAGATTTTTTTATTTTATTTACCTTTAAATGACTAGATTTGATCAATAAATAATAAATGAATAGTAATTTAAGCACATTCCTCACATTCGTTCAACTTAAATTCAAAATAACTCACAATTTCATGCATAACCCTTTTAATTCAGCTCAAAATATCTTACATTGGGTTTCTTTGCCGACCTCTTGTGGAAAAAATAATAATATAACATGATGTTTCATGACTCTATCCACTAGGCCTTATAGCTCTATATGGAGCAAATGAGCTTTTCTGCTGGGTCCTAATGTCAGTTTTTCTTCACTATGCATTCAGATACACATGTAGACATTACAAAATATATATATATATATATATATATATATATATATATATATATATATATATATATATTTTTTTTTTTTTTTTTTTTTTTTTTTTTTTTTTTTTTTTGGCAAAGTTTTAGCATTTTTAGTTTGAATTTTGAGCATTTTTAGGTTTTTCTATGTGTCCTGAAGCATTCCTCGCATTCCATTCATTCCTAAGGGGGTCAAATTGATCCGCAAGGGAAGGAATTGTTACTTTTTTAAATTTCAACCACAAAACTCCTCGAATCCATTAAAAAAGTGTTTTTGTATATTCGTGGTTCAAGTGCAATAAAAGTCCTTGGGTCTTGGACCCTCTGATGAACACTCAATATTTTTAAAAAATTTAAAAAATGATTTGAAATGAAAGGAAGTTAGTGAGCGTTCCATCAGTTGTCCCAAATCAGCTTTCCCTCACACTGACTCTAGGCTATCCAAATAGTTGAGCTATAGTATATGACCGGATACAAACTGTTTTTCACAAGAATTAATTCCAAAGCTGAATTACAAAAAGTGAACAGTTGAGTTGTTTCTGCAGTTCTGCGGTCAGTTTTTCTTTGCAACCTATTTTTTTAATGACATGATTGTCATCTTGATTTGAGGCAGACCTGGTCTAACCTGTTTGACAAGTTTAGTGAGGCAGTTTAATCAGTGCTTGAAGTTCCCTCATATAAACCTAACCAACCCACACTAGCCCTCTCTGTCTGCCCAAACAAAGTCCCCTCATCGCCTCAGTATTTTTGCATTTTTCCCCTTTCTCATTCTTTTAAGAACATGTTTGATACTTTCTGCCTCCTTTATCTCCCCCTTCTCTGTCTGTATATTTGTGTGTGTGTGTGTGTGTGTGTGTGTGTGTGTGTGTGTGTGTCTGTGAGAGAGAGAGAGAGAGAGAGAGAGAGACAGAGAGAGAGAGAGAGAGAGAGAGAGAGAGAGAGAGAGAGAGAGAGAGAGAGAGAGAGAGAGAGAGAGTGCATGTGTGTGTCAGAGAGAGAGAGAGAGAGAGAGAGAGAGAGAGAGAGAGAGAGAGAGAGCTTGATTCCTTGGTTTCTTTTGAAAAGCAAGGACACAATGGGGTCTTTCTCAGATGGGTTCTGTCTCCATTAAAGACCCTGGGAACACTGCACGGACCCCTCAACCTCCTCTTAAAGGGCCAGAGAACTCTCCATCCAAAACAACCTGAGAGCGCAACAACAATCCCATGCGTTTTCATGGGAAAAAGTAGGAATCAATTATTCATGAAGGATGCGTGAAGCCCACCTATCTTACACTCTCCCTGAGTTCGCCCAAACAAACTTCACCCATATTTATTATCTTTCCCAAGCCCTGTATGAACATGCTGTACTCTCTCACCCGCAGACATAACCATGAGAGCGACATAACAAACTAGAAAACAAGAGATTATACACACAGAGACACACAAAGTAGCGTGTGTCTATTTTTATACTCAATGTGACTGAAGTTTAAATGTCCTCACTTGAGCAAAGATCATCAAAACATCATATTCTTAAAGTGATTCATGAATTTTTGGAATATTTTCTCTAGATTGAACAGGTTTTACACAAATATACACAACCAGTTACAAGATTAGATGATGTATTATTATTAGTCAAGTCAAGTGTGCAAGTCAAGTCACATATAGCGCTTTTTACAATACTGACTGTTTCAAAGCAGCTTTACAGTGATAACAGGAAAATAATGCAACAAAGTTTGTTTCGGGTGTACAGCAGATCTAGATCAAAAGATCAGATACTGTCTAACACATTTGAGTACTATTAAAATCATTAAAACTATAAAATAACTCATGTGGGATTTACATAGTGTTAATTTGCCTAGAGTATGGACTATCTTTCAGCCAAACTTTAACTTTAGTCATTACATAAAACGACTCACCCTTAGACAATCTCAGTCAGATTTAAAGCAAGCATGTTCTATCTATATTTAGTGTGTCCTTGGGTTTAGTCGAGTCTGCTATAGGTGAAGGGGGTTGTTGTGTATTGGAGCACTGAGAGGGAGGGCGAGATGGAGGAGGAGGAGGAGGAGAAAGAATGGACAAAAGTTGAGTGGAGGAATGTGAGTTTGTCTGAAGGGGAATAAAGGCGTCCTGATGGGAGAGAGTTTTGGAGGCAAAGGGAAATTCTGACACAAATACGCGTCGTGATTCCAAAAATAACAACTCTGACTGGCTGGAAAACTCTGGAGCGCTTTTTTGGTTTTGGCTTCTCGCGCTTCAATAGCTCACTTCACGTTCAGGATTACTAAATCTTTTTTAGCTTTAAAAAAAAAAAAAAAAAAAAAAAAAACGAAATAAAAGAAGTTAACGCTGCTTTTGGAAACAGATTTTGATGACAATTTTGGGGACGACCTGACAGCTTCTATTTTGAACTTGAGGATTCGAGTTTTCCTCTGTTTTTTCTTCTGAAACTTTTTGAAGTTGAATAAGGAATCTGCCAGAATCGCTCATCTGTGGGAAGTTGAAGCGCTGGAGCGCTGGAGCGATGCGATGATGATGATGCGATCTAAGTCCACCGTCACTGAGTCCCACACGACACCGAACCCGAACACGAAACCAGACAAAAGAATGACCGGGTCGAACCTTTTCACTCTGTTACTCTTGCTAGTGTTGCGCCTCGGGTCCGCGGAGCATGTGTCAGGTACGAGATTTGTGGATTCAAAACTTTTCAAATCAATGCATTAACGTTTGAAAGGTTTCCTGAGCTTCACCCTGATTTAATATTAGTAGGATAATCGTAAAACAGTTGTCTGAAAAATTATTCGGACACTATTGGCTAGTTAGTCTTTAAACATGTTTGAATGTCATTGAATTAGAAAACAAGAGTTAAGGATGAAGGTAAAGTATTGTGAGGCTTTTTATTTGAACATGTTCGTAGTTAAATGTAAACTACATGTCTACATATGTGGTTACTTTGCAGTGTAACTGTGAACTTGAGGGGAACGTTTTATACTCACTACAAATCGCCAAAGGAAAATGCAAATAATTGCAATTCAGACAAATGAATACAGTTTTAAGAAAATATATTGTGACTAAAGTGTCCAAAAACTTTTTGGGGCCTGTATAGCATCTTTTAGATCCCATATGTCATGTCATTGATGACAGTAATAAATAAACAGTGAAAGATGCTTGACAACATAGGCATGTTCACTCTGAACTCATGTATGGACTTTGCTCTATTTATGTCACACCGGTTTTGCTCAGTGGCTAGTTTTAGAAGTTTGTGTGATATTATTATAATTATTTCAATTTTCAAAACAATTGGTCTGTTTTCATCTGACAGAGCAAAGCTAAATCCTACATTGAAGGAGGGACCTGAGGTATATCTTGAGACAAGAATATCTTATAGACTTGAGGGTGGGCTCTTTTGACTTAGTAAGGTTCGTAAGAAACCACCCCCTAACAACACCCTAACAATAACATTGCATGACCTTAGCAACTAGCCATCCTAGCAACCACACTGCGTCATGTGTGACTTTTGCAACCAAGCATCATTTACATTTTCCTCAGGATACGTAAAAGTTGTTTGTAACACTGTCTTGCACAAGATAATGGGTTTGAGTGTTTATCAGATACAAACTTAAAGTTGTTTCAAGTTGTCAATGAGTGGCCCTTATGTGTGCTGTCAAATTGAGCGAAGAATCTGAGTCTGGTAGAGCGGACACTTGTCAGACTCTCCCATCAAATCTCCCAGACTGTGAAGACAGGCAGCCTAAACATGCAGCGTGGATAATGTGGGGAAGTGGGGACCGGTGAGGGATTTCAGAAAGAATGTGACTCATGGGCCATGCTGAATCAGACAGGGAAAATGATGGATTGGGTTTGGGGCAAAGGGACGGATGAGGGGATGAATTGAATGAAGAATGGAATAAAAATCCACGGGAGGAGACACAAGTGTTTGGTGGACAAGTGAAAACATAAAGGAAGAAAGAAAAAGAGATTTGTGTTAGACTGGGCCGTAATGGAGAGGGGTGCTCTCCTGCAGGTTAGTAGTTGTCTTTGACAGGTTTTTACTGATGAGAGAAACACCATGACATTTTACAAGAATGTACAATATAGTGTTATGGAGGAAGTGCTATAATGAAAAATGCAAGTCAAAATGAAATCAAAATTGGCCCTATTTTTTTGCTTATTGCATTAATTTAGTCAACTTTTAGGAGTACACTGTATATAGATTACATATAGTTGGCCTTAAACCTAACAGATATGTCATGGACTAAAAGATAAAATTTTGACAAACTGAACTGATCATTGCAGAACGTCTCGGTTACATATGTAACCCTCGTTCCCTGAGTAGGGAACGGAGACGTTACGTCGGATGATGACGAATGGGGTTTCGCTTAGAAAGCCTGTCATCTTCGAGTATATAAAACGAGCCAATGGCAATGAAATGCCATGGGTCTGCGGAATTTGCATAGCGTAACTCCGCCCTACCCTGGGGGTATATAAGGAAGTGCGCTAGCAACATGCAGATATGTCTTCGCTGAGGAGCCGAGACTGAACTCAGGCGTTCCAGCGGTACAGCGGAAGTGGCAGGGAGACGTAACGTCTCCGTTCCCTACTCAGGGAACGAGGGTTACATACGTAACCGAGACGTTCCCCTTCGTAGTCACTCTGAGTTATGTCGGATGACGACGAATGGGGTTCCCAGTGTAATCACGCCACCTCTCGACTGTCTTCCAGTGCCCTGCGTAAGTCTGAGCTCCCTGTCGTGAGACTAGCATGGACGAAGGAGTCCTACTTAACACAGGGATACTAAGGTACACTGGGAAGCATATCTCAGTGGAAATATGCAATTATGCCCAGCCCGAAGGGGGGGACTTGAAATACACATATGACCCCGGGGGGCTGCATATGGAGTATCACTGGGGTGTCCAGCCGCAGGTGGAATATTTCAACCCCAGGGGTGGCAAGGTGGCTTGCCAAGGGAAAGACACATGCTCAGAGAGGCTTACAGTGGAATACACATGTGGGGGTCACCCAGAGGGGGAACCATGCACATGGAAGCACCTAGCCAAGCGCGAAAGCTGCCAGTGGCATAACTCTGGCGTTGACGTCGTCAGTGCTGGAGGAGACTCAGGGCTTATTAGGCTCACCTGAGAAGAATATCGCACGTATCCCATCCGTGGAGAGGAATGGCGAGCAAGCGAAGACACCTGAGCAGAATCTCTTACAGGCTAGTTGAAGCGAGTACATGAGAAGAAACTGGCTCCACTCGGAGATTGTAGAATCTCGCGAATGTGTTAGGTGTCGCCCAGCCTGCAGCTCTGCAGATGTCTGTTAGCGAGGCGCCATGCGCTAGAGCCCAAGAGGATGCCACACTCCGAGTGGAGTGGGCCGTCACACCAAGGGGGCATGGTCGACCTTGCTGCTGGTATGCCAAAGCAATGGCGTCCACTATCCAGTGAGACAACCTTTGCTTGGAGAGAGCCTTTCCCTTCAGCTTCCCACCATGACAGACAAAGAGCTGATCTGAGGTCCTGAAAAACGCGTTCTGTCTACGTAAGTACGGAGTGCACGTACTGGACAGAGCAGTGCCAAGGCTGGGTCTGCCTCCTCCAAGGGCAGCACTTGCAGGTTCACCACCTGATCTCGAAAGGGAGTGGTGGGAACCTTGGGCACATATCCAGGCCGGGGTCTCAGGATCACGTGAGAGTTAGCCGGTCCGAATTCCAGGCACGCTTCGTCAACCGAAAATGCCTGCAGGTCCCCTACCCTCTTGATGGAGGCCAATGCAACCAGGAGCGCTGTCTTCATTGACAGGAACTTAAGCTCCACTGATTGCAGAGGCTCAAAGGGAGCACTCTGCAGGGCAGTTAAAACCACTGAGAGGTCCCAAGAGGGAACGAGAGGAGGGCGAGAAGGATTCAGTCTTCTCACTCCTCTCAGGAACCTGATTATCAGGTCATGCTTTCCCAGAGACTTACCATCAACTGCGTCGTGATGTGCGGCAATGGCGGCAACATACACTTTCAGGGTGGAGGGAGACAGCCTTCGCTCCAAGCCTTCTTGCAGGAAGGAAAGCACGACACTGATCGGGCATTTCGTGGGTTCTTGATGTTTAGAAGAACACCAGTTGACGAAGAGGTTCCACTTCAATGCATAGACATGTCTCGTGGACAATGCTCTAGCGGAAGTGATGGTAGCCACCACCGCTGGTGGTAGGGTACTCAAACCTGCCTCGTCCCGTCCAGGAGCCACACGTGGAGGTTCCAAAGATCGGGACGAGGGTGCCATAGGGTGCCCCGTCCCTGAGAAAGAAGGTCTTTCCTCAGAGGAATTGGCCAGGGAGGTGCTGTCGCGAGGAGTATAAGTTCTGGAAACCAGGTGCGGTTGGGCCAATACGGGGCAACCAAAATCACCTGCTCCTCGTCCTCCCTGATCTTGCGCAAAGTCTGCGCAAGAAGGCTCACTGGGGGAAATGCATACCTGCGGAGGCCCCGCGGCCAGCTGTGCGCCAGTGCATCCGTGTCGAGCGTGCCCTCGGTCAGGGAAAAAAACAGGTCGCAATGGGACGAGTCGTGGGAGGCAAACAGATCTACCTGTGCGTCCCCGAACTGATCCCAAATCAGCTGAACCGTCTGGAGATGGAGTCTCCATTCTCCAGCGAGAGGCCGAAGCCGAGACAGCTTGTCGGCCGCCTAGTTCAGGTCTCCCGGGATATAAATGGCTCGAAGCAACCTCAGATGCTTCTGACTCCATATGAGGAGGTGGCGGGCGAGTTGCGACATACGGCAGGAGCGTAGACCACCTTGACGGTTGATGTACGCTACTGTGGCGGTATTGTCTGATCGGACTAGTACGTGTTGACCCTTGAGCAACGCATGGAAGCGGTGCAGGGCAAGGCGTACAGCCAGCAACTCGAGGCAATTGACATGCCAGAGGCGCTGGGGTCCTGTCCAGGAGCCCGCGGCAGCATGTCCATTGCACATGGCGCCCTAACCCGTGGTGGAGGCATCTGTCGATACAACAACATGCCTGGAAACTCGTTCTAAGGGAACTCCGGCCCGTAGAAAATTGAGGTTTGACCACGGGGAGAAGGTCTGACGGCAGGTCGGAGTCACTGGGACTTGGAGCGTGCCGTGTTGCCATGCCCACCTCGGGACTCGATTGCGAAGCCAAAGCTGAAGCGGTCTCATATGAAGCAATCCGAGTGGCGTTACTGCGGCTGCGGATGCCATATGCCCCAGGAGCCTCTGAAAAAGTTTCAGTGGAACCGCACTCTTGCCCTCGAATTGACGAAGGCAAGTCAGCAGTGACTGCGCGCGCGCTCGCTCGCAAGCTGCGTGCACATGGCGACCGAGTCGATCTCCATACCGAGAAAAGAGATCCTCTGCACGGGGCAGAGTTTGCTTTTCTCCCAGTTGACCCGAAGGCCCAGACGAGCTAGGTGCCGGAGCACAAGGTCCCTGTGTTCGCAAACCTGGTCTCGAGAGTGAGCTAGGATCAGCCAGTCGTCAAGATAGTTCAGGATGCGAACCCCGTGTTCTCGTAGGGGAACAAGGGCTGCCTCGACGACCTTCGTGAAGACGCGAGGAGACAGGGCTAGCCCGAAAGGGAGCACCGCGTACTGGTATGCCTGCCCCTCAAAAGCAAACCGAAGAAACGGTCTGTGTCGAGGAAGGATGGAGAAATGGAAGTAGGCGTCCTTCAGGTCGATCGCTGCAAACCAATCCTGTGGCCGTACGCATTCGAAAAGGCGTTTGGTCGTAAGCATCTTGAACGGCAGCCTGTAAAGGGAGCGGTTCAAGACGCGCAGGTCCAGGATAGGTCGTAATCCACCGGATTTCTTCGGTACAATGAAGTAAGGGCTGAAGAAGCCGGACTTCATTTCGGCTGGAGGGACAGTCTCGATCGCACCCGTCGCCAGTAGGGTGGAGGGTATGAGAGGAGCGTGGCCCGTGGGCCCTGCCAAAGTACCCTGGCCACCAGCCAAAGTATCCCCTCTCGAGGAAGAGATAGATTGGGTGTGGCAGAGGGGACTCTCCCACAGAAATCAATGAGTCTCGATCTATAAACATCGCGATGGTCATGTTCCCGCAATGAAAACATGACTCATCCACGAGCGCTGCCGAGCGTGATTAAGCCCAACACGCAAAACAGCGCTCGTGACCGTTAGACATATGAGTCACGCGCCCACATCCAGAAAATACACGGGCGAGCCGTCTTGAAAAAGACGTGCCGCGTGCAGCTCTTTTAGAGAGAGAAAAAAGCTCAGCAGAGTGCTGAAGCGCCCAGGGAGAAACACACACACTGTCGGCAGATCACTGCACAGATCAGCAGCAGGCAATGCGATCTCGCTGGAACACGCCGTCACACCAACACACTGAAGAGCCGCTCGTCTCGTAGAGTGAAGATGATACAGAATGGCTTGTAGGAGTGAAGAAAACTCTTGGCTCCGAAGTGAAAACATATCTGCATGTTGCTAGCGCACTTCCTTATATACCCCCAGGGTAGGGCGGAGTTACGCTATGCAAATTCCGCAGACCCATGGCATTTCATTGCCATTGGCTCGTTTTATATACTCGAAGATGACTCCGATAACTCGGAGTGACTACGAAGGGGAACTGTCATATACAGGACACTTTTCACAATACAATCAGTTCTAAATGGAAAGATTCTTCTTGTTAAATAGACAAGAATACAGAAGTTTCTTCTTGATGAGCAAACAGTTTCTTTACAAAAATATGCAACATCAGGAAAAGTAAAAAGGATGACTTTTAACATTCATATCTAAAAGGAAGCTGTGTGCACATAAAGAGAGTTGAGGTTAGAGTTGACTGGCCACATTCAGGCCATCATAAAAGGAGAGATGGTAAAAAGAACTAGTGAAGGTAAAAGCCACTAGACTATAGCAATATATATAAAAACTAGCTATGACAGGAGGGTTTAGTGGGCCTCATTTTAAACATCAACTTGGGACTCACATCTCTGAGTGAGTGAGTGTGTGTGTGTGTGTGTGTGTGTGTGTGTGTTCTCCTAAACCTTCCATGAAAGATTGACTGTGTCAACATGTTGTTCAGCCCATTCATATTTGAACAAACTTCAGATGCATTGGAAGAAATGAAAAAAAAAATATATCCTTTAACTTAAATTTGTACGTTTTGTGTTTCTGTTGAGTGTGCCCCTGAATGTGAAGAGTGGGCCGAAGTTTCCGAAAGTCGGTTGAATAAAAAAAAAAAAAAAAAAAAGTCGGTTGGTTGAGTTGTTGAGAAAGTAGGCCCACATAGAAGAGGGATGATTGTGTTAGTGCTTTGGATGCTATATCAGACTGGGTGAAATAATTTTCATAGGGTCAAAGGTTAAAGGGTCAGGGCAGTGTCTGACAGGTTTGAAAGTCCAAAACTTGAGTTATTAACACTTTCCCCGCCATTGACGGAAATTTCAGTCATTTGTGAGAAAACGCTTCCCCGCGATTGACAAAAATTCCTAGCTTTCCGTGTTTTCACTGTTATACGGTAGGGGACACATCTTCTGAAAGAGCGCTGAATCTCCGGATCAAAACACAGGCAGGATGCAGGAATAAGCGATAGCAAATGTAAGCAGATCATGCATATGTAAAATAACGTGATCATCAACATTAAACAGCATATAAATCAAAACTGCGTAATGTTACTGAATGAAATGTCGACCCAGGATGTGCTCTAGGACTGTGAAGCTTTTAGGGTGTTGATGAACTCGATCTACTCCATCTGTGTTTGATCATCATCGTTCTGAATCTGATCTGGATGGGGTTGTTTTTATGAAACTCATACCCGCATTCAAATGTTGATAAACAATGAATGCATGAAGCTAGAATAAAATGTTTTTTTTTTTTTTTTTTTTAAGCAGAGGGTCTGTTCTTTCTTTTTGATATACTGCATGTTCAGATATTCATACAACAAAATATTCTGGGGGCCATGAAAAGTTGGTGAAAATGATCAAAAAGCAGTGGCTGGCAACTTTTTTTTTTTAAATCCCTGGCGGGGAAAGAGTTAAGCCGGAAGGAATTTGGAATGAGTTGCATCATCCGAAGCTAAACTACATGGATCTGGCCGGATTACATGCCTCTGGTATCTCTCAGGCTTCAGCTGCAGAGCTTGTTATCCACTCCATGCTGACCAAAGAATTTAAAACATTCCAGTTCTTCAGGCAGATGGGCATGCATGGAGCCAGTGGAAAGTGGACCACCGTGGCCAAGCTGATGTTTGACAGAGAGCTGATTTGCAGTCTTACCGTCTTACTTTGTTGCCTCGCCTACAAAATCAGTTCACAGACATACCCCACTGGCATTGAAAAGGAGGTTTGTCTGATAGGTTCATGTGATGTTCACTTGGATTGAGACAAAGAGGTAAAAAAAACCCTTAGACTTCAATGGAAGGGCCTGAGCCATAGCATTGACACTTTGGGGTGAACTCATTGTAACCCCTAAGAAGAAGGGTGGTTTTTAGCCCATGTCCTGGACTCAACACACCTGATTCAGCTTATCGGTGACACTACAAGATAGGTGTGTTAGATAAGGACCAGGGCTGGGAAACACTGAGCTCCACAGAGAAATACCCTAAAAATACTTACAACACCTTAGCCACCGCATACCAATGAGCCTTGCAAGAACCGTGCAACGTTTTCTTCAGGGAATGTAAACAGCAATTTTTTTTAATAAAGTCATCATGATTTTTTTTTATCTTCTGATGAATGAACCCTTTCAATATGATAACCAGCTCTTGTTTTTGTGGTCATTTACCATTGTAGTGTTTTGACGTACTTTGGAGCACCATGTAAAAGTCTTCCCGTGGCAATTATTTAGCACTATGTTTCAAATGACCAAAAATTAGCTTAATTTATCTTACTCTTCAAAACTAACATAGGTTGTATAAGCTGAAGTGATGGACTTGACTTTACCTCTGACTTAATGATTTTTCCATGGTCTTTCTGCACTGCGCAGGGCTGAGTTTCGTGGAGAGCCCTGGGAATGTGACTTCCTCTCTGGGGAAGGCAGTGGAGGTTCGGTGCATCCTGCGAGCAGACGGGGTGGACCTTGGACCGCTGGACGTGATCTGGCTGAGGGAGGGAGAACCGCTGCACCTTACTGAGCTCAACCTGATTCAGATCCCCATAGATGAAAACAGCTGGCAGGTTACCAGTAAACTGAAGTAGGAATGCCGTCTTTACCGTGCATATCTGTTTCTTTTGGACATTTACACTGCCATTCAAGTGAATTGGTTTTTCTGTTTCCTCTGTCCATGATTGGTGTTGGCACCATTACTTTTATAACTAGCGTGTTGCGTATTATTGCGTTAATGCCTGATAAAAAGACTGAATTACGTTAAATCCTGAATTTTTGGACAGTAACGTGATAGTTACAGTACACAGAAAAATATTTTGCTTATTAGAAAAAGCAACAAGGGTCTTATTCTATAAATTCTAAAAGTAATATATTACTTTACTTGCTACTTCTGAACGTAATCTCATTATATATATATATATATAAAAAAATAACTTCCTTGTGCTTTCTCTAAAGCTGATTGGTACAACAGCTCATAGGTCTGATCCCCAATGAACACACATACTGATCAAACTGAAACCTTTTTAGTGTTTGCCAAATGAATACATCAAAATGTGACTACAATGTCAGATTAAAAGCATCCACTTTCTGCTTACAGGATAGAGAAGGTAACGCTCTCAGATATGGGCTCCTATCAGTGTGCGGTTTACTTCGATTCAGAGGAGACATTATCCGATGAGGGGTACATCCAAGTAGAAGGTATTATCTTTCTTTAGTGTATGTTACTTAAAATACAAGGTTCTCTTTAAATCACATGGGCTTTGTGATGGGAATATATGTGCAGAGAGGTGGAAACAAGCTTTGGGAGTCTGGCCTGGGTTGAGACTAACAATAGACTGTACTGTTGGGAACTCCTCTATAGCACATTATTGATACATTTATAGATTTTCAACCTCTCTATTTTCTCCTTCAGGTCTCCCTCATTTCTCAGTGGAACCACACCATTTGTCAGTAGTGGCTAATGTAGAGCTGAGTCTGCACTGTGAGGCTCATGGTCCTCCTGAACCTGTGCGGGTCATCTGGCTACAGGACGGGGCTCCTCTCAATAACCTGGATGACCCGATATCACTGTCGCCCTCAACACTCCACCTCTCAGGTATCTATCTTGACTCAACTATATACTGTTATTTACAACTTGGCTTTCCTAACAACAAATTCCTTGTCGCTGTCTGGCGGAAACCTTGTGTTCCTCTCGTCTTTTTTTTTTCATAATCATTGCTTATTGATCACCCTTGAAGTCTTTCTGTGAGTTTTGCAAATATTTAACCAATGAAATGTTGACAAAACCTCGAAGCTCCACCTCTGTTTTGAATGACGTGCCACAGACAGTTTGAGCAGTTTCTGCACCAACAATGCAAGGGTAAATACAGAATTGGTAAAGCGTTTTCTTTACACAAACACTGTGCATATAAAGGCAAAATTTTCATGTATTTGAGGAACAGAGACGAGAGTCTTAGGCTAGCATTTGCTGTCTAGTCATAGCCAGTGTTGGAGAAAGTTACGACTGAAAGTAATGCATTACAATATTGTGTTATTCCCTAAAAAAAGTAACTAATCGCACTAGTTACTTTTTTATGGAAAGTAATGTTACAATTGCGTTACTTTTCCCTCATCTGGACTGGGCTTTCTTGTATGTTTTTAATGGCAAAAAAACAAATAAGCCTCAGGCTGAATGAAACGCAGATTCACTTCTGTGCTGTAGAGGGCGCAGCTCCAACAAACCTTTAGCTGTGCTGCCATTCTGGATTGTAGAAGAATATTACACAGGAAAAGTTCAACAATTATACTTAAGTAAAAAAACAAAAAAACACAAATGTAATGTTTATCTAAAATCATTTTTGCTTATTTATAAGGTTGAATTGGATCATCAAAGGACAGCTGCAGAGACATTGGTTAATAAAATGAGATAACATATACTTGTGTAATTTAACATATTTAATTATTGCAGGTTTGCATTTTACTGTTTTATTCATTTTGTGTAATACTGGATCAGTTTTTTGTGCAGTGAGATGAGTAAATGCTCACACTAATCCAGAACTACAATTAACATGTATACACAGCGCACAAAACGCCTCTGCACTTACTCCTGATTTCTCTCAACATGGGGACAAGGACAGTCAATAAATGGGAAAACAAAGTGACTTGAGTTGCTTATTTGAAAAATGAACAGATATTTTGTTATTCAATTAAAAATAATGCATTACTTTACTAGTTCAACTCAAATTACTTGTAATGAGTTACCCCAACACTGGTCATAGCTGGGAAAACTTAAGGCTCACACAGATACTATACACACTGTAACCTGTAAGTTGATGAAAACACACTGCATTACACTTACTGCCTCAGATGTGCTCACACTAATGACGGACAAAACACATGGACAAACAAGGTTTCCCTCGACAACGCTGACATGTAACCCTTCTCACTTCAATAATAAATAATGATGCGGTAATGCCATACACTATAATTATTTGCTGCTATTATTAGTGGTGTTTGCCAGTGTTATAAACACTACCCTTACATAACAAAAATATATGGGAATATTTTGTGTTAAAAACTAAAATTTGGAGTTAAAAAACTACTGTCAGGATTTACTAAAGACAAGCAGTGAAACATTTGTGAAAAGGCGTGGACAGGGTTAGTTTTGCAGCTGAACTTATTGCATAAGCATTTGTAGGAGTTTCCCTTCCAGACACAATTTATAGGAGGAGAGTATTTAAATGAATCATTACTAAGGTTTGCGCTCGTCAATGTACCGGTGTTTGCGCCATTATTTACCTCCCAAACAAGCATGTCTTAAACCAGACGCTAACTGATAGATTGTGTTGGTCATTATGGACATGATCCGGTGTCTGTGTTCTTTCATACGCGTGTCGTCACTAGATCACGCTCAGAACTTTCCACTCCCATCAGCACTTTTTTGGAATTGCGCTCTCACGCTAATTTGCCCTGTTTAGTAAATCTGGCCCTAAGTATTAAACTTTGGTGCGTAACCCATCCTGTAGTGTGAAGAAATTCCCCTAGACTTGACGGAGATACCCAAGCCATACCTGAGGCCTTTTGAATAAACTGCTTAGACTAATATTACAAGTTAGTCATCTATTTCTTTCTTTAAGACATTCTTTCTTTAAGACCAGTCTCTCTCGTGCGCGCACACACACACACACACATACATACACACACTCTTTGTAGCAGGCGGCCTGTCTGGCTGTTTTCCAAATGGGAATCATCCTTTGAGACGCTGGCCTTTGCTTACTGGTGAAAGAGCAGCAGGAGATGAGAGGAAGGCCGGACAGGAAGAAAGAGTGGAGGGGGAAAAAAGAGGAGGAGGAGGAGGAGGAAGAGGAGGAGGCCTTTGAAAACCTGCCACAGCAGAGTGCCACATACAGCCTGTGTTGTTGTTCCAGCTGTACTGAGCTGGAGAGAGAGAGAGAGAGAGAGAGAGAGAGAGAGAGAGAGAGAGAGAGAGAGGGAGGGAGAGAGAGAGAGAGAGAGAGAGAGAGAGAGAGAGAAGAGAGAGGGAGGGAGAGAGAGAGAGAGAGAGAGAGAGAGAGAGAGGGAGGGAGGGAGGGAGGGAGGCTTTGACTCATCATAGATAACTGACCATTAGTTGTGCATTCACATCTTTGGAATGAAACACTTCTGCTTGCACTCACACACACACACACACACACACACACACACACACACACACACACTGACTCACGCTCATTCAAGAATTTCATAAACTAAAATGGCGGTTCTTTCCGTCCATAACATTCCTTCTGTCAGTGCAGCAGCACAATCCTCACAGAGAGAACATTTAACTCTTCGTAAAGCATTCAGTGCTGTTTGCTAAGGCAAGCAACAGTAATTACCATATACTTATGGTCAGGGGTTTGATAAAGCAACATTAAGTAGGCTATTACATTTTGAGGAGACGTGTGCTATTACATTTCCAGGCAATTAGGATTTCGGCCTAACAGATAATAAAACAAGAGAAAAAAAACCACACAAATAAATCTGCTGATAGTCATACACAGCACCTTCATAAACACAGAGCAAATGCCCACAATACCCTATCATCACGACCACACGTTTTGCAAAGGCACTCCAGTTTGTATTTGATTTCCTTGGCAGTAAAGTATAGCTGCAAAATTAGTAGCATGCTTCTTAAATGTGATAATTTTGTCTTTTGTAGTGGAAAGGTCATTTGTATAGTGGGAAAGTGTATTATAATGCAATGACCCTCTTCCAGGTTTGTATGATATGGCAAAAACATGGTTATTAGTTGAGTATCTAATGGGTTTAAAATAAGACTTGTTTTTCTTCAATGTGTGCTGATGAAAACAGATTGTGTTTTGGGGAAGGAAATAGAACGAGGTGAAACTAGATGTGTCTTGTGCTCTCTCTCTCTCTCTCTCTCTCTCTCTCTCTCTCTCTCTCTCTCTCTCTCTCTCTCTCTCTCTGAGTGACCCTTGATATTGAACTTCTGTGGCCTTTCATCAATGGACACATAGTGTTCCTGAATGACACACATAAGCGCTATTTTCTCTGAAAGTGCGAAGAATGCTGTGTGTGAGAAAGAGAACCTTCATTTGACATGTTTCTGTGAATGTCAGCATGTGAAGTGTGTGTGTGTGTGTGTGTGTGTATGCGCTCTCCTCTCCTCAGTGTTTTCCTTAAAGCAGAAGTTGCTCTTTTCAAATCAGCTCTTTTTATTTTCCAAAATGAATGAGTTTTTAACCAACAAACACATTCTGAAACTCAACCACAACCACAACCACAAGCCAACACAACTTTGGGTAACACTTTAGACAATCTGTTGACTAAAGTAATGTTGCAACTACATGTCAACTAACTCTAATTAGTATTATTAGAGTATACTGCTTAATAACTGTTTATATTGATGCTCCTCAACAGACAATCTACTGACTATAAGTAACTTTGCAACTACATGTCAACTTATTCCACTAAACCCTAACCTAACAGTCTACTAATACTCTACTAATACTGTACTGAAAGATAGTTAGTTGTAGGTGCAACATTACTTATAATCAACAGAAAATGAAGTGTAACCCAACTTTGCAGATTTTTGTTGTTTAGTCTCAGCTTTCTCATGTTGTTTCACTCCTCAACAGGTCTGAATAAAACCAGCTCTTTCTCCTGTGAGGCGCACAATCGTAAAGGTGTGGCATCCTCTGGCACGGGCACTGTGACGGGTAAGTGGACCGGACGTCCTGAAGTGAGGGTGCTTTTATGTGCTTCTAGCCAAGACAGTGTGGAAGACAGCTCATGGCTCTCTCACCGCATGAGAGTCGTGAGCCACAACTGATTCCAGTAATATTTAATGCTGCAATAAGCTAAAACATACATAGTACATTTCATTTATAAGGTGATGTGCAGTGGGAGACGTGTGAAATTGGTGAGCAGTTGAGGACAAGTTGGAAGAGAGGGACAATGTAAATATGTATGATACGACTCCTCAAGGTTGGCTTGTATAGCGCTCTCGTTGTAACACAGCTCAACTACCGGTTTGTAAAATCATGCCGAATTGTGATGAATGACGATACGTGATGTGAAAGTCACAAGAATCACTGAGATGACTGTTCAGACGGAGGCTGCGTAACATCAGACCTGTCTCTGTGCTCTTCACACTGTTATGAAAACGTTGATCTCAGTCACATGTGAGCAAAAATATTTGCATATTTTGCCTGCCGTCTGAATGTAGACAAAATATGCAAACATTTTTTTTTTTGCGATAAATGTTTTATATCTATCTTTGATCTTTCTGTCTAGTCCTTCCCTCTCAGCCCCATGACATTAAAGCCGAAGATGTCACTAATTCAAGTATCCGTCTGTCTTGGCACATGGGCTTTGGAGGAATCTATCCCATCAGCCTCTGCTTTGTTCAGGTACCTTCAAAAACTTTCTTTCAGTAGATCGATCACAGAATGAGTGAGTGTGTGTTTGTTTCAAACTGTTGTGTCGTTTGACTTTGACAAGCCTGTGGTGTGTTTGTTTTGTTCCACAAATGTGAGTCAGAACCCTTGTACCCACATACACACGCTGCTGAATCACGCTGCAGACTACAGGATCACATTTCACACTTTAAAAGAGGCCCCGTACGACTCACTTTTGAGGCCCAGTTCCCCCTGTGTTCTGGGGCCCTGGTAGGACGTGTGTGTGTGTGTGTGTGTGTGTGTGTGTGTGTGTGTGTGTGTCATACACTCCCCTTGGCTTGAGCACCACCCCAAAGTGCCTGGTTCTAATAAAAGCAGGCTCTTGTGTCTGAGCCTTCGTCCCTCCTCTGGTTCCCCAAATCTACAGAACCGAACGCTGTAAACTGAGACAAAACACACTAACCTGAGGAAACTGAAGGATAATAAAAAAGAAATGAGGAACAATGGAAATGCCAGAAAAGTTTAACATAGCTCAACTGATGCAATACAGATTTATTTATTTAGTTATGAACATGTCCATGTACAGTACCAGTGTGAAGTAATTCATTGCTTAACTAATAGGGGTGTAATAATATAGCGTGTCACAATATATCGCAATACAAAAATGCAACAATATGTATCGTGGATAGTGACAATATGTATTGTGTAGTTCACCCAAAATAAAAATGACTGTGTGAGAAAAAAGTTTACAGAGTTTTAGTGTCAGTACAGCATTAAACTACATTATTTTAAATATATCTAGTCAGTGACAGAGTGCAAGCATATTCATCTAAAATAATTCTGTATTTTCAGCTTCATAATCATGGATATTTGAGTCACTATTGTCCTGTGCATTGGGTTTCCAGCACAAGTCCAAGCCTATTCATTTACACCCACAATTTAATACCAAATTTAGCATTTTAATCAACAGTACATTTTTTGTTAACCGTTTACAGTATCATATGTCTTGGAGTATCGCAATAATATCATATTGTGAGTCCAGTGTTGTGATATGTATTGAATCGTGACATGAGGGTATCTTTACACCCCTATTAACTAAACATACTTTTGCCATATAATATTTAAAAAATCAAAGACAAACAAGAAGGTGCATGATAATATATTTGGCCACAGTAAAATTATTGTAATTCACAAAGCTCAATCAATAGAGGAAACAATTTATGTCCATCTGTGAACCTTTCCAATAAAATGAACACATTTAAGAAACATGCATCTAAGCATATAGAGATATCATTCAGCTCAAATACAGAAATATGTCTGGACAGAGTTAATCTAACCCATCGTAGGGGAATTCAGCAGCTGTGTGAGTCAGTAACCAGCAGTGCTCTTTTCATTGACTCTCTCTGAATCACTGAGTCCTGACTCACGTGTGACTCCTCGCTCCAGAATGAAGCCCTTCAAGATAATCAGGAGGAACAACCTCTGCATTGAGCTTTGAGTGCGATGACACATCTTCCCTTTCGTACCGCAGCACTGATTCAACCACGAGTCGGTTCTTTCATTCACCCCATCAGAATACATTACAATAAACTTTATACACATTATAAAGCATGACCTCTCATTTTGTCCAGCTTGTGTTCTTCCGGCTGTATCGCTCTTTGGTAGCCACGCGTTTGAAGCTTGTTTTCAAGTGAGGTTTTTAACACTGCCTCAGAGAATCTAAAAAGAAAAATAGAAACAAGGAGACACATGTTGTGTATACATGCATTTTTAGATTCATATATTGATATATGTATGTGTGTGTGTATGCGTGACATATTTTAATCACCATATCCATAGTGAAAATATTAATTATACTGTATAATTATCGACAATTTTAATAATTTTATCAAAATTTTCTTACGGTAAAAAAGCAATAATGGTGCACTGCAATACAAACTACTCTGACATCGCTTGCTTTTCATTTTACATGACTGAGAATTGGGAAGCAAGATTTGCTTATTCCAGAATTATGTGCACATAACCTTAATATAATTTTCTTTGTGCAAAATATTATGCAACATATATAATAATTTTTCTATGCAACATATATAAATGTTTATTTATTTTTAAAATGTAATTTCTTGACAGTTTTCGTGAGATTCACACATTGCTATTTTGTTCTTGCATGCAACCTGAATTCTGTGGAATTCTTGTAATCATTACTAGTCATGCCAATAAAGCTTTTGTTCATTTATAAAGGCCACGCTTTCTTTCTTCTCTGTGATTCCTACAGCCGAGAACGATTTGAGGCAGTATAACTCTAGGTAGGTGGTTGGTTATGAGGGAAGTTTGATGTTTTGAGGCTTTGCATCGGCAGCATGTTTCTCCTGCTGAGTGAGGTGTTTTCATGTGTCCTGCTGTGCCAGCAGCGTGTGTCCAGCTGGAGATGACTTTATTGAAGATGTGTGTATGTGTGTGCTAACTAGGAGTGTGCCAAGACCCGCTCAGGAAGATGGCTGCATGATTATGAGGAATGTTAAAGGGGTCCTATTATGCCCGTGCACGAAGTCTTGATTTAGTTTTTGGGGTGTACTAGAATATGTTTTCATGCTTGATTGTTCAAAAAATATTATACATTATTTTATACAATATTATAAATATTATAAATATTTTACATTGAAAAAAAAAATATATATAAAGCTTGTATATAAAGCACACATTAAAGCTTATCAGCCGATCATCTGCTTGGCATTTCCCAGGCTTAACACAACTGTGTTATTCTTTCCGTTAAAGATACAGCAACATAACATCAAAACAAATAACTGTATGTTACATATGCACTGGAAAATAGTAGGTTTACACATGTACCAACAATGAATGTGACATAATTGTGTGTTTACACAGAACAAACGTGTAAGATTAATCCTGAAACTCTTCTATTTACACTGACACTAGCACAGGAACCTGGGGAAAGGAGAAGTGATAGAGGCCGCTTCTTCTTTGCCCTGAACAGAAAGTGAATGTCACACATTTGCCTAGTAATTTGTGGCTTGTTCCCTGTGTGTGTCCACTCACCAATAAGGAAAAAGTTACTAAAAGTTACTTCTTCTTGCCTCAAAATAAAATAATAACAATAATTTTCCATGGTCGTAGGATGTCCATTCAGCATACTAACCACGTGAGAGTGTTGTTGAGTGGATTTTCATTCCTTTAATATTTTGCATATCCACGGTTTGCAAAAAAAACTGAAAGTGTTTGATCATTTTAAAAAAGATTTATTTTTTTTACAAACAAACATTTATTGCATTTTGGTGTTGGGCAAAGTTTTTGTTTAATAAAATTTTTTCAAGTGTTATAGATGGCACTAGGAAATTATAAGTCAATTAAAAATCATCTGATTATTAAAATCCAATACCTTTCAGGTTAAAGCTTCTGGTGAAGACTCTGATCAGCTGATCTACAACCAGAAGGTCAGCGCACCAGACACCAGCCGTCTGATCTCAGATCTGGAAGCGTTCAGCCAATATGATGTCAGGATGGCCTGCCAGAGCAGTCAGGGTGTCTCCAACTGGACGGCATGGGTTCCCATCAGCACCAGCGAAGGAGGTAAGCACGTTTGAGAGAGAGAACAAGCCGTACTCGTGTTCAGATTACAGTGTTACAGTGCAGTCTTCTGCTGGAGTCAGTAGAGCTTAAGTGTGTTTACAGTAGCTGGATGTGTGAGGTCTGTGTCCGCTAAACACTGAACGCTGTTTGGCATGGAAACTGTCAGGACGGGAAGAGCAGGGACTGAGAGAGACAGACATGAATGAAGAGGTGTATGTGCTAATGTACATTAGGGATGAGCCCAGAGTACTTGGAATCCATCGGGAAAACACATAGGAATGACTAAAATGCCGTTCCATAATGTGCACATGTCCTGAAGACCTGTCTGTGAATGTGCACTGTGAGGCTCATCTCCAGGTTTTGATGTGTGTTTTCTGCTCTGGCTCTGGCTCTCTGTCAGCCGTAACTGTACTTGAGCTGTAGTAAGTTTTTCCATGCCAGATTATAGTTGAAGGAGTGTTTGTGGAAGAGAGAGTGAGGTGGGCATGTGGGTGTTGGGTACTTTCCATAAATTGGCATTATGAAATGTTTCTTTGAAACAAACGGCTGAGAGTTCAGCTTTAATACACACAGACAGAAAGAAATGGAGACATGGGTCTTATTTATAAAATGTTGCATAGAAACCATCCTACATTTGATCTTCCGATCATTTCTCAAATGTGCGTTCGTGTGATTCGGAGAACGAACGTACGCACAAAAAACATGCTTATGCCTCTCTTCCGGATGTGAAATCTATAATTTGCAAATGATTTATAAAAATTGTGCGCAGCTGAATGGTTTCAGATTGCCTAATTAATGTCATTAACATATAAAAGAGCACCAGTCAACGTCCAAACTCTTTACTTGAGCGAGAATTGCTTAGATTTCCAAATACCAAGTATGTCTAGACCCTGACAGGGCACTAAGCCCTTTTCCACGTCAAAGACTGCTTTTTATAAATTATGAACGATGGCATGGATTTTAGTTCAAATCTGCGCATACGCACGCTTTATAAATGAGGCCGCTGGCGAGTTAAT
This sequence comes from Abramis brama, assembly GCF_963993115.1. Classification (NCBI taxonomy): domain Eukaryota; kingdom Metazoa; phylum Chordata; class Actinopteri; order Cypriniformes; family Leuciscidae; genus Abramis; species Abramis brama. The sequence goes on from NC_139972.1 coordinate 39,440,384, forward strand.
GCAAGCACAAGAAGAATTTCCTTCAAGCTCCTGGAAAACACTATTCCTCAGCGATTGCTCTTTCATTTGTTCATTTCGTTTTGACTCCTTTATTTAAAAGAGATGTGTGTTATTTTTGTGTGTTAGAATACTTTTTCATATCCCAGCTTAAAACAAAGAGACAACAATAAATAGCCATTGATTCTTTCATAAAATGTAAACAGCTGGACGTTTTAGCACTACCACAACATTGATCTGTTTGTTTGATCATTCCAACCAGCCCATCACAGCAACATCAGCTCAATGGCGATCGGTTTACCTGACCAATAACAGACGTTCGGGAAGCCTGGTTGAAAACAGTCATAATCCTTGCAGTATCATTTGGTGACATTTAAAAGCTATGAAATGAATGTGGAGAGCATAGTTCAAGAACTTTTTTTCAAGGAATTTGATGAGAAATGTTCACATTCATATATCCGACTTTTGATCATAGACTTGGGAAATCTGAGCACAGTCTGAGATACTGCTGAAGTCTCTTCTGAAGCTCTAGAAGAGACACATGGGATGTTGTTCGCTGGAAAGCAGGACACTTCAGCTAAAATGCTCAATTAGCTCTCAATATAATATCTTTACTGTCCAGGTAGTAATAGTACCAATTACGTTCCAATTTTGAACATCAAAACGAAATGATGTTTTATTTACAAAGTTTGGGAGGAGCACGTTACAATGATATTATATATATACAGTATACAGCCGACTCTCCTCCGTTCCTCGACAGTCATTTCTGCATCCCTCCGCCACCCCGACTCCTCACTCTCGGCTAGTTCCTATCCCATCCCGGGATACGGGGAGTACTCTGGGTTCGAAGCCTACCCCCCGGAGAGCACGCCAAATAACCATACTCTTTTACTCTATCTAATTATTTGTAAGTGTGAACTCGTGAAATCAGAGTTTGACTGTGTGTTTCCTAATACACATCATAGGTTTAGTTGTGCATAGGTAATGCATAGTAAAATGCATCCTTTCCAATGTTTTTTCCGACATTTGTGTGCTGTTGTACTGTAGCCGTGATTATGTGCAGTACTCCAGTACAATTATGAGTTAAGTTGATGTTGAGTAACTAACAGTTCATCCAAAATTTGTCCACGTTGTATACTTGTTCCGTAGCAATGAACATAGTTCCAGAAGAAGTCGATGCTTCAAGCATGTGAGTGGAGCGACAGCAATTGTCCATCACTGCTCTATAATCACTCCGCTCCAACTCCACTGCGGCTTTTCCATTTCTTGCTCCAACACACAATGCACTCTTGGCTCCGCGTCCACTCACATCTGGTCTACAACGATACAAACACTGACACGTATTATCCAATATATGGACGTAAAATGGGTTTGTCATGTTGTCTTTAAAAAGGTCTTACTTGTGATTCTCTTTCTCTATGTCTTCTGCTTAACCATATTTACTTTTATTCGACTTTTCAATCTCCAGTGTATAATTTACGTCAGTATGTGGGACGGGTGAGAGACAGGAATAATGGAGGAGAGAAGGAAATGTTTCATTTTTTCCAGGATTGGTTTTTGGTCGTGGACAGCTGTACTGTGTTATGTGTGTTTATATGTGTGTGTAGGTGTGGTGTTGTTTTTGGTTATTAGTGGCGGACTCAAAGCTTTTCTTTAGCACCTCTTTTGCTGTCCCTCTGTTCTGCTTTTTCTCAATCTTTCTCCCTACAAGAAAGATGCGGGTTATCTGTTGGTATATACCACGTTACAAATGTTTGATATCATATACTGCAGTATATATATTTGCACAGCAGATCCATAAGACCTCTGTTATTTCTTATATTTTCTTATATTTTTTTCCCATCCATTGAAAGTCCATGCACCCAAAATCTTCAGGCTTCGAATAGTTCATAAAAACACAGTAAAAGTAATCCATATGAATGGAGTGGTTTAAACCAAATCTTCTGAAGAGACACGGTCACGTTATATGATGAACAGATTTAATTTGTGACACACCACATACACACCGTTCTTGCGTGTGTATGTGTGTTGATCAATGTTCTTATGGATGTGTGGGAAAGTAAATGGCGACAGAATTAAAAGTTTTGGGTGAACTAACCCTTTAAGGGATGAAACACATGAGTTCTGCTGATCAGCTGATCACAAGTGTGAAATATTTCAGATTCTTCCAAGACTAAATGATCTGAGTTGCTACATTACTTTTATAGCTCTAATGTGTGTCAACAAATATTACATTTGTGTCTATTTGAATTTTCCTATTGTGACATTTTAAAAGAAACATCTTAGACAAAGTTAATACTTAACTGAGAACAACACCATCTCACTTGAGCTTACAAAAAAGAGCAATATTTTTTTAATCTCTTGCTCTACTAATCCTACAAATTATCTTCAAGAAAGAATTTCCTGCCTTCCCAAACACGCTACATTGGTTTCTGTCCCTCCCCCGTTTCATGTAGCGGCCCCAGTCTCATCTGCCCTGACCTCACATGACCTTTGATTTATTCTTTGATTACCCCCCCCCCCCCCCCCCCCCCCCCAAAAAAAAAAGAAGGAATGAAATACAGACATGCACACACTGTGGGAAAAGTGAATGGGGCAGAGGAATGTTGTGATGGATAGGACAGGAAAAAAAGGAGGGGGTTTGTAAAGAAGAAAAAACATACTCTTTGCTAGTTTCCCAGAGTCCCACATTGCCCAAGGGATGAGAGAGAGAGAGAGAAAACAAAGCTGATCGCTGATATCCCAACGAATTTGGTTTGGCACTTTCTGTTTGAACGGATTAACTTAAACCTGTGAGCTGAACTTACATAATCATAATCACATCTGCTCGTCTCCAGCTATAAACGCTGTAAACGTACAAAAGTTAAAGTAGTGGACCAGTTATTTACATTTACATTTATATTTATGCATCTGGCAGACGCTTTTATCCAAAGTGACTTACATTGCATTTCAAGGTACACATTTACATTATTATAAGTTATGAACAGCAGTGTTTACCTCATTATCTTGCTATTAGAAAAATGTGTCTTGAAAATGTTCCTGTGAATGAACTGTCTGGACTGAATCACTACAGTAGGTCAGACTTTCAGTGCCACGTTTGAGGATGTTTTACCAGAGCATTTCTGATTGCTCATTTCAGCTGTAAAATGGCATGTGAAATACAATGTAACAACGACAACAACACTGGAACTGGAACTGAAAAATGTACATTGTTTTGAAAAATGCTGAGTTATTATTTTGCTACTGAAAATGTACGCAATTTAATGTCAGTTATTATTGGTTATTCCCTAACACTGTCCTTCACATATTACAAGTGACAGTCTGCCACACTATGGCCATGTGCACAACCACATTTAAATACGGGAGTGAATCCCCTAAATACAGTGGTAGAAAGAGTACTGAAAAAACATACTCAAGTAAAAGTACCATTACCTTCTAAAAAATGTAGTGTGAGTAGAGTAAAAAGTACTTGTCCAAAAAACTACTTTAAATAACCTTAAATAAGTAGCTTATTTAAAAGTACTCATGAGTAGTGAGTAGTGAGTACTGAGCTGTGGATTCTATCCCTTATAGTAAACACTATACACTACAATTAATAAATTAAAAGAACATTGTACATACTGTAATACACATTATATTTTGTTCTTTGTCAGAAAGATTGAATAATATATATCATCCATCTTTTTAAAATGCATCAAAACAGTACACTCATCACCATTTAAATCATATTGTTTGAAACAAACAAAAAACATTTAAAATAAGGCATAAGGCCACTGAGCCTGAGCATGCTATTGTTGCACATAAAATATCAATGTTCATAACTGTGCAAATAATTCAAAAAACCCTTTAGCTCTCATGGCATCACACACCATGAGATGAGTTAAATAGAGATTAAAAAATACCCAATTTCTCTACAAAACGGTACCAGTTTTTCTGTTTTGATAAAGAAATGAGAATCCCTAATATTATCAGATTACCTCACCTAATGCACTGAAAAAAGCTAAGATAGTGAGCTAACACTAATTACACTGTAATTCCATGCCATTAAATATATACAATTTAAATGTAAATGCACATTGTTCTAGAAGGGGGGTATCATTCCTTACATTTTACACGGCTCATTTACTCACATTGTAATGCTGATAATATAATTTGTAAGGAAAATTGTGCATTAAAAAGGGAAGTTATATCCAGGAAACTTTTACAAAAGAAACAAACACACACACACACACACAAACAAATGCGTCTCCGTAGTCTCGGCGAAGCTGTTTTATCAGCAGCATCCACACACACACGCACACACACACACACACACACACACACACAAACAAAAGTTGAACATGAAAAATGTTTTTGCGCAAGTGCACTTGCCAAATGAAGACGGATTATATGAAATGGATAAATAAAAAAATAATAAAAAAACTTTTATTAACAAGCTCTAGTCACGCACTGACAGAAATGCAGTTCAAGTTAACGCCATGGTTTATAAGGTGCACTGCATACTGAATGGCTAGCCTATATAAATATTATAGTCAGTGTTGGGAAAGTTCACTTTCTACATGAACTAGTTCAAAGTTAAGTTCACAAATTTTAAAATGAACTAGTTCAGTTCATAGTTCATACTCAAAAGTTTGAACTAAGTTCACAGTTCCAAAAATTAAAGGGGGGGTGAAACACTCAGTTTCAGTCAATCTCATGTTAATCTTGAGTACCTATAGAGTAGTATTGCATCCTTCATATCTCCAAAAAGTCTTTAGTTTTATTATATTTATAAAAGAAAGATAGGCTGTACAGAGTCTTTCCGGAAAAAAACGAGCGGCTGGAGGCGTGCCGTGTGGGCGGAGCTAAAGAATCACGAGCAGTTTCAATAAACAAACAGACACCTACAGTGGCCAGCTAAACACATGTATTTAAACACACACACACCATACATTGCATGCTCCATAGATACATTAACTATACGTGATCATGTTGTTTACTTGCTGTGCTTACGCGCCGATAGCTAACAACACACAGACATTTTGAAGCAGTTTTACTCACCGCCTGCGGTTCCAACGCACGACCGTGAACCTTTATCGTTGGGACTGCTCCATCCTTAAGCATTAGATCTGCAAATCCGGCGTCAAACTGGGCCTTGTTTATAAAACAATCATCGTCGAAATGCAGGGAACAAACAAAGTCCTGTGAGTGCAGCGAGCGCAGCGCTTAGATGAGGTACTGCTTTCGCTCTCTCGCTCTGGTCTACGGGTGCGCGCGCGCCCTTCCGGGAGAAGTGCCCTTAGGACCGTATAAGGAAATTCCGCCCCATCTGACGTCACACATGCCCATACTCGAAAAAACTTTCCGAAGCTTGTGACAAACCGGAAGGAGTATTTTTGGTAATGAAATACTCCATCAAACGTACAACTTAATTTTTGAAACTTTGTCCATGTTTAGCATGGGAATCCAACTCTTTAACAGTGTAAAAAACTCAGTATGCATGAAATAGCATTTCACCCCCCCTTTAACTAGTTCATCGTTCTTTTTTCCATGTTGCTGCGAGATATTATTTTTCAAAATGATTGTCACAGCCCATATAGAACCACAGACAATTATTTGATCAGTTTTAACACTGAAGCTATGCGTCAGATTTTTCTCATTTTCTCCGACCTTGTCATAAAACTCGTTTAAATGATCATAGGACGCCTCCTTGCTGCTTTTTGTTTTGATTTGTAACGAGTTGTTCATGAACGATCCATTCATTGCGTCTGTCACGTGACAAATGAACGAAAGACTCGGAAGGTAAAGTAATTATTTATGTTCCCTGTAAACGATTTTTGACTGCATTATAATGATTTCTTAATTCAGAATATGATCAAGATTGCGTAGGTGGATGTGTTCTGTTAATATTATAACATTTAAAGCCCCTTAAATGAACGAAATGACTCGAAAAAAGATTTGTTCATTTTGATGAACGAGATCGAACAAGAGAGTCAGTGACACTGGTGGCTGGTGTTGCCAGATTGGGTGTTTTTTTCCACTACATATTAAGGCCTGTTTACGGTGTGTTTTAGCCGGGTTTTCGCCTGGAAGGCTCTATAGAAATCTGGCACTCTATTGAATGAAGTTAAACTGAGAGAACAGACACCAGAATGAACGAGTTCACAGTAACGTTCATCAGGCAGTAATACAGTACGTTCAGTTCATGTTCACCCAAAATATGAACGAGTTCATGAACTATCGTTCAATGAACGCGTTCAGGCACAACACTGATTATAGTAAGCAGAAATGTGAAATGTACTATATTAGAGGAAGACGCTGATATCTCGATTGAATTGATGCTTGAAGAATGCACTTCCACAGCAGCCATGAGTAGGCTAGCGGTTAAAGTTTTCTATGCAGAATTTGATTTGATGACAGTCACGAGACCGATTACTTGATCCAATCACGTTGATGGATAAAAATAAAATGTAAAAACGAGCATGTAATGAGTAACGACCACAAACGGAAGGAAAATAGCGGAATAAAAGTACCGATGCATCACTTAAATTGTACTCAAGTATAAAGTAAAATTACACAATTTTTAAACTACTCAAAAAAGTAACATTTCTGAAAAAAAACTACTTAATTACAGTAACGTGAGTATTTGTAATTCGTTACTTCACACCCCTGCCTAAATATCAAGTTCTGTGTGTTTATGAAATACCAATCACTTCCGAAATTGTGATGATTGACTGCTCATGATTTGTTTAAGCTCTGAAGGCTGCTTCACAGAGCGCACTCTTGAAGTGTTGACATCTCCACTTATGAGGCATTTTGGTCTCATTTTCAATATAAAGCATTTGGATTTGTTTTGATTTATTATGGTATTTTTTGGCAAGATCTGGCAACATGAATGAGTCACCTTTTTTCCTGTGTTCTTCTTGCCCATACTTGTTTAAATACAGCATTAACAACTAGTTGTTCAGTTCAGTTCAGTACACACTGTATATCATTTTGTGTGAATGCGATTGTCTCTACCTGAATTTTTTGGGGAGTTAATTCGGTTGTAGAATGTGGTTGTCACTCCCGTGAATCACTGAAGTGTGTGTGTACAGAACAGGATTAAGCAGTAGAAGGTTAATTGGCAACTGAGTTTTTCTGTAGTGTGTGTACGTGGTGTGTTTTCCTATAAACACAGCCCCGTCTGCACGAGAGAACAGGCAAAGAAAACCTTTCTGAAAGCACATTTTACACCGTGTGCAACCGCAAACAGTAAACAAAGCAATTTGTGACTAATTGCTTTAAGACTGAGGTTCTCAGGCCTTGTAACGCAGCACATGTGCTCAAAGAAACACTCGACTCATAGTTTCATAGTCAAAGTGCTGACTGAGGTTTACTGGTAAAACATGGCCTGGTTACATTTTAAGTAGTGATGAATAGAGTAGGATCAAAACTGCAACAACCCCAACAATACCTATTGGTCCTTCCAGTTTTAGTGACAGCCAGTTTCCTGTCCCCCTATTTATCCTGGTTTCTTTGAACGGTCTGCTTGATCGTACTGAAAATTTAAAAGAAGAATTCCCAAAAGGAAAGTTATTGAGAGAGAAGGTTAGGCTGTAGAAATGGGAGAGGAAGGCAGAGCGCTTTTCACAGCCATGAGCCAGAGACACATGTGGAAACAATCAGACGTGAAACTCCTCCTGATAACATCATCTGAATGCCACGCCATGATCCTCGACGTCTCCAGCGCAGGGACGAGGATTTACAGGATGGAGTGACAAAGAATAAGCTTTCTATCATACCTGAAATGGAGAAAAAAATATACTAAGAAACTGTTTTGATTTGTTTTGAGCCTGATGTTTAAGAGAATTCTGTTCTGGGATGTTGGCAAACACACACACACACACACACACACACACACACAGTCAGAGCTATTTCCAGCCCATTACCGCGGCCGTTGCCAGTCTGTGTTGTTATTTCTGCTGCTCTGGATTAGAAACAGAGACGGCAGAAGTGCAATGAGTTTGACAAAGAAACCGAGAGAAAAGTAAAAGAGGCTCTTTCTTACACTTTTGCAGAATATATCAAAAGCGTAAATTTGTTCAGACTGTAATACAATCTTACTACTTGCTGAATACCACAGAGAACACTTATAATATCTATTAATTAAAAAATGTGAAAGAGTGTTACACTAGGCCTTGTGCAATGTTTCACATTGTTGTCGCATGACCACATCACATCACAAGTCACTGGCATGTAGTTTTCATCTTGGAAATGGACAGTTATTTTGCATTGTTATAATAATGAGTTAATATAGCAATATAGAGATCATGCCATTAAATCAGCTGGTAAGTGTAGCGGCGATGGACAAACGTCACGGTAACACTTTATAATAACTGCACGCTATTAATCATTAGTTAAGCATTAGTAAACAGTTAATTCATCATTTATAAAGCATTAATAGATATTAATAAGCAGTTTATAAATACAGTTATAAATGTTGTATTCTTGATTTAAAAGCATATCTATAATGTGTTTAATAATTGTATTTTACAATAACTGACCACTACTAAATGCTTTATAACTACCTGAATTTACTACATTTACTTACACTTTCTAAGTGATCTTATGAATCAATGACAACACCTAAATAACTGGTTTATAAATAATGCTATACTTCATTTAAAATGATAAATTGATCATTAATAAATTATGAAAATACAATTATTAAGCACATTATATATATGCTTATAAATCAAGATCAAAGCATGTATAGCCGTATTTATAAACTGCTTAATAATGTATATACACTGAAAAAAATTTGGAGTAGGATTTACTTGAAAAAAGCTAGGCAACTTTTTTCACTCAGAAAATGCTAGTAAATTTACAAAGATTTGCCAAGTAAAAACCTAAACATATTCATCAGTAGCTTTAATTATAAATCTTTAAGTTAAATTTACTTGGAATATGGAATTAAGTAAACTTTACTTAACCTAGTTAAGTGAAAGTAACACAAAAAATAAGTAATTTTAACTTGGCTAGTAAAAGGTTGATTAATATCGATTTAGTTGAAATTTCCTTTGCATTACATTTCACTCAAACAATAATATTGAATTATACCAGTCATTTATAGTATGTGCTTTACTTAGATTATCTAAGTAATTTATACTACAGCATGTCAGATGTTAAGCATCATGTGAATGCAAAGACCTCAATACTTGGTAGACAATACACAATGACGGTAACATTTGATGGATCGTTTTTGTGTTTGAATGTGTCATTTTGAGCAGAAAATTTACTCGAAATGTCACAAAATGGCAAGTTACTAATCCTGACAACAAAAGCAATGATAAAACAGTGTAAATACAGCTGGAAACCAGTGAAAAATTAACCTCATTAATTATTCAAGGTCCAGTGCATGATGGGAACCCCAGTATCAGAAAAGTTGAGTAATTTTTACTTAATTTTATTGAGTTGATATTTACGCTTTCATTTCTACTCGCTTGAATTAAGTACTGATATGGAATTTACTTGGTTTTTTTAATTCTTGCCTGAACTAACTTTTTCATGTAAATTACATTGTTTTTTTCAGTAGTATTTACTTCACCAAAAAATCTTTTTTTACAGTGTATTAATGCTTTATAAATGATGAATTAACTGTTTACTAATTCTTAACAAATGATTAATAGCGTGCAGTTATTATAAAGTGTTACCAATGTCACTAATATGTGATGCTTTGATTTTCTTGCATTTTTAGAGTAAAATGTGTTTTTGAAAATATATATTTCATATAAAAATTGAAAATAGTATTTTTGTGCATTTTCACTTTAGCAATAATCTTCTTTGAAAACAGATCCAACTTCAGTCTGTGCTCTTCAGCATTCAACATTCACGACAGTTTAAGTTGGAAAGTCCATTTTCAGGTCTATGCTCAAAAAGTGAATTAATGGATTATAAATCATTTTTATATATATATATATATATATATATATATATATATATATATATATATATATATATATTAGTATAGTAAATATAATAGTACCAGAAAAACCCCTAAAAATAGAAAATATTAAATAAAACACACTATCAAACTGAAATATAGTACATTCATTTCATTGAAATAAAATAAAAAATTAGGTAATTTTTGACCGATACGTGAAGAGCACCAGAGGGTTCATCTATGTACAAAAAACTAAACAAAAAGACATTACATTTTGTCTGTTATATTCCTGCATATGATGTATATACGTGATTCGTTAGTAGTAAGTGTCTTCCTTTGTCACAACTCTCTCTTTGAAACTCATTTTTGGGACACATGAACTCTCAAGTGAAGCTATATATCTCATATGTTGTAGAGATGAGCCCCTAGCCAAATGAGTGTAATCTTTATAAATGAAATGAAAGCATGATCGCAAATCTAGCCGCATCGAGTCTCTCAGAAAATAGGGCATCTAAGCATCTTATCCACTGAGAAGCAACAAGAGTGTAGATGCTCTATGTTGGTTCTGTTGGTTTTCTTCCTGTCACACAGTTTTGATTATTGTTGTTGTTTTATTTGTTTTAGTTCCGGATTCGGCCCCAGACAATGTGACGGTTGTGGTGAACGGAACAGAAGTGTTCCTGAGATGGTCCGAACCTTCTGGAAAGATTAACGGCCAACTGCAGGGATACATGATAGAGTACAGTGCGCCGAGTGTGGATAAGGTAACTGTAAACAGTCACACAGACACACACTCGCACACACACGTACGCACACACACACACACACATTGGTTTTTATGTTTAATGGGAACTCTACCATTGACATAATGGTTTTATACTGTACAAACTGTATATTCTCTCCCCTTACACTAACTCTACCCCTAAACCTGCTCATCACACACAACTTTGTGTTTTTACATAAAAAAACAAACAAACATCACAGTATGATTTATAAACTGTTTTCCTGTTCCTTCAGACAAGGATTTCAGACATTTTGTCCCCATAACGTATAACCCCATAGCTGTGTCGATCCATCAGTTTACAGAAATCAGTGTTTCATGTTGACTCGAACATCTTATTTGCTTTGCTGAAAATCCAGCATAAAGCAGCATGAACTCCATGTTGTTCCAGGCTGGTTTATGCTGGTTAGAGCTGGTCTAGTGGTCCCACGCAGGTCCCAGCATGAAGAACATACCTAATGCTGGTGACCAGCAATGCTGTTTTTTTCAGCAGGGTTCAATTGTTGTCATATCGGGCCCTATCATACACCCCGTGCAATGCAGCGCCAGGCGCAACGCAAGTGTTTTTTGCTAGTTTCAGCCCGACGCAGTTATCATTTTCACATCCTGCGTGTTGTTTAAATAGCAAATGCATTTGTGCTTATCTGTGCGCCCATGGGCGTGCTGGTCTGAGAACGAGTGTGTGTTCTGCCGCATTGTTGGTGCGTTGCTATTTTGAGGCACTGAAATAGACTGAGCCATTGACCAACTGAAACCTGGTCTAAAGTCAATGGCGTAATATTTTTTTTGTTATTTAAAGAGCGTGTTAGTAATGTGCTCCTATAGGCGGGTCCACAACGCGCATACACTCTGCTTATTACACACACAGGGACACACAGCAGTACACAAACATGCCAAATATTAAAAATAAAAGGATTACAATGTAAAAGATTATTATTGTGTACATAAAGATATGGTGGAATTAATCCGGCTTGTCCCGTAGATGTTCTGCTTGCGAGCTTTAACCTCGCGCATGAGCAGATCCTTTTGCGCTCTGGAGACGCATTCGGTCTTTCCACTATCAAATTCCGTCATGTAAATTGCGAATCCACCATGGCGTGAGCGCAACTGGCATTTTAAGGGAATGGGAGATGAGACTCTGATTGGTTTATTGCACCCCAGTAAACAATTACCGTCTTTCAACGTCGAAATATGGTTGAAAATAATTCGGCCTTGGACTGGTTTTCAGCATGATTTCAATTAACCCTCTGAGGTCTGAGCTGTTTTCTGGGCCCTGGAGGTGTTCTGACATGCTCTGACATTTCTGGTTATTTCTGTTACTTGTGACATTTTCATGGCTAAAGTCTAATTACACTGTATTCAGCACAAACTCTGCTACAAAAATATATCAGCAGCATGTATGTAAAAGTTTGTAGTTTTGAGATATTGACATTTATGCGTGGTTTGTGAAAATACAAAAAAAAATTCTCACTGAAATAAGGCCATGAAACCCATACTGATTATTTCTTCACAAGACTTTTGAAAATTGTATGATGTAGCCTAGAATATTTGCTCTAAAACTATGTGAAAATCACCCCGACTGCTCATTCAGATAAGACAATACATTGATTTAAAAATTTTACAAGGTTTGTTTCTAGTGGAATTTATTGATTGATAAAATAAAATTAAATATCCCCAAAATATCCCAACATAATCCAAAGATACACAACAAATGCCAAAAAAGCACTTATTGAAAACAATGATCCAAAGACAGAGACCTTTGTGCCATTCCTAAAAACATTGTACATACCTTTCATTTCCAAGGTGTTTGATTTTCACTTTACCATGTTCATGTACAGAGACTCATGTGAATGTTGAAGTCCTCAGTGGCATCTGGGCCCTGAAAAAAAAAGTGAACATACTGATATCAAGAGAAAGGCCTGCACGATTTTGGAAATAAATATTAGATTTTTCTGGTTAAAATTGCTTTTTAAAATTCACAGAATACACACACACACACACACACAAATGTTTCCAACAATATATAATATAATGAACACCAGGTTTGTTGTGCCTTGTAGGCATAAGCTATGCGCAGTGCTGGATAAAATAATAATAACAATAACCTATAGCAGCCTGTAAATCTTCCAAAAGATTTCAGTAACAACTAAGCTAGAGAAATATATATTGATTATCATGTTACTTCAAATGTTTCCATTCGTTATGATGATATGAAATGAGATAATAGTAAAAACATGAAGCCGTTTGGTGCGTTTTGCTTTTCAAATGCGATCGCGATCCAAAATATGATACATTCAAACGCGATCACGATCCAAAATATGATACATTCAAACGCGGTCGCGCTCAAATATAAAACATTATGGTTACCATATACATATCTACGTTTGAGCAGATATCCACAAACACAGTAACAGTAAACACGGGTCTAAATATTATAATATTCCCCATATATCTAGCAACAGTTCAACTGCAATGTGACATTTATGCAACAATAACAAACTAATATGTAAGAATTTCTTACCTTACATCTTTCTTGTCTTCAAATCGCGTTCTTCTTCTGATGTAAATCCAATGTAAGCTCAGGCGCGTCTTTCAAACTCGATGAAAAGTGAAGTGAAGTGTTTTGGTGTTTTGTTGTTGAGGTAACGAGCGCGTTCGCGTTCCATGTGGAGATTTGCATGTGAATCTCTTTTGCGCGAGTGGGCGTGTTCAAATTAAATATAATGAGCAAGCGTTTGAGATACTGGACATCTTGTTGGTTTTATACAAATTACTTAAACAGAGAATATTTGTTTTCGTTTTGGATCCGATCATTTTAAAGTACACACTTAAATGTTTATAAAGGTGTATGGCTCATAAATGTGTGACAAGTATTCGCTGAGTTTGGTTTCAGTTTATAGACGTGCTCAAGAAAAAAAAGTTCACCGAGACGGAGAGGCAGAATGCACACCCTGTTTATTTTCTTTATTTTACAAAAGCACAATGTTTTGATTTGATTGTAAGTGGACACATACAAAAGTAGAAATATCACAGATTCTTTTTTTATATTTCTTTTTTCTGTATGACCATAAATGACGGAGTAATTTAAGTTTATAGTGCTACAATGTGGAGAAAATCCAGCAAAACGCGCCCGCGCGTTTGCCGACCTCAGAGGGTTAAGTAGTTTCGGCCAGACTGTTTGACTACGTGTTTTCAACTGATAATCTAAGACAGGATAAGTCTGTTATACATGCTAAAATAACGGAGAAAAACAAACTACCAAACCATGTTCATTATTATCTAAAATAAATTTAAAGAGTTTTACATATTCCATCACGACGATGAAGATCGACCTGTTTTCAACGTTGAAAAGTCATAATTAGACGTTGAAGATTTACGTCTATTCAACGTCTAATAGACGACTTTTTGCTAGCTGGGACGTTACGCCCAAAACACACCCATTACTCATCAAGAGAATAGGGACAACCCTTTTAGACCATGTGCCGGGTGCACCGACCATTTTTGCGCCATGCGGTTAGGTCGTTAAAATAGGGCCCATCATTTCACTGATTCGTCTGTATATGTCCATTCTGGCAGGTTCTGGTGGACACGGGTTTGGACACAGAGATGCTTGTCAATCTCTCAGCTCCTCTGTCGAACGTTTCCTTCAGACTGTGTGCGTACACCGGTGCAGGACAGGGACCATGGACGCCCCTCCAAACCATCACGCTCTTTCATCCAGGTATGAAAGCACACAGACGATAATCTAAAATACTCAGTGCTGGTCAAACATTTCCACTCAATGTTAATGGTCTCTTTTCTTGCAATGTTTTGCAGAAACCGGGCAATCTAGAGGTGAGTGACATGCACATACGAGTGAGAACTTCCCATTGACTTTTATTAGTCTTTCATTAGTCTTTTTATATTGATCTAATTCTATTTGTTCTACCCTAACCTAACCCTGAAAGAAACCTTTTTACATGTGTATGTGTTAATCAAGATGTTATTTTACTGAGACATATATGTGATTTGGTGCCACAAGAAATCCGGACCCACACAAGATATGGAAGTGGACTTTTCCTTTTACTTCCCTTATTTAGTGCCCTTCTTGAAATGTTTGCTGTTGCTGTTTCAGAAAAAGAGGAAGAAAAAGACAAATTAAGGAAAGAAAGGAACAGAAAGAAATGAAATGAAAGGAAAGCAGTTACAGACAGAACTTGTGAGGAGTTTTGTTGAGTGGGAGGCATGTTTAAAGAGAAACAGAGACTTTAGGACGATTTTTAGGACGATTTCTAGAAGTAGCACACCCTGTTGCAAATATGGACATCATGCACTGAGGTCATTTAATGAGCTAACCCAACCAATGACCAACTGAACAAAACACACATCCACCCCCAGACACACACACACACACACACACACACAGGTTACCATGTTTTATGGGGACTACCCATATGATTTTTATACTATCCAAACTGTATATTCTCTCCCCTTACACTAACCCTACACCTAAACCTGCCCATCACACACAACTTTTTTTACATTTTCAAAACACTACATTTAGTATGATTTATAAGCTGTTTTTTTTCATGGGGACCAAAAAATAATTGTCCCCATAAGGTCAAGATTTGCTGGTATTACTATCCTTGTGGTGACATTGTGTCCCCATAACATAGGGAATACCAGGTACACACACACACACACACACACACACACAGAGAAAGAGAGAGAGATAGTTTCTACCCTCTTACAGATGTGCTTTAAGGTGACCAGATGACCATAAAATATTAATGCACGTCAGATATTGCTCTGGTGAGCATAGTGCAACACTATTTATTCGTGCAAGCCATGATTGAATCTAGCCTGGTGTAATTTGACTAGATGATCCTGTTTAAATTCACAATTGTTTGTAAGGATCAGATCATGGCTTCTTCAGTCATTTAAACTAATCGTGACTAATTTACAACAAGTCTGCAGTACGAAGTCGTGCATGCTCTTCTAATGTAAGGCTATAACTATAACTAGCCACTGACACTACAGCAAATTTCAGAACTGTTTATAATCTGTCTAACCATTTGCCAAGTGTGCATCCGGTTCTGACAAGTGAAAGGCAGCAATGAGCAACAAGAGGAGTGAGGGCAATACATGAATGAATAAATAAATAAAGAACTAGGAGTTTATATTCAGAGCCAATAGCCAATGCAGCAATGATTAGACTGGGCAAGTATGATACATTTTCCAGACACTGTTGCTTCTGCATTTTGATTAAATGGAACCAGATTGTTTATAGAGACTACAGGAAATTCAGCCAGCAGTGCATTAAATAATCTTGAGTTCATGAATGCATGGACTAGCGTTTCAGGAACAGAAAGCATGTTTCGTAACTTAGATTTCTCAGGAAGGAGAATGTTGTCAAGCAAAAATATATCAAGCTTGACATCCGGGTAGAAATAGGGATCTCAGTGCATTCATTTTTGTAGCAGCTTATGTTTAAAGGTTTCTTTATTTTGTCAGAATTTGATTCAAGTTCACTTTATTTATATAGCACATTTACAACAGCCACTAGGCTGACCAAAGTGCTTTACAGAACCACCAGATAAATAATAAGAAAATAATACCTGCATAAACTTAGCTTGATTGTAGGAAATTACTGACCATGAGAAGCGCCACGCCGCGTTGCATCGTGAGTAGGACAACACAAGGCAATTTGCGTGCTCAACAGTAAATCAGTCACTATCAGTGTTGCCAACTATTTTCAATGGAAAGTAGCTAAATGCCATTAGATGATGTGCTAACTGTCAGATCTTTACAACCGTTTTCTCTCCTAATCCATGCTCATATGCTATATTTTAATATAATATATAGTCGATCGTCCAAAAAAGCTATTCTGATTTTCAAATTTTCTGTCAGACAATGGAAAAGAGTATGATATACAGTAGTGGTTGACTACGTTTACCAGCAGTCCAAAATGTCCCTAGATTTGTTGCTAGTTACTTTTTTGAAAAAGTCGCTAAATTGGTCTGAAAAGTCGCTATGTTGCCAACACTGATCTCTATTATATATGACACACTCTTATTCACTGTTAATTTCTCTAATGTGGAGACTTGTTGAGATATTCTGATTCTGAATCCATTCGTAGCTTTGTAGAGATGGAAAAGGAAAAGCACCACTCTTTCTTCAAAAATGTAAAAAGTGTCTACAAAACAAAAGCACAGACAGAAAATACATTACACTCAGAGGTTGTCATGCTTTGAAATCCTGTTTAATAGGCAGTTTGCTAGGTTTTGAAACAAAGCTATACATACACATCAGTGCTTGCATGTTTTTCCTCTTTATACTCAAGTTTAAATGGAAATAATTGTCTTTTTACATCAGGTCTCTCGAGTCCTCCGACGTTCTCCTGGCACTGGTGGTACGTGGTGATGGCCATCGCCGTCGCCGTCGCTCTAGCTGTGCTCTTGGCTGTGTACGTGACCAGGCTGAGGCGGAAGGAGACACGCTTCGGGTGGGTGGTGATAAGGCTTTTACCGTCTTTTCCATTCAGTGGCCACACACATTTTCTGTGCTTTTCTTTTCAGGATTCTGACAGCAGAGATGTCAATGCTACTATTAAACTTAACTGAAAAATGGCAGGAAACTGATTGACTGATTAAAAATTAAAGTCGTGCAAACAGCCACTTATTCTCTATATCAGTGTCAGTGTTTCTGAACTCCCTGAAACGCCTCCAATGTAGTCTTGAGTTTCTTCCGGGAACGAACACGTCACAATATTCCTCATTTAAATAATTAATGCACAGAATAAAGGGGCGGGGCCTGGTTGAGTTAGTTAGTAGTGTGTTGAAACTGGCGGTTATGGTAAGGGGCGGGATATTTCCCAAACACACTCGAAGCGCTTAACCAATCACAACACACTGATCCATCCAACCAATCAGAGCACAGTGTGCTTTTCAGAAGGAGGAGCTTCATAGAGACAGGAACTAAACAGGGGTGCGTTTTCCGAAAGCATCGTTGGCCAACTATGGTCGCAAGTTCATCGCAATGTCCATTGAACTCTATTGGTAACGACGGAACTTGCGACCATAGTTGGCCAACGATGCTTTCAGGAAACGCACCCCAGAGCGTTACTGACAGACTGGGAAGAGAGGAGCTGCAACAATGGAGAATATGGAGAAAAATAATCTTTTTTTTTTTTTTTACATTTAAGTATGAAACCTGTTTTAGTAGAGCCCAAAAGACTTTGTAAAAGGGCATAATAGGTCCTCTTAAAGATAGAAACTCTTAAGATGTAATCCTTGTTTTTCACCCAAATTGTTCCACAATTGACTAGACACGATGACATAAATTTTGCAGCTTGCTGTTTACATCATTGGACAAAAAACTGTATGCACCCATGAGTTGGTGATGATGTCATCAATGTTTTAGTTTATTTTCCAAGAAAGGGAACACTGTGCATTTTAAGTGCATATATCTGTAGGAGTTCTTTCCTGACTGTCATAACTTTAGCTTGCATGAGGAGTTTGCATGTTCTCCCTGTGCAGGGTTTTCCCCACGGTTCAAAGACATGTGGCACAGGTGAATTAATTGTCAGTAGCTGTAAATGTGAATGTAAGTGTGTGTCTGTGTGTATTAGCACTATGATGGACTGGTCATCTGTCCAGAGTGTTTCTCTGCCAATGGCCTAAGATGCTGGAAATAAGCGCCATCATCCATTCATAACCTTATATAGGACATGCGTTTTAATTGCAACATAATTTTGATTCCATGGGGTCGGGCATCATTCTTTTTAGTAAAATTAATTAATGAGAAAATGTGGAATATCTGTTAAGTGTACATATTTTTGTTTAGTAACGTTTACTATAGGTATAATATAAGTATTTAACATTACCAAAAAATACACTGACTGAATAAATGAATGGAAAATACAAAGGGGTTCTGTTTCATGTGAAAGATGTATATTTGTGTGTGTTGTACAGTGAGGCATTTGAACCCATGATGGAGAGCGGTGAACTCGTGGTTCGATACCGAGCTCGTCGCACGTACAGCCGACGCACGACAGAAGCTACACGTGAGTTTGCTTTTTCTCTAGCCATTTATGAAACTGTCTTATTCTGAGTCTTTACTTGCACATGAAGCTGTAACTAGAACAGTAACACCTGGTCAAAAATGGATCAATGAAAGTCTTAGATGGGCTTCAACTCCACATCTTAGATGGGCTTTCTAGTTTTAGTTTTTACCAAACTTATACTGCTAGTTAAATTGTAGGTTTGAAAATCTCCCTTATACTTTTACGCTGTAAATGATGTCATGGAAAGGTTAACATACTGAGTTAGTATTTTATATCCTCCCATTGTCGCCTTTACAAAGAAAAGACGCTGTTGTGTTGTATTGACTCTCACACCTGTCTGACAGAAAAGTTGAGTGTCAGCATTACATTCGCACAGACTGAAGACTAAAACCTAAACTTTAACACTTTTCTTTAGCTGTCTTGTAAGCAGTGCTATTTCTCTCAGGAAACTTACTATCATAAAATGCATAATTTCATGATGATGTGAAGAATATATGTAAGTTAATGGTCTCAACAGTATTTCATGAAGGAAGATCAGCCAACCTCGCTTCTGAGTACACTTGAGATGTGTTCACTGTTGTTTGGCAGAGGTTTGAAGGAAATAAGCATGCACTCATAACCTGGCATCACATTTCACCCTCAAACTGCTGGATCTATTACTGACAGGGACAGATTGACACTGACGTGCCTCAACATGCAGGAGCAACAAAACTGGATAGAAAGAGGGAGAAGAGAACCTTGAGAAAAACAGATGAAGAAAAACATTTTTAGCATAATATAGAAACATGATAAATGGGTGTTGGCTTTGAAACCTGACATAACCCAACACACACATTCTCGTACATCTATCTTTGTAAGGACATTAATTGACAAAATGCAATCTCTAGCTCCTTAACCTAACCCTACCCATCACAACTAAGTGCCTAAAGCTAATATAACCTTATCGCTAAAACCAAGTCTTGACCCTCAAACAGGCATTTAAAGGGGTTTCAGAAAGGACTGGACAAAATGTCCTCTATTTACTCTATTTGTCATCACTTTGATGGACTAAAACTCCCAAAGATACAGTAGTTTTACGTGCACACATGAAGAACCTGATTTCACAGAGTAAAACATGTTCCTGGATCAACATCTTTGTTGATCCTGGAACAACTTTCCAATCAATCAATCAGATTTGAGGGAGAAGTTTACAGTTTATGTCAAGTTTAGGCTTACAACCAGGGTAAGGTGCTTCTACATCAGTGTTATTCATCTATCATTTCCCTCTGATTTTAGGGATAAGTTATGAGTAGGGTTAGGTTTAGGGGTTGGGATGAGGTAAGGACTACTTTTTCGGACAGGAATGTTGGGAATGAACAAAATATCACAGGAATGAACAAAATATGTTGACCCAGGAACAAGTCCAATTTGACAAAATTAGGACATGAGAGAGAGAGAGAGAGAGATTAACTGTCTCTTAACCTGAAATATTCCTTTAACATCAGGGATACACATCCATCCAAGTGCATTTGAATTGAATGAAAGTAAATGAGATGTGTAAAAGTATTTACAAATATTGGCTATACTGTAACCCTCATGCATATCTCAGTGCTGTCATGAGTTCAATCGCTGAAACAAAAGCTGAGTGTTGCTCTAGAGTAGAAACATCTGCATTATCTCAAGGTCTGGTATCTGATCCAGAGATTTCCAGGGAAGCCTGACGTCATGTGTTGTGAGATAGTGAGAGAGTACGGTCATGATGGCGTTCATATGAATGTGATCTTGTTTTGTAGTAAAAGGTGGAGGGTTTATGTCATCTGGACAAGTTCCATAATATTTTGTTTTTGCTCTCACTCCCTTTCTATCTTGATTTCCATTCGGGGTTCATTTGTAGAGCAAAACAGTCTTGCAACATCATAGAGTTCTTCAGATTTCTCTTTGGCAGTGTACACACTGCTGCTAAATGCAGTTCCCTATCAGTCGCTCACGTTCGACGTTACGTCCCCCCAGTCTTCAGTGGCATTCAGTTCACCCGTGTTCAGGCGGACAATGCCCCTGCGCTCCAGGCAGAGATTGCAGTCCAGTCCCTCCAGCCGATATGAAGACCGGCTTCTACAGCCCGTACTTCATTGTACCCAAGAAAGGCGGTGGGTTATGACCAATCTTGGACCTGCGTGTCCTGAACCGGTCCCTTCACAGGCTGCCGTTCAAGATGCTTCCACGGAAACGCATTTTCAAGTGCATTTTCAAGTCCCCAAGATTGGTTTGCAGCGATCGACCCGGGTCAACTGGGAAAAGAGCAAACTCACCCCCGGGCAGAGGATCTCTTTTTTCGGTATGGAGCCAACTAGGGGTGACCCCAAATAGTCGAAGATTCGATGCTTCGATTGGAGGAGCCTGATTCGACTACCGATCTCACAGTCGAATCTTCGCAGTGGTGTTATGAAACGAGGATCATGCCACTTTGGCTATATGAGGGCGCTCAATGTCTGATTTCACATAGAACTACCGGTTTTCTGTCAATACGTTAATATTCAGCCTATTATGATAATGCTGTATATAAAAATGTGCAAAGAAATAAGCTTTTAATAAATATTTTTTAACGTGCGTGAATAAATCCAAACACCCGCGTCCGCGAGACAGATTTAAGTTTCACTTTCAATCCGTAACCGACAGAGGAGCGTCTTGGCGGCAAGGATTTAAATCTTTAAAATAACAATGTCTGGGATAAGAAAATATAAAGTGTGGATGTACACCGTCAGAAAGGATATTCTCCAAGGCTGGATTTAGCATCAGGAAAACCATGATCGCACTTCTGCCGGCCAACGTTAACAAGTTTCACGTTAGAATGTATTTTATCCGCGCGCACAATTTGAAAAGACTCCAACGGACACAGACAGAGTGAAAGATTGGATTTGTTCTCTCGATCAGGTAGGGTACAAGTGATTTCAAAACTTTTCAGCCGGTTCTAATTTGATTTTTGGATGCTGTGAGTGTGAACATTTTTAGCTAAAAAGACTGCCACTCCAGTTTAGCATATTGTTGTTTCTGCAGTTAAAAAGACAAAGTTGAAAATTCTGGCTACTATCGTTATTTTAATAATTTCTTTATTTTTATTTTATTTATTGATCTGTCAGGGTTATCTAATCTAACTATTTGTGGCTTGTGTTTTGAATATATGTTCCCCTGCACTTTAGGCATTTTGCACACATTTGCTCATCTATGATTCTGATTTATTTCGTTTTGTATTTTTATTTATTAGAAAGGTATATTCTGTTCTAATTTAATTTAGTAAATTAATTGTTTATTTTTTCGGTTTATCGATGTTGTGGTGTATAGATCCTGCTCGCACAGGTAATTTAGCCGATTTAATTTGATTTGTATGTGAAATGCAAATCCTGTCTGTGGCCTTTCTGGAGTTATTTATGTTATTTCTTAGTTTTATTGATCCAAAATGTTTTTATACATTTTCTTCTATATCTTTGTGTGATTTTCTGTACATCGCGGCTTTGAAATGTTAAAGACACCCCTTCGGCAGTCGGACGTTGCGGAGCGTCCGACGCCAGGCCTAGTTCTGATTTACTTTTAACTTGTGCTAGGCTGGGTTCCAAATGTGGTGATCCCTGTGGCGATCCCATATAAGTATTCTTCCACGATCAGCTCTCTGTGGTGAGCTTGTGTCTTTCCCTTGGCAGAGTCCGCTCTGCCGTCACTGTCCGGTGTAATCTCCCCCTTCACCCCAGTGACATTCAATATGTCGTACTGCCCCTAACCGGCCAGTCCATATGTGTATTCTCCACATGTTGCCTCCCTTTGGGCAGGATGTGGTTTCCGCAGCGTCCCTCTCCCCTGGAAAGGCACGCTTTCCCAGTGTTATCTAAGAGTTCCACTGTGTGGGTTATAACGGAACAGCAGTTTGAACTCCCTCTACACAGGCTTCCGCCCCAGTCAGTTGGGGGTTGGAGAGTCTTGCGTAGGGCGCTGGATGTGGCGTTTTCCATAGGGATCCCAATTACGTTGTCACGTCGACGTAACTTCGCCACGGCTGCTGACCATAGCTGCACGGCCATCATGATCTCGGCTCCTCAGGGAAAAACAAAGGTGCGTGCGCCCGCTTCCTGTTTATACCCGCGCTGCGGGCCGGGGCGCGTGACACGATTCACGCACGCCAACGTTAATTGGCTCGTTCTGTAGACACTCGAAGATTATAGGGCTCCCTGAAGTGATCCAAATTACGTCGTCACGTCGCCGTAACGTCTCCTGTTCCCTCCTTCTCTCAAATGTTTTGCGTTCCCCCAAGAAACCTTGCGTTCGCTCACAAAACCTTTTGAGCTCTTTGCAAGCAAAACCAAATTTTCTCGAAAGGAATGCAAAACATTTGCGAGAGAACGCAAAAGCATTGACAAATACTTTTTCCTCCATCTCAATTTTGTTTTCCTTCACCATGTCCCTTTAGGGGCTCTGTACCATTTCCTTTTGCTTCATTGTATTGTTCATCAGGTTTTAATCCACTTTTTGATCTCGGACCACCAGAATATTGTACCATTATTGTTATTTTGTTCATTATTATTATTATTAGAATATTATTAAGCAAGAGCATTTTTTCTGTAATATCTTGAATTTGAGATGGGAATTCATGGGAATAGCATCATTCTTTGTTTTCGTACAAGACATTTAACTTTCAATCAAAAACACAACACGATAAGCGAACCCTACACATACGATTATCATTAGGGTTGGGTACTGAACTCTAATGGCACTGACCGAATTACGTCGGTACTACCAAGTAACGATTCACATTAAATCAATCTGTGCCAAATTTCGGTACCTGAGAACTCATCTGGACGCGAGAGTAATATTTAAATACTATTTAAATACGAATCCTGCATGTTCAAAAAAGGTACCGGTTAAAATGTGAACGGTACCCAACCCTTATTATCATGCATTTAGTGTCAACAGATATCACCTTTAACTCTAATAATAATAATTAATCGAAAAATAATTTTTAAGGAATAATCCCACTTTTTCTTCTATGTTGTAATTTTAACAGTATAAAGCTCAGTTGTGCCGCATGTTGTTTGAAAAAAAAGTTTAATTTCATATAAAAGATCAATTAAATTAATGTTTTATGTCTTCATTTGATTTTTTTATTATTATTACTAAAATGGTTGTTTTTATTAATATTCAACACATTCATCAGAGACAATGGCAGACAGCGACCAAGGCAGCTCTGGCATAATGTCAATAACACTTATATAAATGACTTACAGTTTCTGTACAGTTTTTGAGGTAAACATGTCTAAAGTACCGAAAAAGGTACCGGTACCGGTTAAAATGTGAACGGTACCCAACCCTAATTATCATGCATTTAGTGTCAACAGATATCACCTTTAACTCTGGTTGATAGTGTGTCACTTGGTGATTGTATTACAATACAAAGAGAATATTTCAATGTCAAAGACAAAGACAATATTCTCTCTAAAGAATAGGACTATATTGTTTGTATGGCATGATGTTGAAAACACTCTCAAAGAGGCTTTGAAAACTGATGCTAATCTCTCAGGTGGCTCGTTCTTTTCTCAGTAAACTCTCTGGGGATCAGCGATGAGCTCAAACAAAAGTTACAGGACGTGATGGTGGACAGACATAAGCTAACGCTGGGAAAAACACTCGGGGAAGGTGAGCGTTACATGACTGCTGTAGGGATCTGTGACTTGTATTGTCCGGACTCACGATCAGATCAGATAAAGGCTTGTGTGTGTGTATGTGTGCAGGTGAGTTCGGCTCTGTTATGGAGGGTTTACTCACTCAGGAGGACTCTGTGCTCAAAGTGGCAGTGAAGACCATGAAAAGTGAGTCAATAACGCCCACAGCATCTCTGAAAACACATGCAATCATTTCCATCCGACTAACTTCATCCTCCTGCTGTGTTTTGGTCAGTTGCTATCTGCACTCGCACAGAAATGGAAGATTTCCTGAGAGAAGCAGCGTGCATGAAGGAGTTCGATCATCAGAATGTCATGCGGCTTCTAGGTAAGTGGGGTCACACTTTCAGTAAAACACTAAACAATCTCCTGACATAAACCTACAAGAAAGTTTTGCTCATTTCTCCTCCATGTCACCAAATACAGTAACAGGAGATGGTCACATGACACCACTCCTATTGGTAGTCAACTAATCTTCAGTAGTTTGTAGATTAGCTTAGTCTAACTGACAATTTTTTTTGTAAAAACAAGGTATTGCATATCGCTAAGACATTTCTCAATACTCAATACTTCAAAACTCATTACACAATTCTCCTAACCAACTTTCAACTTGGAACAGCAATTCATTTCACATTAAAAATGCACTAAAACTACCAAAACACTTCATAGATGTCTCAAAACTTTATCTTTTGTAAAATTTCTTTACAAAACAAGAATGACACTCTCTACTGCTTATGATTGACTGCAGTTTGTTACATAGTCCATGTTTACATTACAGTACAAAATTATTCCTGAGTTTTCCCCTTTTGTATAGATGGTAATTAAATTGAAATTGTGTTAATTAAATTGTGTAGGTGTTCAGATACATCTAATTGCTTGATAGTATTTCATTTTTTAGACTTAGAATATATTTCAATATGGTATTACTGTAGAAATTTAGCGAATTTGTCTTATTCAGTTTTGTATTATGCTAGGTTTTGAACTTAAGTTTAATAGTTTTGAAAAGAGTATGTAAACGTGCAAATCGGTCTGTAGGTTCAGTGGGTTTTGGTGGTGTTTGTGTCTAAGTGAGAAAAGAGGTGATGTAATTTGAAAGATGTTGTCATTGAATGCATTTGTGCCAAAGCAATGATAAATGATCCAGAGTTTAGCCCACATAGACTGCTGTTTTGATCATTGAGTGAAGAGTTGAAAAAGTGACCTAAGTATTGAGAAATGTGTCTTAGAGATTGTAAAAACTGGGTTACACTTTATTTTACAGTATGTGTACTTACAGTGTAATTTCCAAGAAAGTACTGATAATATAAGGTAACTACCTGTACATGGGTTAAGTTTAGGGCTAGGTTCAGGGTTAGTACTTAGTTATAACCAAGCGGCAACCATCTGGTCTCTCTCTTGAATCCAACCTGGAAGTGACTTAAACTGCAATTCATCGACTGACTGCTAGAGACAGGCTCCAAAAGAGTCAATCCCATAGACCCCCATGTTAAAATGCTCAACTTTACAGCAGAAAAACAACAGGTTTACAGCCTGGTACAAAAATTGGTTTTGGTCTATATACAGTAGCTAATTTTGCCCTTCATGACAATTGTGAGGGTGGTGATTTTTTTTACAACTCATCCGTTTAAATTATATTAAGCCTTAAAGTTCTGCATAATTAAGGGCGTGGCCACTTGAGTGACAGGTGGATTGCCGCTGATGTCACTGCTAGCCGTTTGTCTGCTAGCGTCACTTCACCTCAGCTAATCCTAATCCAGCTAGTCTCTTTGCCCATTTTCGTTTATCCGGGAGTGACGCTGCCAAGATGGCGACGGCCAGCTCCGCCCACTTTGGCCTTAAAACATGCTCTTCACCCAATGGTGACGTCACGGACACTACGTCCATATTTTTTACAGTCTGCTATAATAAGTACAAAGTATGTACATGCGGAACAGGACTCTAAAATAAAGTGCTACCAAAAACTGTAATAGAATTATTAATTAGCTCAAAATATAAACTGACATCAAGTCAACATTTTGATCTGTGCCTCTGCTTATGAATCATTTTTTTAAAAACAGAATTCTTTGCCCTGACGTTAGCCCCGCTCGTCTGCAGGGTCCTCTTTTTTACAAAGCTCTCTCCATTGGCGTGGTCGATCGTCATGTCTTCCTTCAGTCGGTCGAGTCGGTCTAGCTGCGCATCTTTGGTCGTCCCCATGGTCGGCGTCTTCGGGGATTTATCCGCAGAGCTGTTCGGGCCACTGAGTCCTCCGTAGTCGCGCTTCTGGCATCTTCTCCTTGATTATGGTCACATGGATCATCCATGCCGCAACTAACCCGTGCTTTTGCGTCGAGGTAGAACGGAATATTCAGTGTGAAATAATGCTGGACAAGACTTGATTTTTTTTGCTTCAGAATTTGATTAGATCGTGAAAATCCACGTCATGTCATAGGCTATGTTCTTATTAGTAGCTTTACAATTATTACAATTATTTACAAATACGTTCATATTTAGGGTAAGGAGGTTGTTTAAATCACATGCGTGAAGAATTAAACTTTGATGTGTAACTTGTCCTGCAGACATGAATGCTCAGGCAGTTTGATGAGGAGAAGTGTGCTGTTACTTTACTGAGTCGTTAGACTGACGCTGTATTCAGAAAATGTGAGAAATGTGTTTGTTTGATATGGTTGTGTTTGTGTGATAGGTGTGTGTCTGCAGACAGTGGAGAGTGAAGGCTATCCGTCTCCTGTTGTCATTCTTCCCTACATGAAGCATGGAGACCTGCACAGCTACCTGCTGTACTCCAGACTCGGAGACACTCCTGTGGTGAGTTCACTCGCACCGAAACACTGGAAGAAGAGAGATCTGGAAGAGATAAAAAGTGAAAAAGAGAACCAAAAAAAAAAAAAAAGGATTCAGCATGGGCTAACCTAAAAGAATGGCAGTTCCCTTTAAAATAAAGAAATAGCTCTGTCATTATTTACTTGCCCTCATGTCATCCTAACCGGTGTGACTTTCTTTGTTCATGCTGCTCTTTTTCATAAAAGCAATATAAAAATATTCACACATTCATGTGGTTCCAAACCCTTTTTTGTGAGTAAATGAGGACTTTTGAACTATTCAGAAAGAAAAAAAAACAGTTAAATATTTTGGATTTTATGCTCAGATTTGAAGCATTGGCTCATACAGACACATCTGTGATACAGCCTATCCTATCTAGCACCAACACTACTAAAACAAGTCTTTTTTTCACAGTGGTTACACCATTGGTTATGAATGCAAACACTGTGAAGCAAGTCGTTCACAGTGAATGATTCTGTCAAGATGAAACTAATGACCAGTTTGTTTTGAGGCACATTCTCATGGTCAGAGTTGGGAAACTCCTTTGCTATCATAAATTAAGTTCCTCTAAAGGACAGACGTGAGGCACACGCTCACAATACATTGTCTCAGGAACATGTTGTACCGCAAAGTGTTTTTTAACGTCCACTAGTCTATAATTTTTGTTATTGTCAATGTACGTGTGTGAGGTCAGAGCAGTTTCTGGGAGAGTCTCTGGCACCACCTGCCTGTCACACGAAGAACTCACAAAAACATCTAATGACAAATGTTACATTACATTGGAAGATGCATTAGCTTTCTACAGCAGTTTGAAGACCAAAATCATTACTGTTTTAAATATCTAAAATATCTTTGTCTCCTGTGTGTAGTATCTGCCCTCTCAGATGCTGGTGAAGTTCATGACAGATATCGCCAGAGGAATGGAGTACCTGAGCGCCAAAAATTTCATTCATAGAGACCTAGCAGCTCGAAACTGCATGTGGGTGAAATAAACACAGACACACACACACACACACGCATTCTTGTACATCTATCTTTATGAGGACATTCAGTGACACAATGCAATCTCTAGCCGCTAACCCTAACCTTACCCATCACAAATAAGTGCCTAACCTGACCCCTGACCCTAAACCGACCCTTAACCTCATTATAACCTTAACCCTAAAACCAAGTCTTGACCCTCAAACAGGCCTTTAAAGGCTCTCAGAAAGTGAGGACCGGCCAAAATGTCCTCACTTTACTCTCTTTGTCCTCACTCCAATGGTCTAAAACTCAAACTGGTCCTCACAAAGATAGTTGTACAAGTACACACACACACACACATTTTCTACTTACAGTACTACAGATATGGACATGCAATATTGATTCGAGTTTTTTTCTTCCCCTCTCTGCTAACCAGGTTAAATGAGAACATGAATGTGTGTGTGGCTGACTTTGGCTTGTCTAAGAAGATCTATAATGGGGACTACTACAGACAAGGGCGCATCTCTAAGATGCCTGTCAAGTGGATCGCCATTGAGAGTCTGGCAGACAGAGTCTATACCACTAAGAGTGATGTGGTAAGATAAATAGATAAAGACTGAGAAAGAACTGATTCATATCATTAGTAGTGGACATGATTTTGATCCCAATTGGAGAGATAATTTCAGTTTTGCAGCCATAGGCGGAAGGTGAACCAACTCCAGGATAAGACTAGGAAGATGTGCTTCGCATTTAAAAACACATTTCAATAGATTTCCTTGAAATAGTTTCAAGTTATGTCTCACCGCACAACCTCCACATCCCAAGCCAGAGTTTTTGTCCAGTCATTTTTTACCAAAAAATTAGACGTTTTGTTTTTTGTACGAATTTTTTACTTCAACGGAGTGTTACAAAACTTGGTAAAGGTTTTGGCACTTGCTATGTGAACACAATTTGGAATTAAATTTGGAACACAACTAGTTTAGGTTTATGGCTTTGATTTTCTCAGATTTTTAGAGTAAAACATATTTTGGAAAAAATATTTCATGTCAAATTTAAAAATAGTATTTTTTATGTATTTTTCATAATGATAAACTTAACTTTTTTTTAGCTTTTAAGATTTTTCACTTCAGCAATAATCTGCCAAGTTTCTTCTTTAAAAAGAATTTCAATTCAATATTTACAACAGTTTAAGTTGGAAATTTCATTTTCAGGTCAATGCTCAAAAAGTGGATAACAGGCAATATGTTCACAAACGTAATTTCGGGAGGAGTGAACCCATCTAATCTTTCAGTTAACTGCCGGAGCATGTAAGCAGCCGCTCACCTTGTTCTGGCATCCGCTGTTTGGCATTCCTCCACCTCCCCACCTCCACCAACATCATTTAGGCGTCTTGCTTCCTCAAGGCCCTCCACTGCGGACACCAAGCCAAATACGCTTAACCTTATTAGCTTAAAGATTATATGGGCAAACGAACTTGTGAAATGGATCATAGCTATTCCATAAATATAAGTTAGTACCATAAAATCCCTAAAAAATAAAAAAAATATAAATATTATCAAACAACAAAAACACATTGGATCATATTACACATCTGTTTCGCCTATATGCTATTATTACGGAGAAAGCAGATCCTAGAACAGCATAAAAACAATTACAAAGTACAGAGGGATTCAGAACTGAGCTTAATAAGTCTGCCTGGTCTTATTGTGAATGATTCATCAGAGCATGTTATTCCAAAGACTCCAAAGACAGTTTGAGTATCATTTGCTGTTCTCTTTCTCAGAGTTCATATTGTTTATGAAGATGCATTTGTGTGTCCCGCAGTGGTCATTTGGAGTGACGATGTGGGAGATAGCGACTCGAGGTCAGACGCCGTACCCTGGAGTGGAAAACAGTGAAATCTATGATTATCTGAGGCAGGGCAACCGTCTGAAACAACCTCCAGACTGCCTGGACAGCATGTGAGTATGCCTGTCAACAACCTGAAAGGCTTTTTACACTATGCTTAGACCTGGCTTAACATATTTTTAACCCCTGGTTAAAACCACTTCCAACCTCAGCTTAAGGACTGCTTCACACTTGTCATTATGAAAGGAGGTAGCACCGCTGGGTAATGAGAGTAATAAAATAAACCAGGGCTAGAATCTTAATGCAAAAAAGACACCTGATTTTGTACACGCTTAGCTCTTTAAAAGCTTCTAGTGACACCAAAGGGAATTGAAAATATAATGATAGTTTCCAAACTGGTGAACAGTTCAGTCAGTGGATTTGGTTGTGACACAGCTGTATAGCCCATTCGGACGGGACGAGTTTAACATGGAGAGGAGGGGTAAAGTCATTATCACCAGAGCTTCTCAGTGATTTTAGTCCCGTCCGAATGTGCATCTCAGTGATCATTACGGACAATAGCAATAAAGATTACGCCGATTTTTACCTTCAGTAAAAAGGTCTGGAAAAATGACCTCAGGTAATACTGATCCTGTGCGAATAAACCCACCTTAAATATGTATGTAAATATTCTGTAATTTCCTGTTTAAAAGTAGTTTTCCGTGGGTTTTCAAGTCTGGATGCGCTTGAAAAAGCATTCAGTTGCGTTCTAGACGCTGGGACAAGTCTGTGGAAAAACTCAAGTGTTCTCCACACAACATTCATATCAGAAATAAGGTTGAAAGCACTTCTTTTAGTGTTAGGTAAGTGCCTATTACCAATATAATCCAACCTTAATTTAATTAATACATCATTAAACTAGACCTAACTGTTTATATATAAATATAGGTTAAATGTGTTTGCGCATGTGATATCAGAAAGCAACGTAATACGCACATGACGACAGGAAAGTGACGGTGGTGCGTAAATCGAGTTACCCCTCCCACTTCTGATAGTTTTACTGAGATTTCTTATCCTGTGCGAATTGGCCATTATTATTACAGACGTCCTCTGGTAAAATTACTTTACTCCATCTAACGTTGTAAAACTAATCCCATCCGAATAGGGCTTATCACTATTTTATTATAGTGTTCTGCTCAATATGCAGTTTTCAAAAAAACGGTACTGATTAAGAACTGGCTCTTGATTCTCAGCCCTACTCATGTGCTATATTACAAGTCTTATAAAGTCAAACCAGAGCAAACCAAACCACATTTCAAGTTGTTTTTTTAATGAAAACCATCCCCTCTACCATTGCTCTCAAATATTTTTCATGTTACACAACATTGAAACACACCGCGTCCAATCACGAGACGAGCGATGTTTGACGTCCTTGACATCTATGTGTCTCTCTCTGTTTTCCACAGCTATTCCCTGATGTTTTCCTGCTGGCTGTTGAGCCCGAAGGACAGACCGAGCTTCCAGATCTTGTGCGGTGAGCTGGAAAAGGTCCTGGAAGATCTTCCGAGCCAAGACCCGGATGAGATACTCTATGTCAATATGGAGGAGACCTCTGGAGAGCTGGGGGCCGTGGGGGGCCGTGACCCCTTAACGGGGGGTGTCCCCTGTGTTCTCGGGGCCCTGAAGGGTTCGGGCTCTGTGGCCACTGTAGAGGTCCACCACCCCAGCCGGTACGTGATCTGCCCCCAACATGAGAACCAGCGCCTGCTCACCGCAGACTCCCTGGAGAGCCTGAACCTCACGGGCTCCGCACCCGTCCCGCTACTGCAGCCCTCGTCCTGCTCCACTCCAGTGCCGCCCTCGGAGACTCAGTCCTCAGAGGAAAGAGACGAAATGAAGAAAGTGCCCTGGCAGGGATGATGCTGCCCAGACTGCTGAGCTATTGCTCCTACCCCATCACTTTTGCACAGACACTCCACACACTCCACATTCAGCGTTTAAATATGCAAATATTTGCATTCCAAATTGTCATTTCTGTTCAGTGTAGGTTATAAGAAGTCATAATCAACTTTCTGTCTTGCACTGTGTCGTAACCAGAAAGGATGTGATAAGTTTCCAGTGAGAAAGTCATTTGTCTGTGCGCAGCAACAAAACAAAATTGCTGCTCACTGGCATATTTAGCAGTGTTTGCTTACTATTTCTCATACTCAGGGTTGGGAATTTGAACACCCCCCTAGCCGTGTATATTACACTTCGGCTGTAAGGCTTGTTGCTATTACTTTTCAATGAGACACAACTTTGAAGAGTTACTTAGACTTGCATTGAAGGAGAGGCCTGAGACATATCTAGCGATTGAGGCTTGATAACCACGTAACACCCTAGTAAACACATGGAAATGCTACTCCATTTGCTGTGGTAGGGAAATCTTGTTCTTATCTTCAAATCTTGTTTGCTTTTATCACATCACAACTGGTTAGGACATGGTGTTGGACTCTAAAACATTCAGATATTCAGCAGCCCTACTGCAGCCTTATGAGACTGATATCAGTCAACTGGGATCTGACCAGTTAAAGCCCTTTTCTGTGAGGTCTAAGCTCATGGTATAGTTAGCATGCTGCTGATACTGATCACACCAACTCAGGAGGTGATTGGATTCACAGTGACCAATGACACAAAGCTCAGATTCAGCAAATGCCGGGGAACTAGCTTGACACTGCCACTCTGTAGACTGGGATGGAACTGGTCAAAGACTGAATCTGTGTCCTTGACACAAACTCTCTCAAGTCTCCTGACCAGCATCTTTTTCCAAAGAAACACATGGAGGATGACGATTACATTCCATGTTTGGTCTAACATGTCAAACCAAATCCTCAGTGAGTGTGTGCGTGACCTGGAGACACACTCGCGCTAACCTACGTGCTAGCGTACATTTTGATAACTCTGTTTCAAAGGTTTTCTGAGTCAAAAGGTTTGTTTTTTATGCATTGATTTGAGACCAATTTTGTGGTTTCTGTCAAGATTCGCAGGTTTAGAGGAGTAGACTAGACTAAGGTCTTTGCTTCTCAGAGACCCTGCCCCTGACTCAAGCACAGTATTTTTTTACATGTTTCCTAATGGTTTTTTTTGTAAATTTGATATTTTGCACTAATCAATTTTTTGTCAGTGTATTGTTTGTTTATATTTTGTTTATGCATTTTTATCTGATATGGACATTTAGACAGTGTATGGTAGAAAAACATTTACCATAATATTATCATATTATGATTTTAAAAAAAAAAAAAAAAAAAAAATCCAAATAAGGTCAAATGCAGATGACATTTAGCTGATTGTTATTTTGCCATTTTATTTGCTAAAAATGGTCTTTTGTTAAAGTCATTTCTTCCACTCAGCCTTTAATCTAATCTGAAATTGAAATAAGTGAATTAAACGTTCTGAAACGATCATCATAGAACCAATGTTTGAAAAAAAATAAGATGATTATGGATGTATGTGGTACTAGTAAGATTGACTGAGGTACTTTAAGCCACAGTGCTTTAGTTACATACAGCATTTGATGACAAATTATATACTATCTAAATGATGTTCATGTATGCCAGTGCACAGTTGGAATCATCTATGTAACATTTTTTGCAGTCTACACACCTTTTAGTGTTTGAAATATTGTTCCAACATTAACTTGACAGCACCATACCCCCTGCAAAATGTTGTCGGTCACCTTTTGTGTATATTTGCATGCTCACATTTTCAGCACATTTTCTTTCATGATGTGGAACACTGTGTGTAAATACATGGATTTGAAGTGTCTCATCTGACCTCAGCTGAAGAGGACAAATTGAAACCCCTTTTGCGTGTGGTATTTCAATGCAAAAACCTGCATCTTATTCGCTAACTATCGGCAATCTGGAGGCCAGATGAATGGCCATCTATGAGTCGTTCAGTTTAAATTCATTGTCATTTGTTGTTCACACAGACAGTCCTTTCCCTAGGTAAATTAGGCTCATTATAGACTGTGCTTTATTCACAAATACAGAATTTTATTCAATATTACATTTAATATTATGTTGATTGTCAGTAAATCAGCCAATGAGGATCAAATGGTGTGGAAAAGAATTATAACCAGACAATTTTTATGTGCCGAAAAGTGCAGTGACATAAGTACAAATATTGTTTTATCAAAATATGAATTCATAGACAGAAGCACGCACTTCAAAGTGCCTTTGAAAGCCAGTATTTGCCTTAAAATGGCTGTTATGGTGCACAAATGTTTAGTTTTAGGTGTATATGTCTAATGTTGTCTAGATAACATCAATGTCATTATTGTGATTTTGATAAGCTTTGTATTAAAATAAATACTACCTGCACAGTTGAGGATTTGTGTGTGTGTGTGTGTGTGTGTGTGTGTGCGTGCGTGCGTGCGTGCGCGTGCGTGCGTGTGTGTGTCTGTTTCTTATAATCATTGCACAATTAATGTAAAAAATAGACTTGTTATTGAGTGTAACAACTCACGGACATTGATCACAACATTAGTTGATGGAAATATGAATATTTGTGAATATACAAATGAATATAGCAGAACCGGAGAACACAATGGTAAGTTTATTTATGAAGGCAGCAGGATTAAAGCAATGCAGGAGTGACTTTGATAGTAGAATAGAGGATTGAAAGGCTGAATTATAACTGGTTTCTTGGCAGGCAGGAGATGATACATGCACACACACACACAGACACACACACAAGCAGACGAGACGAAGATCACGGAGAGGAATACCAGGAGATAAGGCGATCCCCTTACGGAAAGAAAATGTATTTCCACTTCCATATTTCCATCAATATATTAAATGGTTAAAACACATTGAAAAATATATGGAGTAATATATTGCCTTATATATTACAATGTATTGAATAATACATAAGAAAATACTGCTTTTCATATATTGAAAAATATGTGACAATATACGCTGTTTTTACTATGTTGCACTAATGTGTATTCACAAGAGTTATTTTTTTTAACTCTTTGTGTTTCTGCTACACAAAGTTTTTGAGTTGAGTTTACGAGGAAGGTTAATTGGTCAAACACAAATTAGTTGAGTTCAAAATACTCATAATTCTGATGCAAATATTTGCCTTAAATATTAAACAGTTAAACAGAGGCAATATTTTTACAGAGTGTGGAAACCGACTGTCTTAAATATCTCAGGCATGTTTTACACAAAATTTCAAGTTGTAAATTCAAAGACATACAAAACAGTGTTGGGACAATGATAGACCGTTTGGTTTGAATTATAGTGACCATTAGTGATCAGTGTTTGCTTTAGTTGAGCTCTTGACCCTTGACTTTTTAACGTTAGCTTTTTTCTGGCTGTTGTAACTTTGTAAGGTATATTTGCTATGGCAAAAAATAATAATAATAATAATAATAAAAACAATGAAAATCCTGAGGATGACCTGTTGCCGAGAGTTTTAGTAAATAAGGATGTCCTTTATTTACTGATGGTGTCATCATCATGTAGAGTGATTCACAGTCTAAATATATAATATATAACATGGTATATTGTCATGGTCTGCCTGTTTGTTTTCATTTTCATGAACTTTTAGTTTGTATTTCCTTAGAATAGTGAACAAGCAATCACATGCTGTGGAACAGTGAAACTGAGATTCACTTCTCTCTTCTGCAGAATATTACCAGATTGAAAAATATTAAGAATTTAAACAAATTTACACAGCAAGAAAAGAGATGCCTATGAAAGAAGACAACTAAAATAAAAAAATTGTTTTGCTTTATCAGTAAAATCTGTAAAGTTAGTTTATACAGTATATAGGTATAGAGAGGACTGAACATTTAAGCTCACATGTAGTCATTTCTATAGCTTTATCTATTGATTCTAAAGCTCATTACCCTTATATATTTATATTCATTTAAACTGCATGCTTAATAATAATCGATCAACTTAAACTGTACATGTGTAATGGATTAAGGGTATAATAATTACATAAAAAATGTAATATAATATTATCATAAATGAGCATTGCTAAAAGACAGACAATTTTTTCTTTAAAAATCATTTGGTACATAGTGACATATAATTTGGAGTTGAAACAAGGGGAGTGACTTTATTGCATTAAACATGTGACACTTTGCTAACATCTGATTGGTCCAAATTATGGGCTTGAGCTCAGTTACCTGGAACATAACCTGCAGGTTAGGCGTGAGTGTTAGTTACTATGGCGATGAAACCAGTTTCATGGCTAAAACCCAGGGTTGGCACAAACTCAACTTATGTAAAGAATGTGCTTTCTTTTTCTGCAATCCATCCAAAAGTTCTTACATTTGCTGACTCAATTCCCAGCAGTTTACCAATACTTTTTTTTTTTTAATTATACAAAATTCATGATGTCCCTTTACTGCCATCCAGTAGGCCAACAATAATACCGGTAGTTTACACATTTCTACCTGTAGAGCAGGAATTGGAGATCTAATTGCCCTAATCTTACAGTAAATTTAGTAGGAAAAGTAATACACTTTGAGCTTTAATCTTACACTAGAACTTGCTCTCATTTGTGAGAAACAAATAACCAGAGTTTTAGATACTGATAAGCAAAATCTCCACTTATCAGCACATTTTCCTCACCTCATCACCTTTTCAACTCCTGCATCAACCTGAAAAAATAAAAATAAAAAAAAATAATGAAGTTCTTGACCTTCAGACAAAAAGAGCAGGTGCTGAGAGTGGCCAGGTCCAAGGGGATGGTTTCATACAAGGAACACACTCTTCATTTTCATCCAGATGTTTCTGAAGTTCACAGTAGGCAGAGAGCTTATGATGGTGTCAGACAGAGGCTACGAGAGAGAGGAATCAGTAAACACAGGATCATCTACCCTGCTCATCTACTTGTTACACACCAGGAGAAATCAAGGGTGTTTGACACACCGACTGCAGTGGAGAGCTTCGTTGAAGAACTAGACAAAGAATAAAGGTGGGCTCAGTTCAGATGGACTGTTACAGTCTGGAAAGAAGGTCGCTTTGAAATAATTCAGATTATATTCCACAAATATCGTTATCCTCTTTTTGTGGTGAGGACTGAATTAGCCTAACAGTAATTTGTTCGATCTTGACTATAATTAAGCATATTCAGTTGTTATTGCTCTATGGAGGTGTGAAAATGTGTGTTTATATTTTAATGTAAGTGAGAATAATTTTATAAACAGGGTTGTGATAAAAAAATAGATATAGGCTTAAAGGATTAGTTCACCTCAAAATGAAAATTTCCTGATAATTTACTCACCCCAATGCCATCCAAGATGTCCATGTCTTTCTTTCTTCAGTGGAAAAGAAATTAAGTTTTTTGAGGAAAACATTTCAGGATTTTTCTCCACACAATGGAGTTTAATGGCAACCAGAATGTTGAAGTTCAAATCAATGCCGTTTCAAAGGGCTCTGAAGTGCTTCAAAGGGCTCTGCACGATCCCAGCTGAGGAATAGGGTCTTATCTAGAGAAACGATCTGTCATTTTCTAAAAAAAAATAAAAATGTATACTTTTTAACCACAATTGTGAGCTCAGAGCTCTTTGAAACGGCATTGATTTGAACTTCAACATTCTGGTTGCCATTGAACTCCATTGTGTGGAGAAAAATCCTGAAATGTTTTCCTCAAAAAACTTAATTTCTTTTCCACTGAAGAAAGAAAGACATGAACATCTTGGATGGCATTGGGGTGAGTAAATTATCAGGAAATTTTAATTTTGAGGTGAACTAATCCTTTAAGCCATATAAGGAGTGTAAGGGGCAGGGTTTAAATGCAGTAGCATGGACACTACTGGGGAAAACGGGGATGTTGTTGAATATGTAACAAACTTCTCAGTATTTAAGGTATGTGTGTCTATAAAAGGGAATGTGCCTCCTAATAGGAAATGTAAAGATTATGGCGGAGACAGAGAATGTGAAATTTTTCCATTAGGAAGATATATTATGCTACAGTGTACCATTTTTTCAGAAAAGATCAATTTAATTCATGTATATGGTCCAAATGATGACAACCGCAATTTTTTTTAATGATTTGAACTGCTAGTTTGCCTGGATACTATCTTATCGCAGGGGATATGAATTGTGTACTAGATCCTACCAAAGATCGTTCCACAGGGATTGATAGAACGCATACTAAAGCTAGGAAGTTGATACAGAAATTTATTAATTTATATTAATTAATAATATAAATTAATTTATCAGACCTTAATTTATCAGATGTTTGGAGGGATCTTAACCCAGCAGCAGTATCATATTCATGTTACTCTGGTATGCATCAGACATGCTCACGTATTGATTATTTTCTTATATCGGCACAGCTGCTTAACAAAATAACAGATTGCATATATTACAGCACAGTCATCTCTGATCATGCAGCGGTATCCTTATCATACAAAACTACAAAATTCATAAAGAACCCCCCTAGATGGCGCTTTCAGATAGGATGGCTTTGGGATCCAGAGTTTATAGAATATGTGAATAAACAAATTGATCTGTATTTTGAAATTAATCATTCTGAAACATCTGCTGGTATTAGATGGGAAGCATTCAAAGCTTATATTCGAGGACATATTATTTGTTTTTGCAGTTCAAAAGCCAGGAGGTCTAGACAGGAAATGAAAAAATTAGAAGATCAGATCAAACAATTAGAAAATGATATTTTCCGGAAAGCTACAGACACAGTAGAAGCAAACGAGAAATTATTATTACTCCGGTCCTGATATAATGAATTATCAGCAAGTAGAGCAGCTTCAAAAGTTTTGATATTGAAACAAATGTTTATGAATATGGAGATAAAACTGGTCGGTTACTCGCATGACAAATCCGACAACAACAAACAGAACGTACCATCACTGAGAGTTCAACAGGAACTATAGTTGACCCTATAGAGATCAATGAAGCATTTAGAATTTATTATTAAAAAAACTCTATAGTTCAGAGTGCTCATTAAATTTGGATACACAGACGCAATTTTTAGATAGTCTAAATATACCACAGATTTCAATTGAAGAAAAAAATAATAATAATTGGATGAAGACCTCACATTACAAGAAATTGGAGAAGCCATTGATTCTATGAAACCAGGAAAAGCTGCGGGCCCAGATGGGCTTCCTATAGAAATGTATAAGAAGTAAAAAAAAAAAAAAAAAAAGTTATTAACCCCGTTTTTGGAAATGATAGTGGAGGCCTATGATCAAGGCCTTCTTCCTACATCAACGAGAGGAGCTTTAATCACATTATTACCAAAACCAGGAAAATCAAACACAAAGTGTGAAAATATGCGGCCAATTACCTTGTTAAATTCCGATACAAAAATATTATATAAAGTTCTAGCCAAGAGGTTAGAAGGTATTCTACCAAATTTAATAGGAGAGGATCAAAATGGTTTCATACAACACAGGCAAGAATTTCATAATGTTGAAGAGTGCTAAATATTCTTCATGAACAGAGGAGTGAGCGAGATACTGCTATCATTGAGTGGTCTTATTTGTTTGATTTGTTGTGTAGATTTGGGTTTGGTGAAGGGTATTGCAAGTGGGTTAGGTTACTTTATAATAGCCCTACAGCAGAAGTGTGGACAAATAATATGGTTTCAAAACCATTTAGCATATCAAGAGGGTGCAGAACAAGGTTCACCCCTTCCTCCTCTTCTTTTTGCCATCTCCATCGAGCCTTTTGCAATAGCAGAAAAAGACATGTGGAATTAACAGGCATTAGGATTAGACATAAAATAGCATTATTCGCTGATGATGTAATTCTTTTTCTAAAACATCTTGATACATCAATAACTGCTTTATTAGATCTTATTAATACATTTGGAGAAATTTCTGGATACAAAATTAATAATTCTAAAAGTTCCATTCTATATCTAAATGAGATTGACAGACAGCAACCTATAAGTGTGCTGCAACCTTCAATATCATTGATTGTTTTACATACCTGCATGTAAAAATTGTACCAAAATTAGAAGAAGTTGTGCAAGTAAATTATGATCCACTTCTTGAAAGTGTTAATAGCTCTATAGAAAGATGGATGTCCATACCCATATCCTTAATTGGCAGAATAAATATCTCGAATATGAATGTTTTGCCAAAATGTTTATTCCAGAACATTCCTCTGCCTCCCCCTAAAACTATTTTTCAAAGACTTAAATAAAATATTCTCTAGATTCATCTGGAATAACAGATGTTCCAGACTCCGTATGACACTTTTGTACTTGCCATATGAGAGAGGAGGTCTACAGTGTCCTAATAACCTTCTTTGGTATTATTGGGCTGTTCAACTTAGAACAATTATGTTTTATTTTTTATCTCAAGACTGCCCACCATGGGTGGATATAGAATCTTCAGCAATCAAATCGGACCTGCCTTTATATTTAAATATACTAATATACAGTTTTTGATGGAGTTTGGGGACCTTTCAGATCGTTCTTATAAATGTGGTGGACTTGGAAACGTGTCAATAAAAGACTAAGAAAAGAGGAGGTATAGAAAATCAATGTAAAATACTGAGAAGCTGTTTTTTTTTGGGGGGGGAGGGGGGGGGGGTTGCTCTTACTTTCTGTTACATGGAAATGTATATGTTCATATGCATAGTTAAAAAAAGCGTCGTTACATTAAAAAGAATAGGACACACACTACATTGAGGAGTACCGTTTTCTATGTAATATGTTTTGGAATATGATGATCTCACCCTAATTTGAACAGATCTGTCAAACAAAAATTATGAATCCAGTTAAACATTTTCCCTGCAATACCCATACCTATCCAATTTAACTAAAAGCCTTCTTTTCTCAACATATCATAAACTTTCTCCACATCCAAAAACACTCCTAGAACTTCCTTGTTGACGTGAGTCTTCTTAATATCAGACTCCAGACATAGTGCCGAATCCATAGCACATGACTTGACATAATAAAACCATTCTCTCCATAATCTTGCACAGATTAGACACTAAGGCAATAGGTTTAGCCACTGAATTGTCCTTTCCTGGTTTTGCCACTGGGACAATTATCCCATGTTTCCAACTTGTTGGAAGAATCCCCTTTTCCAAACTTTATTAAAGAGGCATGACATTATATAGAGATGTTCTTTCTCAGTCTTTTACTCTCTGGCATAAAGAAATCTCCAACCCAATACATATTCCCTGCCCGCCCTCTAGTGGCCAAGAATGACAACTAAAATAGGACACATTTGACTGGAACATTTAAAAGAATATGATTATGGGCTGGTTTCAGTCATTAATAGTCTAAAACACTTACAAACAAAAACAATGCACTTAAGAAGGAAAGGCAATAATGCATGTGCCAAATATGGACCTACCCTTACAATAATTATACTAATAATTATAAGTATACTTCAAGTTCATTTTTATTAATTATACTTAAGTAATGTTCAAGACAGTATATTTTAAGTATATTTAGTAAATACACCAATATCAATGTACTAGTAGTATACATGTACTGCTTCAATACTAGTGACTAATTTGGCCCACTTTTTAGTGTATAAAAGTATACTTTTAAGTATACTTTAGGTGTAACAGTAGTAAACTTTGAGTACACAATTAGTTTTCAACTAAGTGTTTGTACTGCAACTATACTAAAAGTGAACATAGGTATAGCACATTTTTTAGTTTATGAAAGTACACTTTGAAGTATACTCTCAATATATTTTTATACTGCCAGTATACTTGTGTTTTCTTTAAGTGAACATAGCGTCATACTTAAAGTGCACAAATAATATATAAATAGTAAACTATAAGTATACTACTATGTTCTTATATAGATATGCATTTTTATACTTGAAATATACCTTTAACTGTAGCTACTTTAACTCTTTACATTTTAAAAACATTTTATTCTAGCTTCATTCATCCTTCTTTATCAACACTTTAATGTGGGTAAGTTTCATTTTAAAAAGCAATATTTTATCAAAACTTAGGTTTTTTAGCTTTTGGTATGAGTATGTTAGCCTTAAGGTTATGAATAAGCTGGTGTGTTTCAAAACAATGACACGATTCACATTTAGGAGATATAAGCATTCAAATCTTACAGTCTCTCACTTCCGCTAAAATAGATCAATGATTTTAATAACATCACTGAGGATTTCTAGCCTAGAAATCTAGACGCACCCTAGCGGCAGCAAAATTTATTTTGCAGCCAGTGTAGTCTAGCAACTCTCCGTTGACTTTCGAGCTGGAAAAACCAAACTCAGATCAGGCCAATCACATCGTGTATAGAGTAGGCGGGGCGGGCTTAACATAATGACGACAGAGTTGCGACGGTTCCCTGCTACTTGAAAACAAAGAATGGCGGCTGCTGCTGGCGAACAGCGGTCTTTCGAATCGGCTTTGGCCACGACTCTGGAGGACTTGGAGTTAAGCTTTTCTTTGAGAAAAGAGCAAAGAACGGCACTTAAGTCATTTTTAAAAAAGGAAGATGTGTTCGGAGTTTTGCCGACTGGATACGGCAAAAGTTTAATATACCAACTAGCCTTCTTCGTTGCTCTGATTGGTTGTAGCGCTATCCTATTGCGTGCAGAGGGATTTTGAGAGACAACCGTTTATCCCGCCCCTCGGATTGAGCCGTGCCAATGGTGAGTTGCCAGACCTAACATCTTGATGTAGGTCTGGCTTGCCAGGCTAGAGGATTTCAGCTTCTCATCACATCTTCTGTCCAATCAAATGCTCTCTAGAATCTAAAGCTCCGCCCCCTATGCTATAAGCACCACCTGGCCAAAGCAACCATTAACACGTCACAGAGCAATATGGGTCAGAGATGTGTGTTCAGCTGCTCAAACGCTCGAGTTTTACTCAGTTTTCCAACTGTACGTTGGTTAAGAATGAAATAGGTAGAATATATTCACACCTCTACTATTGAATCCAGCGTATCATCAGCGCTCGGATTCGCTTCCATGGTGCTGTCAAGTATGACTTACAGTCTGTGAGGTAAACTAAACACTATTGGCTATTTGAAAAGGGGGAGGGGCCGTTCAATATGTCCGTCCTCAGCTTCGGTTTCAGTGGAAATTACGTCAACGCATCATACAAAGCTGCGCGTTCCAAGGCACTTCAGTGGGCCTTTAACCCTTCCTCCATCGACATTTCATTCAGTGATGTTAGGCAGTTTTGATTTATATATGCCGTCTAATGTTTGATGATCAAATTATTTTACATTTGTGCAAGCAATCTTCTATGACTTTTTTTCTGCTTCTTCACAGGTGTTTTGATCTGGAAATTTTGTACTAGAAGATACATAATATCTAACTTCCTATCATGGAACACTGAAAACATCGATAGCTGGAAAATTCAGTCAATGGCAGTGAAAGAGTAAAGTAGATTTTAAGTAAATTACACAACCAGTGGACTAGCCTACACAAAAATTCTGATACTCAGAAATAGAAGCATATCTGGTTACTTCAACAACAAAAAAAGGTGGGTTCCTTTAAGGAATAAAGAATCATAATAAATCAAGTCTAGTTTGCAATATGATAGACTTGAACTTGATGCAAACAGCAACCGGTAGTGTCACATAACAGAAGAGAACAGACAGGTAAGTGGATAACAGGATGTTTATTATAACAGAGGGTGGAACGGGAGTGGGAACCAGGCAATGGTGAGTCTATGGCAACAGGAATATTCAGATGGTGACTAAGCTCGATGTTTAATGGATGTTTGGTTCTTGACAGGTGGTGGAAGAGAGGTGAGAGCGATCTGGATGTAGGATGACAAGAGAGGCAATCTCTGTTGAGTCTATCAGGTAAGCATTGCAGGTAGGTAGTCTGTGTGTCATAGGGTAAATGACAAGACCCTATGAAGGTGAAGGTGATGCAGTTATAGGTAGTTATAGGGTGTGCTGATGAAGGAGTGCAGGTGCATTCGGGTGATTGGGAACGAGTGGGTGGATCATGGTGATCTGGTGATGATTGGTGTTGTGATGGTGTGGCTGGCTC
Organism: Abramis brama; assembly: GCF_963993115.1. Classification (NCBI taxonomy): domain Eukaryota; kingdom Metazoa; phylum Chordata; class Actinopteri; order Cypriniformes; family Leuciscidae; genus Abramis; species Abramis brama. The sequence goes on from NC_139972.1 coordinate 39,484,376, forward strand.
TGTGACAGGTAGCCACTGTAGAGAGATAATGAGGTGCAATACATTACTGCTCTTTTTTTGTATCTCTTTAGGGGGTACTATTGATGCAATATTATTCAACTTGGAAACAATAAATTTGGTTGTAATTTAAATGTCAGCTATAACAAAGCATTACAGGAGATAATATGCAATGTACAATATAGTCATTATTCAGTATAATCCACTTATTCTGTCTTCTGATTCGATAGCGTCATGTACAGGAATATGATTTACAGAGTATTAATTGTCTTTTAATTGACCTATCGGTAAGCCCCTCCCCTCGAACGCAGATGAGCCAATGTCAGTTGAGTATCAGTTGCACAGGGACCGGAAATCGGACATCTTTAGATTTCAGCATCGTAGAGAAACATTGGAAGATCCAAAGCTCTCATCGGTTTGATGGTGTTTATGGTACAAAAATGGTAAAACGATGTGCCTGGGGTACTTGTAACACTGATTCCAGGTATCCTGAGAGGATGGGCAATGGAATTTATTTTTACAGACTAGTGCATGATTGTTCATCTGTGCTATGCAGCAGGTTCACATGGTGTATTAATCCAATGATGTGGGCGCAGTAACCTGGTTCCCTAAGGATTCAACCCATTTTCTGGCTGTCATACTCTCGTTAAGTTAATGTTAGTGAGTCCATGCTAACGTACAAACCTAAATAGCTAACTGTTCTCATGTCATGTACAATGTAGGTCAAAAACACATAAACGAAGGTCTAAATTTCAGTGCCTCTACATATCAAACTGGTTAAATGTAAATTAATTGAATCTTACCCTGCGGTATATGAACAGTGTTGATCCTGGATGTTGTCATCTGCGATTGTGACGACCATAACATGAGGCATTTCCCGCTTGCATTGTGATCTGTAAACCCTCGCTTCCAAATTAATCTTGTTACTTACCATATTTATTTTAAAATCTTTTTTATATCCCTCCATGGCATATTTAAGTCCCACTTGAATGCTCCTCATTGAGAGGTGGTCCTTCTGCGTCCAAAACTGTTCAAAAACATCTTGGGGCAAGGTTTTCACACTGACAGCTGTCATTGTAAGACAGTTAGCAACTCGTTTGTTTGTCCGAGTACGCAACAGTAACTAAGGAGGGCGGGGCTTACCAATAGGTCAATTGTGCCCAACTGACCAAGTCAATGTGTCAAGTAACTACATTAGGTGACCAGGAACCAGACTCAGTTAGGAGTTCAACTCTAACAGTTTGAAACAATTTGATAGATGACTCCAGACTATAGCACAAGTCAGTGTTTTTGTAGACTGATGTTATTTCAAATATTAGAAACAATTCCTTCTGCTTGGAGACTGGCATGGACAATGACAGAATTTGGTGAGATCATTGAGGTAGTCTGATGGGCAGGTTGAAAACATAGACCAAAATGACCAGCAAGTCTGTTGTGGGCTTAGCTGACCATAGTGGTTTGCGCTGAGGGCTTATCTGGTCATCGAGGTCAGTGTTGCTCAATTTGACTATCTAGCCTGGATACGATGGCAGAACAAAGCATATCAATGGTAGGATCAGCCATGTGTCTGTTAAATAGGTTGCAGGGATGTAGAGTACACGGAGAAGAGGAGGGGTCCAAGTACTGACCCTTGAGGTACCCCGGGACCAGTCGATGTTCTTCGGACACCTCTCTCCTCCAGCTAACCTTGAAAGACCCACCTCTGAGGTAAGATGCACTCCAGCAAAGTGGAGTTTCTGGGATGTGCAGGAAAGAAAGTGTGGACAAAATTATCTGATGGTTAATTGTGTCAAAAGTTGCAGATAAATCTAGCAGTATGAGAATTTATGATTATGAAAGTTTTAGAGTAAATAAGAAACTAATTAAATTTAAAGAAAAATGATTGTTAAATGTTATATTCCATGTAATGTTGTCTTAATGTTATCTTCCATCAAATCCAGTGATGCTACAATTTTGAATAGAAACATTATCTTTATTCTCAGAATTCCTTTGTTGAAAACTTGGCGTAGGATTGAATGAACACCTCTGTTCACTGGCAAAAGAAGCAAAAAGCAGATTGTCATGCTATGTTTCACACAATTGTCAAGAAATGAGGCCACACTGCTGTATTATGCACTTTATTGGATGTAAGAGCTGCCAATCTGGATTTTCTTTAATACATGTTACGAGTTAGCAGTAGGAACCTGCTCTGCAGATTTTTCGGTTTAGACATGTTTAGTTCTGGCTTAATCTGAAGGTTTGGTTAAGATGATGTAAGAGTGTGTGTGCTTTTCCTAATATATGAGTTATTATATGCATAATAATAAGCAGCATTTGTTTTAGGTGCGTTTATTGTTCGGTTGCATGTGAGAGTGTGTGCAATAATATTTGCAATGTGAAGTCAGCATTTCAGCTCTATACGTGTCCAGAGTAATGATACAAAAGCTGATGAATATTTGTTACATCATTTAGATATGAATGTTTGAGTAAATCTCTAGAAAACATGCCCAGATAAGATATAACTACAAAATCAAAAGAAATAAGAATTTTAAGATCATATTTAAGTCCATTGCTTAAAATAAAATAAATTATATTATGTATGTTTTTACTTACTTGTATTTATTTATTTATTTGCATTGAGGTAATGAAAATTTGGGAGAAAATGTTATTGAAATGGTCATGAAAATAGTCACAATGCAACTCTTAGTCCCAAAATAGGCTTTATTTTTAAATATAACTTCTTATTGTTTTCTTTTGATTTTGGGGTAAAATATGACTGGACATGTTCTCTCCCAGTGACATTCATTATTACATATCATATACGTCTATTTACTGTAAGCTTTCAATTAATATAGTCAGAAGATCATATTGTCTTAGTAAGTAATAGTAATATGAGTTCCTTATGGTATTTTTAGGGTCATAAACAGTGACTCAAACAGTACTCTGTTACTCTATATTCATTTTGAAGATCAAACAATATTTGTATTATAGAATATGACATCTTAATATAGCACACAAACTCACTCTCACTTTCAAACACAGACACACCCACTCATATAGTTTACATAACTTTACTTGAACAGTCCCAGGACAGCTATCCACACTTAAAAGTCTGTAAGATAAGGGATCATTCACATAATGTACTCAAAAAGGTTTAGAGGTTACGAAATCCCTCCAAGGTGGGACAGCCCATGTGTGTGTGTGTGTGTGTGTGTGTGTGCATATTCACAATTATAACATATGCAGTTATAATTCTTGTAGCCTCATTAATATTTTCCCTTCTTTGAGAACCTCAAGGATGGCCACCTTTACAAACAGTTTAAATGCTGTACGTTTGATATGGCTCACTTTAGGAGAGATATGTCATCAGAGAAATCTCCAGCGCCCAGAGGATGAAGGCAGCGCGTAAAACGCCACTGACAGACCATGAGGCACAGAGGCAGCATAAACAGGGCACAGATGCCCGCCATAATGTAGGCGATGGTCATCAATGTGGACTCGTCGGTCTGAGGGACATTGTAGCCACAGTCCTCAAGGTCCACACCATGGAACGGTCCCTCCACTGAGGCCGTACGGAACTCATCGTGGACTAGAGAGAAGGAGAGAAGGAAAATAACAAAGACAAGAACATGAACAAACACAGAATAAGGAAAAGAAGTGGGGTTGGTAGGTGACATGATCTCATTGCAGTAATGTGCCCAGATCATTTATTCTTATGTAAGTAATTCTCAATCATCTCAATGATGATCTCATAAAATCATTATTACTTTTTTATTTTTTTCCTATATTTACTTTGCATTGCATTAGATTTTTCATGTTGTCATTATTCTCTTTCTAGGGAACGAGACGCTGCGTCAATGACGCTTTGGGAACGCCCCTGCGTGATTTTGTCTGAAGCACTTGTGTCAACTAGTCCAATGGCAAGACAGAACATCACGGGCGGGTGATGTCACGACCAGGAAAGCATAAAAGCACATCTGGAATGACCAGCGTTAGCTTCTGTGCCTCAGCAAGCACTAGAGCTTAGATTCTCTGCCCGAGTCCAAACTTGCGAACCTGCGGACCGGGTCGGGCCGATATTTCCCGCCACTATCCCAGGCCCTTTATCAAGCATTTGTGTCTTTTTTAATCATTAACTTTATTAGCCTAATTGGGTGGACAATGCAACGCGTCACGTGTCACGCGCAGCGCCTCCTCCACTTGCACGCATCACTCCGGGCCTGCTGTGCTGTATTGTGTAGCTTCAGTGCAACATGGAGCTTGAAGGTGTAAAGGAAAAAATAAAAACAGGAGAATTAACTTTGAGCAAGTTTGGAGGAAAGTCGGAGGTATGGAACCATTTTAAACAAGTCGTGGGCAGTGACAACATATGTGTTGGCTTTGTCGAGTGTTCACGTTTTTTTTTACCGTTTCTTCATTCGGATCCATTTGCGATCCGCTCCATTCTGAATAAGCAAACAACGCAGTTTACATGCTTCGTCCTGGTTGCATTATTCATTAAGACAATTCTAAACAGATTTCTGTAGTTCAAACAACTCGGAATTGTAGTTGAGAACGTCAGTTATAACGGCCCATGTATTAAAAAATGGTCGGGTTTAAATCGGGCTCATAATTACAGTAAATGTGTTGGGCCGGGCCGGGCTCGGACACATCGTGCACAGGCTCGATTAGGGTCGGGCTTGATTTTTTTGGGCCCGATTTATGAACATAAATTTATGATTCTTTTATTGTATATTGAAACTATTTTAATATAGTTCAGCCTTTTCATCAAAATTCACAGAGCGCTCGGCCAAAAAATCTAATTAGACAAGCTTTTCCTGTCATCAAAATTACAACATCCACGTCGAGGCCCTTCCATTCTTTCCTGATGTCCACTATGAGAATTTGAGATTGCAGATTAAACCCTTTTCAGCTTGGGTATTCAGTTCTTAATTAAAAAAAAAAAACAGACACTTGAGCTATCTGTCCTCTGTCGCGGCGTAGTCCCTTAAGGCCCAGATATTACCCTCCAGGCTGGTTAGAACTACGCTGGCGCTGGTGGGTAAGGCGTATACGTCAGCAGGTAGACCTGTTAAGAGACCTGAAGTATATTCCTCAACAGACTCAAGTCTCTGGGGCTGTATAATGAGGTTGGTTCCCACCTCATTATACGGTGCCCATTCCTCCTTTGTACCCTAGGAGGCCGTTCTGCCAATCCCGCCACCCTCAGTGCTTCAGGGCGCAGCGGTTTTCAGTGAGCTCATGCTCGATTTTCCTCGAAAGGGAACGTATCAGGTAATGACTGTAACCATAGTTCCCTGAGAGGGGAACAAGACGTTGCATCGCCCTGCCATACTTCCTTCATCCCTGTGATCGACTTGCTTCTAATAAAAGAAACTAATGCTTGTCATTCCGGATGTGCTTTTATACTTTCCTGGTCATGACATCACTTGACCGTGATGTTCCGTCTCGCCATTGGACTAGTTGAAACAAGTGCTTCAGACGCAATCACGCAGAGGCGTTCCCAAAGCGGCAATATTTTATTTTATTTGATTGTGGCACAAGTGTCCTAATACTTTCTGAGGCCACTGTAAGTGGAGAAAATGCTCTCTCACCGTGACATGTGCTGACAGCAAAGCCAATGCGTTTGTGTTCTCGGTCAAACACCACATAGAAGCCCTCCATGATGACGGCACCCATTACTGTACCAGTGCTCGACTGAGACACAGCGAATTTATAACAGTCCTCCTGTGCCGACGCCACATCCTCCACCGGCCTCAGGTACTGCTGCAGAGACCCGAGAGAGACAGACACACATCAGCTACACATCCATGCGTTCCCAAACCAATAAAGATGACAAAACAGATAAATGATTGTGTAGACAACAAGAGAGCAAGAAGATTATTTGAAGAAGTCGATAATCTCAGCATGGTCAGTGTATCACTACTGGCTTGTACTTTTGGACCTGCTGTTGTATGAGTCTAGCTTCAAGAGAGCAACTGTACATCTGTGTAGTTATATTATCCTGATGTTATTCATATACCATTTAATCATTTACTTCTTGCTCTTGCCAAGCTTGCTAATGTTGGATTAATTCAAGGGTTTACAACTCTGGCCCTCAAGATCCCCTTTCCTGCAGAGTTTAGCTCCAACTTTCAACCTTAAATTCACCTGCCTGTACCTTTCTAGTGATCCGGAAGACCTTGATCACTTTGTTCAGGTGTATTTGATTAAGATTGAAGCTAAATTCTTCGAGAAACTGGACCTCAAGAGCCAGAGTTGGTGTAATCATATGATTGTGCGGTTTCAAGGGAAATTTGTCTTCACAAACTAGGAATGTCTCAAGGTCATTAATTCACCACGTGTCTATTAACATGTCCGTATAGAAAAAAAAAGATCCAGGCACTCCACCAGGTTGAGTGGTTGTAGCTGGTACAGTGATTGAATTGCATTGAAATTTGAGATATAGTATCCCATGCATTGCACATTTGAGCTCAAGTGTCAAACTTTACTCTTGAAGGGCAACTGTTCTGCAGTGTGTAGCTCCAACCAGCTCCAAAACACCTGCCTGGACATTTCTAGCAGAGATGGTCTTATGACTGGGAGACATGAGGGTCCGTGGCTTTACCAGGAGAAAGCATAAAGGCCAACTTAAGCCGGGTTCACACTGCAATTTTGGCCACGATTTGGCCGTCTGAGACAAATTTTGCAAATCCTAAAAGATTCCTCTGATCCTTGGCTGAAATCTGAATTTATCGTTAGTTTGACATGTTCACAGACAGTCGATTAATGACCGTTGCGATCAAACTTTACCTCAGACGAAATTCTGGCAGTGTCAGAAGATTTGGCTCATAGTCCTGCAGTGCGAGTTCTCCTACAACGACCATCAAATTGTCTTCGTTTTTCAAGACAAGCCATAGAGATTTCTTTGTAGCCACCATTTCAATCCTGTGTGTAACGCAACTCACATCACCGAACGTGTCATTGATTGATGATGTGAAACTCCAGACAAGTTTTCTTGCATGTGTCTGTTGTTAACGCGTCTTGACTGCCATACAGTCTGACATCAATGACAACTGATATCTTACAGTGTGACATGGCTTATAGCGTTCATCATGTTCGTACAGTCTGACAAGCAACAATCGTAAAGGACTATTATAAATTGCCCAATGCACCCGCCTTTAGATCACATGTGCCCTGACAACCAATCAAATTACAGTCTTGATGATATTGAATTTCTTTCAGTCGTGCAACAGTCAATCACTGTTTGTGGATACCATTAACGAGAAGTACCAAAACTAAAGTGCCCTATTTAAGGGTATGGGGAGCGATTTGGGACACAGCCCTTGATTAGCAGGTTCAGGTGTGTTTAATAGGGTAGAGCTGAACTCTGCAGGACAGTGGCCCTCCAGGAGTTTGACACCCCTGTTTTAGCATATACAATTATTTTTCAAGTATTGCATGCTTTCAGAACACATTGCACAGTACATTCTGCAGTAGCTACTGTGACAGTTTGGTTGGCACAAAGGGATAGTTCACCCAAAAATAAAAAATTAGGACTTACTCTAGGGAAAGCAGTCATACAGGTTTAAAAACCACATGAGGGTGAGTGAATAATGAGAGAATTATCATTTTTGGGTGAACTATCCCTTCAACTGTTGCCGCATGAATACAGAATATGGTTTGACCGATAATCAATTTGATCATTCTGACCCATATTTCGACTTTATCCGTTATCTTTATATATGGGTTATGTGGCCAGTTATCACCCAGCAGCCTCTTACCGTAAAACTTCAAATAATAGCCGAGTCCCAAATAGACGCCTGTCTCTTTTACACGCCTGGTGTGGCTACAGATTTGGATAAATAAAGGCCGGTCTCTAATAGAGGCCCGGTCTGTTTTTTAGTTTCGGGTTGTATTTAATCTTCTAAAACCCGTCAGATCGTCTGTTTAAGCCAGTTCTATGGAGCAGATTGCGCACGCAAGAGAGCCCTGCGCATCTGGGCGGGAGCTGTTAGCGCAAGCAAGGCAGACAGAGTTAGCGGAGGCCGGAGAGGGAAGTGGAGGAGAGCGACGAGGAGGAGGAATTCGCCAATGAACTTGTAGTTGAGGATCGCGCACACCGTACGACAAGCGCAGTGCCGCGTCGCGTCTGACAACTCGAGGTATCGCACACCAGACGCGCACTTTGTCATTTTATGGCCAGCAATATAATTATGTTTAAGGATATTATGGAATTAAGATCATGTCTGTACTATGTTATGATTGTACTGTACAATTAAATATAATCGTTGCTTAGTCTTTGCAGTCTGAACACTTTACCTCAGAGCGTCCGTTAACTGAATGAATTGAGAATATCACCTGGAAATCCGATAACATCAGCAATTTTCATTCAAGCAGCTGATTTCTGTAAATGAATGTAAAACTGAATGTATATTGCAGCACAGGGTGAAGTCAGTACAGTATATACATTAACGACGATTTGAGGCAATGTACACTCATAGAGAATAATGTGTTCGAATTTTAAAGATGTGGCGCTGCGCTTCTCGTCTGGTGTGCGACCCCCTTTAGACATACGGAAATATAGTAGGCTAATTCTGACATTAACTGATTTGTTAAACACAAACACAGATATGATAACCTCCTACTGTCATGCTCATCTCAACACTAAATTAAAGGCCTGTCTCATATAGACGCCTGTCTCAAATACAAGCCGGTGCAGTTCGGCGATTTGGGAAAATAAAAGCCCGGGCTATTATTTGAAGTTTTACGGTATATCAGTATGCCATCCTGAGAGTTGTCATAGCCATAGAATGAAGAAAGCAGAATGATGGTACCTGTGGCAGGATGGAGATTCGGAAAGACTGGTTTCTATTTTCACTCATTAGGTAGAGAGAAATGACAGGGAAGATATGCCAGGGTGTGGTGCCCGCCTGCCAACATACCAGCTGCTCCCCCAGCCAAAAACCTGAAGGAAACTGTTCAGTCTGTGGAGACAAAGATGCAATTGTGAGAGAAATCTGAAAACGTTTAGCATGTTCAAGAATGAGTCCAGCTGAGACAGAGTGTGATTTAAACTGACCGATGAAGCCGCTTCAATGGCCTTCACAGCAGCCTGGAACACTTTACGAGGGAGACGCAGGTTTGTAGTGCCGCTGTCCACAATACTCTTATCATAGTTATACTGAGAGAGAGAGAGAGAGAGAGAGAGAGAGAGAGAGAGAGAGAGAGAGAGAGAGAGAGAACAATAAGAATGTCTACTTTTAGCAATGGCTAGTTTAGGTTACACTTTCTTTTTACGGTGTCCTTGTTACAGTGTAATTATACATTTAAGTACTGAGTAATATGAATTAATAACATGTACTTACTATAGGGTTAGGGTAGGATTAGGATTTGGTTGAGGGTTAGTTGCATGTAATTATGCATAATTTACTGTTATTACTATGGTAAGTACATGTAACATGGACACTGCCAGACCTTACCAGGCTTTTTTACTGTAAAATACTGGCAACACCATGTATGAAAGAACTAATGTTAAACTGGTTTGTAAACTGTTTTCACACAGTCAGTTGTAGTTCTTGTGTTTCTCTTTTTTCTGTTCTTGTTTCTCTGTCCTTCAGTGATTCTGCTTATCAGGTGTTCATCAGTGTCTCAATTCACTCACTTCTTTTCATTCAAGTGGACTATATTAGTGAACTAATGTAGGGAATAGTGAATGAGGGTATAGGGTGTGATTTCGATACACAGCCTCTGAGTGTCGACTTTGAGCTCTGTTAATTTACAGTATATTCCTGTAGGCTACTTTCTCAAAAACGACAAATATAACCCAGAATGCATTGTTTTCTACGGTATATTACTGTTTGAATGGAAAATGGTACGATACTGTCAGAATTTTGCCTTTTTTACAGCAAGGGTTAACAGTGTAGTTTGTTTAATAAATAAAAAAGCAGCAGTCTGTTCAATTGCATGCTTTAACCATGACCAACTGGGAGATGTTTCTTCAAATATAGTGTTGGCATTTGGGAAAAAGATCCCTTAAAATGCACTACTAACAATGTCCAACAGCAGGCACTCCTTTGTTTGCTAATGCTCCTTTCACAGGTTATTATTTGGATGCATATACAATAAAATAAAATAATATATGTTTTACAAATGTTTCTTTTGTGCATAGACAGCACACAATCTCATTTCAACACATTTGATAAATGGCTACGCTATTTTTAATTTTGTCATTTCATCTGAATATCAACATTTGTGAGATTTAATCAGTCAAAACAGTTTTAAGGTTAATTGATCTACAGTAGATGTGTGTGTCTGGAAAACAGTGATCTATGACATTACATTATGTTGAATATCAAAGTTTTTTGTGTCTATTTGTCAACAAGGGATTTGTGGATACATTATTGTTTAGTGAGTATACATTACTTAAAAATGAAAATGGGCCACCAGAATTGGCAAAGAAGGACCATAGTGACATGATGTTACTCTTATTATTTTTTAAATTGAATTCTTATTGTAATCTATCGGGTTATTATTCAATATATCCATGAATTAGACACATTTCAGGTCTCTTCACTATATATTAATTGAGTGAAATAATTTAATGTGAATTCTTAGTGTTGATATGACATATCTTCAAATCTTAAAATATGGGCAATTAAATATGTCAATTTTCATATGCCTCTATTAATGTCATGTGAAAAATATATACAAAAGGTTTAAATGTGACCTTCATATAACAATAAAAAAGAGTTTTTTGTTTTGTTATCAGAAACAACCCCAGGGAAATAAAAACACACATGCTTGAATATACTTGAAATGTATTTGTGTGTGTGCTTAGTTTTCTCAGTAGAAATAATGCTTCATGGCAAAAAAAAAAAAAAAAACGAAGACTTGTTCTCACTTCTTTGCAGTCCATATTGAGATCCTGTCCGTTAACCTCAATGCGCACGATGATGACCTCATAATACCACTCTCGTCTGATTGGTGTGTACCACAGCTCCCCAACATACAAGGACGGATCTACTCCCCCAATGATCTGGAAAGAATAAAGACAGTCTGTGAATGAACAAATAATTTAGTATTTTAGTGTTATTTTGGTATTTGTTTTGTTGCACATCACATATAACTTTTTAACAACATGGTAAGTGTGTGATTCAAAGATTTTACTAATTTCATATGACTGCACTTTTGTTCCTCAAAACACACAAATCATATGGATTCATATTTTTATGACGTATTCTTGTCTTTTTATCGGAGCTTGGCAGTCTCAATCTCATTTCGTTTTCCATGGAAGAAAGACAGTCATTTAGAGTAAATGACAGAATTTCAACTTGGGGTCAATTAACCATTTCTTGCACTGAAATGGTCTTCTTCTCTGTCATGTTGTCCTGTTCGATCTTCCCAGCGGCTCTCACCATACTGCCCCCTACAGTGGAGCTGCCGGCGCTGTAGTTCTGGGTGAATCCTGCTCCACAGAGCTGCAGAGAAAACACGTCTGGGACGCTGGTCTGTCTCAACAGAGAGTCGAAGAACGGCTCTAGAGTCTCATCCGGCTGAAAGACGGAAAACCTGATTAGAAGAGACTTTTCATTAAGCATTGTGAAGTTACGACAACACAAGCGCCCATGTTACAGAAACCCTGCAGGAACCGACCCTTGCGATCTCGGCGTAGGCCAGCCCCAGTATTCCCTCCCAGTTGGATCCGTTGATGAAGAAGCGATCCGACTGGGTGATCGCAGCGATGTTGGCCCTCAGAGACACATTTGGGCCGTGAGGAATCGACACCAGATCAGTGCCCAGCTCGCCCTCCCACCGGCCCTGTGTGTACGGCACATACACACCGCGGCCCAGATCTCTGTACGATGATGAACTATCAACACAAACAGGAAAATGTTGATTAGCCTTTATAACATATGTCATGACACATTTGTGTGTGATTAGTTATTACTATACTCACAGAGAACGATGGTAATATCTGTGGAGGAATGGGTGAGCGGCGGCACCGACTGCAAAATTACTGCTGCCCGTATCAACCAAGATGTTCAACTGAAACACAAAGGGATTTAACCTGTGATTAAAGCTGCAGTCCGTAGTTTTTCCTCTTTGTCGCCATCTCTGTTTGAAATCTGCAATTGCAGTTATTCGCAGAATTATCAACTTTACACGGGTTGTGCCTCAGCACGGTTTTGAGGAGAATATGCGGCTGTCAATCACCGCGTTGGTATGGATCCTGGCATTCGCAATCACAGATTCTACTTTTTGGAAGTATGATTAACATAAGAATTTTCACCAGAAAATGTAATCTGAACATATATGTTTTTATTATCGCAATGGTTAGCAAGTAGCCTTTAGCATTGCATATAAATATATTTGTGCCTCATATGGTGATCAGAATCCCCATCGGACTGCAAGGAAGTTAGTGGCACTAAGCACTTTTCCACGTCAAAGACCGTTCTCACGTTGGCGTGGATTTTAGCGTACGCACACACTGTTCAAATCTGTGCATACACACCTTTTATACATGAGGCCCCTAATCTCTAGATGTGGCTCAGGTCTGTGACTGTGACTATTGCTCTGTTGTCAAATGTTTCTGACCTTGTGTGTGTTTGTGAAGGGGTATTTAAGAATGAGATATATTATCGATCTGCCTCGTTCACCAGCGACGGACTGGCAGCCTGCCTCTCAGCGTTAGACTCACTGACTGAGCGAAATGAGATCCACACTGAGGGAGAGAGAGACAGACAGGATGGGAAACCTGAGGACGAGAAAGAGCTGCCAGACATCTTCAGGACTTCACAGATCTCTAGCATGTTTTAGCAGATAGACTGCTATATTGGCCGTTTAAAAGAATGGTTGATTCATGACATATTATATTGATAAATCATACTGACAGACCACTTCTATACATAATACTGCTTTGTTGTAAAAATATCATACTTATACATGCACAAATTTAGTCCAAAATTAACTGAATTGTTCCAAACACATCTCTCCATCTCTATTAGAGAACCGTTTTCCATTCATCAGTGTTTTTGAATTCAACGGTGGTTGATACACACTTGACCCTCTTACCACGTCTGCCTATTCCTCTCAGCAACTCTTCAGCGTTTCTCTCGTGTAGTAAGAATTGAGCTGACTCGTCATGTCATTGATTTGTCCTGTGGGCTTCCTGTTATTCTGCTCACTGAATCTGGCTTGTGTGCATCCTTCCTCTGAGGCCTGCCTTCACCTCGTCTCTCAGTGCTTCCTCTTCTTCATACATTATATGACCTTGTTGACGAGTAATGATATTGTGGCAATGGACCGTTGAAGATGTTTGGTGTGCAAAAACACTAATTCATTTCCTTCCACATCATTTTTAAGCTTGTGTATGACCCAGTAGACGGGCACACAAAACAGCTATAGTGATGATACTAGCTCAGCATACGAGTTCTCTCTCTCTATCAGAGGAAAATGGGGCTTTATCACTCTGTGAGAACTTAGATCAAGTCTTCCTGTAGCTTAAACAGTAGAGCATGACACTAGCAATGTCATGAGTTTAATTCCCAGCAAATGCATGAATTAAGCAAATGTTTTGCTTAAATGTAAAGTAAGTCGCTTTGGATGCATAAATGTCCTTTTCAATGCAAACGTTTTAATAGAACAATTATTGTTGGTACATGTTTCTTATAACAAAAAGATGGAATGTAGATCTGTAGTAGTGTATGTTCTGGGCAATAGTGCACTATTATTCTAAGTTTACACAACAGTTTTTAAATAAAAACAGCATTTTTGCCATTCATTTACACGACAACAGCGTTTTGGCGGCCTGAAAACGCAAACTAAAACGTGTTTCAGGGTACGTTTACACGAAAACAATGTACTAAAAACAGAAAAGTTTGCCGTTTGCATTTTTCGCGTACAAATGACAACTTTGTGAAAACAATCCCCATTCACACGGATTTGCGAAAATGTCTAAAACACTGTATTCTGCTGCCAGGCCAGTAGATGGAGATGTCACTTTGTAAAGAAACACTGCGCGCCTATAGACTGAACACGTAATATGCATGAGCATGACGTCACTGTTTTTACAAATTCGCATTTTTGTAGTTTACAAAATAACGGTATCGTAACAAGGCGATAACGGTATCGTTTTCATAAACTTGCACTTTGAATCACGTTTTCAAAAGATTGCCCTAAAACACATTTGTCATGTAAATGAACAGCCAAAACACATATAAAGCTATCCGCTTTCAGTTTGAAAATAGTGTCGTGTTAACGGCCCCTCAAAGTGCACGTTTTTGAAAATGATACGGTTATCGTCTCCATTAGCGCTGCTCGATTAATCGTTAAAAGGTCGCGATCTTGATCCAAACACCCACACAATCTTACAACTATACTGTGTCTATTAAACCTCTGACAAAATCACACCGGAACATTCAAATCGGTGTTTGCACGGCCGCTGATCCAGAAAGAACCGCTGGGATGTAGGCTATAGGTATAAAACTGCTTCACAAACAGTCTTTTCAACCACACACTATCATGATTTATATGTTACAAATATATTATTACAGAAGAACTGAGATAAATGTGCAAATTCAGATATAAACACTGATGTCTACAGAAGTGATTAAAATCGAGTGAATTACCTTTTAAAAGTAACATGGTGCTTCAAATAACGATTGCATTGATTACATTGTTACGCCACCAGGTGGCGACAAGTGACTTAATACAATGTATTTCTCATTGAATCAATCAAGAGATGTTCAAAAAACGCTAATTCATCCAGTAATGAAACAAGTGAAGTCTTTATGAGCGAGTCATTGAATTGTTTATTCAAACCAATTTTTTTTAATAATGAATTCAGAATCATTGAACATTTTAAACAGACCGCAGCAATAAATATTTGTCAGAACCGCTAGTTAATATGTTATTTTGTTTAGTTATCTGTTTGTGGGAGAATCATGATTCTCAGTTTATCCAGAATCGTGGATCTGTAGTCTCATTTATGAAAAAAAAGTGACGTTATGGCTGCATCCGAAATCGCATACTTCTCTACTATACACAGTAGGTGAAAAACAGTATGTGACAAAGTTAGTATGTCCGAATTCACAGTACTCATAAAAGAGTAGGTATAAAGTACCCGGATGAGATACTACTTCTGGTGAAATTCTGAAGTGTGCATGATGGACACTTTACTATCCCATGAGGCCTTGGGAGTACGTCCAGATTACATTCATACTACATAGAACATAATGTTTTTTTGTTTGTTTTTTTGCGGCTGTGAAGTAATTACTTATTCAAAATAAGTACCAACTCAAGAGAGGAAGCGATTTCGGATGCATCCCCCAATTCCCAGGTGTATTACGTGTTCAGTCTATAGGTGTGCAGTGTTTCTTTACAAAGTGACATTGCCAACTACTGGCCTGGCAGCAGAATACAGCGTTTTCAGTCGTTCTCAGACTCAGATCCGTGTGAATGGGGATCAGGGCTGGAGCTGTGAAAACTGATCCCCGTCTCAGCCTGTGCTCTTCACTACAGCTGTGACAGGAGGACACAACCCATACACTTCACAAAACAGACTGTTGTTGTTTTAATCCCACAGTCAGCGTTTAGTCTTTTAATCAATGGTCTAATATTTCCATAAGGCACAAAGATCTAAATGAAACACGTCATGCTTGGAATGGAATACAAGCATACTGTAATGTGGACTACTATAAAAATAAAATAAATAAAAAACACCAGAAAACACCAATAACTAGAAGGTGACAATTACGCAACCTATAGACTGCATATAGCAAATTAAACTACCAGTTTAACACAGTATTACTGTTGGAATAACAGAAAGTGTATATCTCTTTAAATCACATTTTTATTTCACCAGTTCAGTAAAAAAAAAAAAAATAGTATAGGCCTACTTCATTGCTTAAATCTTTTCTTTCTTTTTTTGTATTTAAAGTAATAGCCTATGTTAATATGTAATCATTTTCGAAAACGGGTTCCAAGTTAGATAAATGTTAATTATATTATGGTTATTTGGATATATTTCTGTATTTCACTATTATTGTGACAGCCATGCTTAAAGACAACTTCCACATTTCAGCCCATTTTTAGCCTTGATAAATAACATAAAACACAGCGTGAATAGATTATGTTGTCTTGGACCAATCTTTACTGTCCAAGAAAATTATGAAAATATAACATTTGAATGGCCTTTTTTTTTTCCTGGGGAGAGCAAATGTCAATAGGCTACATCACAAACAGTATGGGTAGTGTGGAAGTGTGCTGTTTTGTTATATGGTGAGAGAGCCCGTTTATTTGGATTCAGTCTCACCTTCTGAGGTGCGGTGCCCACGGCCATTTCGATGTAATAACCTTGTCCTGACTTTCCACGAAGGTTGTCAATCATGTTTACAAAATTCATCCCACGGACTCCTCTGCGTGTCCGGGCGGCTCTCGAGGGGCCCCGGGGGGCCGCGGGCTGTGAGAGGGGCCCCTGCTGCAGGGGGACACGGAGCAACACTGAGCCCGAGCTGCCAGCGGAGGAGGTGAACGGTAGAAGGGCCATCAATGCCCATGAATACAGAAGCGGCACTCTCATCTTTACACGCTAGAAAATCCCTTTGTTTACTTTAGAACGCGTCAAGTGGCGGATCCCTAAGTTCTATTATGGCGTCATAATGCACAGAATGCCGACAGCAGAATGCGCAAATTCCAAATCCCAAATCCCAGCGAGCACTAAAGGACATTCGGGCTTATGTTTATTATCCTTCGTTTTCTCCATCCTCCGCATCTACAAACAACGGCAAACATTCCCGTTATCCACATTCTTAATTATAAGAATTGTTTATGGAGATTCCGAACTTGATGTCTATTCAAAACCTTCCCAAGTGATCTTTAAGAAACGAACTGTTAAATTGAGACGTTCTATTTAAATAAATGCGGTAGTAAAGCAGGTGGGCATCGCTCGTTTAGAGTTCGGTTGTTGAATGTCTGCCATTGAAATGTGCTCGACGTCGTGTCCATTTAAAGCTGTCTTTTGCCCTTTGATAATTTGACGGCGCAATAATCCGCATCTATATGTCCTCAGACAGCTCCTGCCTCCTCCTCCATCTTCCCTGCATCCGCACGCACTGGAGCGATGTCCGAATCCTGACTTAATCATTAGGATGAATCAATTCTGTTGAATGATTCAGTCAGAGCGATTCGCGAAGCGTCCGACTGAAAGTGGTTTGAAGTAAAATAAAATAAAAATAAAAAATGTTAGGTGGTCCCACAAACAACGCACATTCCACGCAACATTTCTCCTAAGAAAAACAGGCTACAATGATATAGCTAAATATCCTGAGGTTTGATAGGGTGAAACGTTTTATTGAACCGGTTCATTGGAGCAAACAGCCCGAACGAACCGATTCGCAAAAATGAATCAGACATCCCTTACACTAGCGCACTGAGCGGACTCCACACACTAATGTCAAGCGCTGGAAATGATGCATCATGGGGCTTGAAGTTTATTCATCAGACCATTATCCTCATGTGCTGTAGCCTATAACATATTTATAAAAAATAAAATAAAAACTTAAATTGAGTTGTGTTTTCATGTTAATTGTTTACACTGCCTCAGCATCTATCTATCTATCTATCTATCTATCTATCTATCTATCTATCTATCTATCTATCTATCTATCTATCTATCTATCTATCTATCTATCTATCTATCTATCTGCATAATAAAGGACTGTTTAAATGAATCACGCTCATCCGCACAAGGGTCTTGTTAGCCCATCAGACCTCGGTCTGCTCTGGCCGGCAGGCCGTCCCACTGGCAGGGTAATGTGAAGAACACAGGAGTGCTGTAGAAATGAGCATGTGAACCTCCATCCCTCCTGTCTGTACTGCAGTCCATCCCTTCACTATACGACAGTGCCGCTTCATCCATCGCTGTCTGTAGGGTTGGATCATGAGGATTTGTACGAACTGCAAAGGGAGAAGCAGAGGTTTACGACAAACAAGATTAAAAAAAATATATATTAAAATAGAGACTGCCTACAATAAAGGTCACTTATACAATTCTTTTTTTCCAATTAAACTGTTGTTAAAGAGCCCCTATTATGGTTTTTCGAATATTCTCTTTCATGCTGTGTGTAATATAGCTGTCTGTGAATGTTAACGTTCTGCAAAGTTGTAGTCAAAAGTCGAAAGTGCATGAGAAATAAAGTTATTGTCTCTCAAAAGAAATAATCAACTCTGAACTGCCCAAAAGAGACACCTGTAATTCGAATCCCACTGCGTTACTAGATGATACATTTGCATAATGTCCGCCTATGTTCTACGTTGTCCTCAAACAAGCTTGCTTCTCAAATCTCGGAGTTTAATGTGGGATTCACAGAACCCTTGCTCTAGAAAGATGGGTCAGTACTCAGTTTATTTGGACCAACCTGCTCCTCAGAATCACAACCTGTAAGTCAGAATAATTAATGATGTATATTTCTACTGGGTGTTCAAAATATGTAGTTTTGAGTTTTATATTCTGTAGGTCTCCGGCTAACCGGCTAACTCAGGTTATTACGGTCTTACTGAAATACTTCTGCTTATCAGCTGTGTGTCACTATTACCTAAAACTGTCTATTAGTGCAGATTGCCTGTCGTTCTCACTACTTTGAGTAAAGATAAAGGATGGAGCAAGATTTGTTTTACAAACTTTAATGTTACATCAGTCATTCGCGTTATCGGCTTCCTGCATATAGCACTGCAATAAATTAGAAATATACACATGGGTTTATTGATGGAATTACAATTGAAACATCTCATCATGTTCCTCAAACTGAGTAGCGCATCACTGAGAAACTGCGTGAGTCGTCCTTGCAATGAAGGTTTGGGTTAAATAACTAGTTCTTCCAATGTTTCGTCATCGGACTCACGCTCGCATTGAAATGGTAAAATCAGTTTCATCGTTAATGTCTTTACAGTGTGTACAATCGCTGATTTAGAAAGCCTCCGGAGCTGAAGTTCAGTTATGGTAATGGGCATTTCGTTTCCGACAGGTGCTGTAAGCGGTAGACCAATCACAACAGACTGGGTCATCTGACCAATCAGAGCAGAGTATCTTGTGGAAAGGAGGGATTTAGAGAGACTGAATAATCCAATGAGTTGTTTGAGAATCATTGAAAAATGTGGTGATTGTGCAATGTATATTATGAGAAAAGTTTAGTTTTTTTACCTTTGATGCATGTAAACCTGTTGTAGGAGACTCCAAAACAACATTAGGAGGCTTTAAAATAACTTGGAGGCACTTTAAAATATGCGAAAAAAATATATTTTTTAATTGTTGGATATTATTGTCTACAGAAGCTATGAAATTAGCCTTGGCAATAGCAAGAAGAGTCATCCATTTTCCCCCCAGAATGTTAGAAATAAATCCTTTAAATAAAAGCAGTAAGTGCACTCACGCGGTGCCTGTGGTTGGTGTGGTGGCCTCTGGTCTTCACGCACAGCTCCGCTCACAGATGTTCCCTCAAACAGGGTCCAGGGCAAAGACAGTCGAGGAGATTTGGTTTGGCATTGAGCTGAAGGTCTAAGATCAGAAAGCATAATTAGGCTCATAGTATCCATTCGATAACAGCTGGAGATAGTATAACAATTACAGAAAGTCACACTAACCATACAAATCTCTGGTCTAATGTTACACAGCATTAACATCTACCTGTTTTCAGAATCTGCTGTTCGAAAGCCTTTCGCAAAGGGGTTGCAAGCGATCTTCAGCTGGGTAATCTGTGACAGGAAAGACACGAGCATCATATAGACTCACTGCAAATACTTTATGCTCAAATTATTATACAGTTCTTGATAAAAAAAATACAGCTCCATTATTTTTCAAAATGTCTACCCATCAAAAATATAAAGAGAAAAAAATAATAACAATTGAGTAGTGGACTGTTAGGTGTGGTTTGGGTTAGTAGAATAAGTTGACATGTATTTGCAGGGTCACTTATAGTCAGTAGAATGTCTGTTGAGGAGCATCACAATAAAGAGTTAGCAGATATTGAGCAGACAGTCTACTAATACTCTAATAAAGCAATAAGCCCCTTGAAGCCGTGTTTTACCGTGGATATAGAACAGCTAAGGGGCGTTGTTAGGCGCGGAGCGGAGTGCCTAAAACCCCCTTAGCTTTTCTAAATTCACTGTAAAACACGGCTTCAAGGAGCTTATTTATAAAGTGGTTACTCCATAAAAATATTCATTTTAATATTTCTTTTATTCATAAAATAACCACCAGCTACAAAAAATATACCGTTATAACACATTTATTCCTCCGCCAAGCAATGTAGTTCCAAAGAGGTTGCCAAGCAAAACATGCAGCAACAAAGAATCGGCAGTTGTGCAGTAATACTAATGTAATGCGATCACAGGTGTGTGTTTGTTGAGTAATTTACAACGGCTTCGAACGTGGCTCAACCAATCAGAATCAAGGACCGGAACTATCTGCTTTATAATGAGAGTTAGTTGACAAGTAGGTTCAAGATTACTTGAATTTATCTAAAGTGGACCATCGAAACAAAATATTACCAAAATTGATTAGAATTTGCTAGACTACTTTACTAACACTTGCTAGTTACTTACTAATGGAATCCTGTTTGCTAGTCCTAGGCTTATGGGCTGTTTGAGGAATGTGTGTATGGATGTTGGGTGTTTGGTACCCTATGGTTCTGGTAGGCGGTGACTGCGATGAAGCGAGTTTCTGGGAAACTGAAAGTGCAAAAGTTGCGGTGAGCGAAGCGCTGACTGTTTCTGCTTCTGTCCACCAGAACCACGTGCAGTCTCGGCTGGTAGCGGTGCATGGAGTTCAGGATCATCTAAGACACATGCACAGGAGTGTGAACCTCTGCAGGATCCAGACAGTTATGTACGTTTGTGTGTGTGTGTGTGTGTGTGTGTGTGTGTGTGTGTGTGTGTCTGTGTGTGTGTGTGTGTGTCTTACGTGGCCATTATCGTCCAGCAGGTTGTTGGTGAGTTTGAGGCGGTCGAATGAGACCGTCTGTTTGATCCACTGGGATCCCCGTGCGGGTGAGTCTGGGTGGAAGTGCACTCGTCCCGGGGCAGCGATATCTCCTCGTCCCGCTACCAACCAGGAGGAGCTGTGGAACGCATACCTGCACACAGGAACATCAAGAACGTCCAAAATATGCCCGCTCTCAAATCAAAACAGAACCAACATATCGAAGACCAGGGTTTGGCGTAATGCAGTGCATGAGGTCTGTGCACTAACATTTAAAATATGTTACTTTTAATTCTTAACTACAATACAATTTTAATTCTGTTGATTTTATAGAGTGTATAACATCATGTTAAATCCCCATATTCATGAGAAAATAAAGGATAATTAATTCAGGGCATAACAATTGTCCCTGAGCTCTCAGTCAGGACGGCCCTGAAATGGAAGAGGTCAACAACACCCTACTTTAAGCATTTTCATGATTGCGCTGTAAGATTTGTGTTCAAATTGTTTGTAGTGTCCTGTTACAGTAAACTGTTGGGCGTGGAACAACATTAAATTAGGTTGTTTTTAGAGTATCTAAAAGGCAAAAACTATAAAAAAAGAGCGTCTTTTGGAGTTTCTTCAAACTTGTCTGGACATTATGCTAAATTTATTAAAATTGTTAAGAAGCCTTTTCTGTCGAGATACCTGTATCGTTTGTCATCAACAGGAATAAAGTCCATTAGAAGAACATATTCTGCTGCTGGGTCCATGCCTGAAATGTGTACTTGAAATGTAGGAAACATCCTTCTGTATAAACACAAACAACATATCAGTGTCCACAGATATGACATTCAAAAATATGAATAACGTTAGCGGTATAGTAGTGGTGTTTTCTGAGGCAACCATCACTATTACTATTGCTCAAATCTCTAACCCCATAACCATTGAAGTTTGGTACCGTTTATGATGCCATTATGAAAGGACTCTTTGGAAAATGCCTAGAATAGCCTAGCAAACACTCATAACATCTTTACAACCTCAAAAAACACTAACAATACACTAATCACCATTCACATTTTATTGTAAAAACGGAATTACACATGATATAATGCTTCAAAGAGGTCGTATTAGCAGATGCAAATGTGTAGTATTTGATGAAACCTTCCAGCTTTTGTGACAATCATCTCGGTGCTCAGCTGGTCAAACTGCCGCCACAGGCTCTGCATTTCCAGCTGAACTCTGACACTGGCAACTTCAGGCGCTTTGCTGCACGTCCGCCCCCCGTCTGGAGAACACGGCAGGACCAGAGGACCAGCCTGCACCAACTCCGAGACTACAGATACAGGAGAAGGGTACAGAAAAACACCTTAAAGACAGAGTGTAACGAATGTCCACTGAAGGCAAGTTGATGTGCAGTTTATTTCAAATAAAACATGAACTAAATACAAAAGAAACAAAGACCTTAAACCATGGCCTAAACAAACTCATCAACAATAGGTTACGAAGACAAAGCTAGACAAGAGACAATGGTAACATGAGAGTTATATATATATATATATATAAACAAAGACTAATGACTTAACAAGACACACTTGAAAGCAATGAACAATGAACCAATGAGAACGTGGCACAAAGACAAGGCACTAGGAATGACACTAGGGAAGCACATGTCAAAAAGGATCCATGACTATGAAAACTACAAAACCAAGACACTTGAAGTGAGATGTGAGTATATATATTCAGTGATATGCTCAATTTCAATATCTCACTGTTTCAAGGATGCTACGATATTTTACTTTAAAACCAAGAGGAAAAATACTATTTTTATTTCACAAAGTACAAATAAAGGAAAATATGAATATTACCATTCATCATTACTGCTGTACTCTGAAGCCTGGTCCAATATCCAGTTGCATGCACAATCTCGTCTGAATGTGTCTGATCCCATGCATCTGTGCCTCATGATGGTGCAGTCGTGGCTTTATATCTTCTGAGAGATCTAATATGCAGTGTTTCAGCACCTCATCCATATCACTCACTCACAACCCATGACCCACGATGCCCACAAACTTACTCTGTATTGCACTCAAGTATTTGTTAATTACATTTAGATCACCCAACATTATTGACTGCGAACAGAAGAATCTGTTGGTCGTGGCAGCAATTGATCGATGCTCCGGTGTCACACCTCCAACACTCAACAAACAGCTAATTGGACTTTTACCACCATTGTTCTTATGGACAAAGCTTTGCTGCAAGGTCACAGTGATGACCTTTGATCTAGGATTACTCACTTAGGGACTGAATAGCTCTCTATGTGCACTCTTCAACTGGGGGTTACAGTCCTGTCAAGCAGTGAAGACAGATCTGTTAATAACGTCCATGCACATTTATGGAGCATTTCTGCAATATGCTCTTTTTAAGAAGTAATAGTGTTGCTTTATATAGGAAAGAAAAATCTGATGATGAGATTTCTTTAATATCTCAGTTGTTCTCCATGATCAACTTGATATTGCAACTTTAACATAACTGTCTTTGTCCAGTTTTACCAAAAGCTTCCCATCACATTTTGGACCATATTCTTGGATTTTAATGCAAATCTAGATACAGGAGAGTGCTTCTGAAACTGGATTATCAAGTTTTAACTTGTCAGTACGCCTAAATAGCACAGGATTGGTTTATGTTTGTTTTTGTTTTGTTTTTTGTTTTTTTATTATGGTTTGGTGTTGACACAGTCTTGCCTGTGGACATTAATATGGCCACCACATCCATCTTGCCCTATCACTAATAAGTAAGAGATCACTAAACCAGGATATATTGATCAGCGGTGACACATTTTTGTAATCAACTCATTAATCAGATCTAAAATGTAGAAAAAGGGTGTATTTTAAAGGCCATTGTTGTGCATTTGCATGAAACAGATAAGCAATGTTGGTGTGCAATACCAACAACACCAACATTGTAATTGCTAATCTTTTTTTGTTTTTTATTTTGTTATGTATAATCATATATTTTATGTCATTAATGAATTTTGTTGTTTCCATATAATTTCAACAAAACATCCAAATAAACCACATTTAGACATTGACAAAATAGTATGAATTTTTTTTATTTATTATTATTTATTTTTTATTTCATTGAACATTGAAAATCAGTTTTAACAAAAAGCAGCTTAACAAAGGATTTTTTGCTAGGCATTTTTGAATGAACAGGTTTCAGTGTTCTTTTATTCATATCTGTGTTTGCCCATTAGAGAGAATGTAGTTGTGGGAAATGTGTCAAAAGTGCATATGAGTGTATTGTGTGCTTTGAGTAAAGGTTGGTTATGCTGTGAGAAAAGCCTTCCAGATCATGGGTCGAGGTGTTGGTACTTGGCAAGGAAGAAGGGAGGGTGGGTGGTGTAAAAACAGTTGGTTTACGCCTTGCTAAGAGACTTTTGGAGAGCTTCAACAATAGCCTGGAAGTGAGGCTTCACCTCTTCGCCCAAGTCGGTCATCTTTTTCCTCAGTTCTCCAGATCGCACGCTCTCACGGAAATCCACGGCTCCCTTCTCCATCTGATCCTTATATTCCTGGATGTAGGGCTCCAGCTTGGTCCTCAGATCCTGCACATGCTCCGTCACCTTTTCCCGCACAATCTCCAAGATGGGCATCAGCTTGGTCTTGGTCTCCTCCCAGTTGGGTGGGATCTTCTCCTGCAAGCTCTTGACCACTGGCTCCAGCATGGTTTTGACTTCCTGCATGTGCTCGCTCTGCTTGGCCATGTACTGTTCGAGGAAGGGCTTCAGCACATCTCTGTAGTCCTCGAAGTGCTTCTCCAGAACCTGCCTGAGCTCCTCACGCTTGGGCTCGAGCTGCTTGCGGAGGTCCTCCACGTCCTTGATCAACTTCTCATGCATGGGAGTAATGGCTTTCAGCACTTCGGTCCCAACTGGGGTGATGTGTTGAAAGGCCTGCTCAAAGTAGCCATGGATCCTATCCACGGACTCGCCCAGGAATTTCCTAAACAGAAAGAGGATTTATGTTGGTTGCCACTGGAAAAACTGATATGGTGTTCCTAAAAATGTGGCCCCAGCCCGGCTGGACATTGCAACACTGGCACAATCAATGGCGTCGATTACGACAGGACTATGTATGCTGTTTGAAACTAGTTTGAGAATACTCTTTGATATTTTCATATTAGGGAAGTCAAATGGGTTGTTTTAGTTTGACTTTAAGATCAATACCATGCTACTGTTGCTCTAGAGGAAATGAAGAGTTGTTTTGCTGTCTTACTGGTAGTCTTTGAACTCTGTGTCATCGAGGTGAGTGAGGCTCTTGTGTGCGGACTGCTTCATCTGATCTAAATAAACCTGGAGGGCAGACTTCACATGATCCAGCTGTGATGGTGCTTCGTCTGCCAAGAAACGGGCCTGGCAACCTGGACAAAGGAAATGTCAGTTCATACGCTTGAGTTTGGAACAAAGGGGCTTGCATTCTGATCATTTTAACTGAAAAGCAAAATCTGTGTGAGATTTTAAGACGTTTTTTTACCCCATGGTTGTAAACTAGTAAAAACCTCTTAAAGTAAGAACAAAAACTAAATGAAAACGCATAAAATCTCATGAAAAATGTCTTAAAATGTATCTTGGCTTAAATTTTAAACTGAAAAAAAAAAAAAAAAAAAACAGACAAAAATGCTGATTAAGAAAATTATTTTTTGAGAGAAGCAATGGGTTTATTTACCTGCCAGCAAAACAGTGAGCGTGAGGGCAACGAACCTCATTATGGATCTGGGTTAAAAACAAACAATCAAAAAACAAACATCAGATATTGTTCATATAGTTGAAGCAGCTCACAATGAAAGGATTGGTTTGAGATTTTTAACCGAAGGTAGAGTGGACACGATTCAGCATGATTAAGGACATGATTCTTTTGGTACTGTGATTGTTCTGGATTGATACTACAACTATTGGAGAGCTTGCGACCTACTCAGGCCGCTTGGGCTACAACATATGTCAGCCTATTAGACTAGACTCTAATTTATCCCAGATTAGACAGAGTTACAAAGGCTTCACAACCAGATTAGCTCTCAACCACTACATAATCTGAAATCCTAGGATTAACTTAGACACATTGATGGTGGACCTGGAAAATTTAGCAGACTTCAGTCAAACCTATTGTTACTTTCAAGCAGCTGAGGAGCAGAAAGGTGGCCAGGTGCCTTCGAGGGGTTACATGTCTACAATAATTTATCATATTTTATCAATAATCATTAGTCGTCAAACCAAAACAATTACTTTTGGTACTTTTAACAATAAAAATCAACTACAAAACACGTTATGTCAATGTTCTTCCAAAAACAGTTATATTTGAAAAGTATAATTCAATACAAATTGGTTGTTTTGCTAACAGTCCTGACACAAGCCTGTCCTCAGTTTCCTGTCCTCAGTTACTCTGTAGTTTGCGAGGTCGGGCTGCTTACCTGTTGATGTAGCTGGTCTGGGACGAGACTGAAGAAGCAAGGCCAGAGATATGTCTTTTATAAGGCTCATCGTGAGGGAGGGGGAGTATCTGGAGCTGAACCTCAACCCCTCGCCCCCTCACCGCAGGGTTCAAAGGTTACCTTCTGATGGGACGGGGGAAACACACACATGCATATACATGATAGATTGCTTCAGGCTCTTTGAGTTTTGATCATTCACATCAAATTTAGTGCATGAATGCCTATCAATTACTTCTGAAGCAATCTTGTGACACAAGTGAGAAATGTAGAGTTGGTACTTTATGGAGTTATTTCCTGTGATCTGACCCTTAAATAGGACTTTTGATTATGTAGACTGGTTAATTCAATCATATAAAATGATCTTCTTTTTTTTCTTTTTTTCTTTTTTTATCCAGTTCATTTAGATTTTGTCCCATGAGGCACATTTTGTCCGAACATCTGTTCCTTTACATATAGAACTACTTCATCTGAAAAATGGATTCAATAGTGGCACAAAAACACATTTTGTCGTCAACACGTGCCGCTGCTTGCTATGTTATTGCACATTTGACAAATAAAGCTTTGACTTTGAGACTTGAACCATTCTGAGCACTTTACAAATTTACTTGAAGTCATTCTGAACATTTTCTTTCTCAGAAATGTTGCTTGGATTTCCACTGGAAACAATGACATCTGTGTGGTCTGCCTGATGTGATTAACAGGATACTGAACTTTGTTGCATGATTGCATCACTTTGTTCTTGGGCCATGGCACAAGAATGTAAATAATGATATTTAGCATAGCGTAATTATCATTTTCTCC
The DNA here is from genome assembly GCF_963993115.1 of Abramis brama. Taxonomy (NCBI): domain Eukaryota; kingdom Metazoa; phylum Chordata; class Actinopteri; order Cypriniformes; family Leuciscidae; genus Abramis; species Abramis brama. The sequence continues at coordinate 39,511,575 of NC_139972.1, forward strand.
CCTTAACTTTTCACCCAATAACATTCAACCACAGAACATGTTGAATGTAACATGGATGTTTTTTTTAAAAACTAATTGTCTAGTTTATTTGTTTCCAAGTACAGTTAATATTCCTAACCATCTCTCTTCAAATTATATTATTGATTTGGAATGAATTAATTCACGAACATGATTTTTTTGTAACTGTTCTGAATCTGAATGTTAGATGCACATGAAGTTATTTAGTCTGAGGTGGAAAAATATGACTTCTTGAAACTTTATCATTGTGAGAAAAAAAAGAGAGAAATAAAACATGACACTGTTTCCTGAGAAAAGATGATACATCGTTTAGAACTTTTGAAACGTTATTTTGTGTCCGCGTGAGAGACACGTTCAACTCTCTGAGAGACCTGTGAGCAATCACACCTCATGTGAGACTTAACATGGGCCTCAAAAGAAGTGTTTCTTCAGTCACATGCCATCTGTTGGCCTTTTGTCATGTTTTCAGAAAAACATGAACCCTATACAAAATCATGGGGGAAAAATCCCAAAGGGTTCATGATTTGTGCATATCAGCTCATCTGAGTAGGAGTTTAAGTAAACTACTCAAGCAAACACAGAGTTCGGTAGAAAATCAATGTCAGCAGAGTTTCGTCCCTCATGTGTGTCTGTGGTTTTCGCTGTAAGGGCCAGGACTTGTGTGAATGTCCTCTGTGATAAGGCCTGCTGGGGCATTCGGTGTATGTGAGGAGAATGTCGTAACCGTTCATAGTACACGCTGTCTATGAGCACACAGCAGAACACTGCCAGCCACTGTTTCAGGGCAAATGGGTCAAAGAGTCATTCCAGCTGTTGGCTGAAGTGGACTTTGAGGCTCTGGTGTGCGTGTGGAGGAGCTATGAAAAACCGTTACGCACTCTTTGTAAAATGGAGTGATTTGTGGTAACACTTTTTAAATGCACACGCTCTTTTTTTGTTTCCGAAGCCTTTGGTATCAAATTCAGCTGCATCAAAATAATGGCTGTAAAATGGTCAATAATGAGCCAGTTTGATCCTATTGATAGATTCATAGACTCATGCATATTAATTTATTCATTTAGCAGAAGCATTTATTCAGTGACAGTTACTGCTGTGAAATTCCCAAACCCAGTGTTTTGAGTTTGAGCGCTCCAGCAGGAGCCTAAAAGGGCATTAGTCATGCTTTTTTCTTTATCTGTTCATGTATGTTGTCAACTGAATACTGAGTTAATCATCTATTCAGTGGAATCAGTTTAGCTGTTGCTTCAAGAAACTAAACTCAGTGATACATAAACAGATCGTATCAGTACAACTGTCATTAAATCACAAGCAAACCACAGAAATACAACAGTGTACGTTTACAACCATTCACATTTACAGCTTTGTATTTATTTAAAGTGTGCTTTGGCCATATTGACAATACTGCCTTTATTATTAGGGCACAAACTAGTGAATCTCCCCAGACAGCAACATAGTGTCGGCCCAGATCCGGCCCACATCTGGTACGTGTTGAATCCACATGTACAGTACCAGATGTGGCCTGGATCTGGGCCGACACTATGTTGCTGTCTGGGTTTAGATGCTTTTAAAATCCCTAATAAATGAAAATTAAATTAAATGTTGTGCCCATGAAGCTATAGAAATGAGCTGTTTAATTTCACGCTGTTCGGTTTACAGTATCATCAGCAACCGTTTATCCTATTGTCTCATTGGCTTTACATTTTTGATTTGAGTCTTTTTTTTAACTTGTTTTTCAGGAAAATGCTTTTGTTGCAGTGTTTTGTTTCAGTGCATCCATTTTTACGTATTTTTGAGTTGCATTGGATTTTTGTCACTGAAAATAAAACATAAACAGAATCTATTGTGATGAAATGCTGATTTTGAACAGTGTGCTTTATTCTTTGGTTCTTTGTCTGTAGAGAGCAGGCATTTAATGCTCCAGAATTGTAAGTGAAGTGGCAAACGTGTTTCTGTGATCTTTATTTCCTGCCAGCATCATTCCCTTCTTTTCATCCTCTCTCATTCATCTTTATGAGCGCTTTAACACTCCTCGTCTTTGTCATGTATCCCTCTGTCAGTGCACATGAATAGCCCTCTTGCATTAGTTCTCACCTCTGTGCCGGTGTGAGCGGAGACGTCTGGACTGGATCATGACGGAGCTGTAGAAAGATCTAGTTCCCTTTCGTACAGTCACTATGAGTTACGTCAGTGGCTGACGAAATTGAGGGTTTCGCTTAGAAGCCTATCACCTTCGAGTTTTAGAAAACGAGCCAATGGCGAATTCCAGCGAGTTCACATTGCCTGCTGATCTGTGCAGTGGTCTGCCAGTTGTGTGTTTCTCCCTGGGGCGCTTCAGCACTCTGCAGAGTTTAATCCTCTCATAAAAGGAGCTTGCGTGTGACACGTCTTTATAAAGATGTCTCGCCCGCGCACTTCTGGTTGCGGTTCGGACCGTTTCTCAGTCTGATGGGCACAATCACTGCCTAGTGTGTTAAGGCAGCATTTGTGGATGAGTCATGTTCTCATTGCAGGAACATGACCATCGCGATGCTGCAGTCAAGACTCAATGACCTCACTAGAGGTAGAGTCCCCTCCGCCACACCTGATCTATCCCCTCTTCGAGAGGCGATACTTTGGCTGGTGGCCAGGATGACCTGAGGGTGACAGTGTGGAATAAGTGCGTCTTCGCGTGATCGTTCGGCGGCCTCCTCTGCCTTTTCTGCCCTTGATGGGGCCGTGGCCAAAGGGTACACTGGGATTCCCCCGATTGAACGCTCTGTTGCGATGCAACTGTGTCCTCAGAGTGCTTCATCGTGTGGCAATCCTAAGCACCCCTCCAAAGCCTGTAGGTTTTCATCTACTTTGGTGGCGAAGTCCTATAGAGCTGCAGGGCAGGCTGCTGCCTCTTTGCATGCCATGGCCATCCTGCAGGTCTATCAGGCACGGATGCTCAGGGACATGCACGATGGTAGAACTGACCCAGGGCTCTTTGATGAGCTGCATGCCGCCACCAACCTTGCTCTGCGGGCGATGAAGGTGACCGCACGCTCCCTGGGCCAGATGATGTCCACTAACGTGGTCCAGGAGAGACACCTCTGGCTCAACCTGGCCGATATGAGAGACGCCGAGTGAACCCGTTTCCTCGACTCTCCCATATCCCAGGCTGACCTCTTCGGCGACGTGGTCAAGGACTTCGCTCAACAGTTGAGGCCATTAAGCATATTCTTAATATGCTTAATGGCATATTAAGCATATTAATATATGGCGGCCTGCTGCCTCCACCCAGCCGCCGGCACAGAATCCTCAGTCTGCTCGCCGCCGAGGGACCCTCCTGCGGCTCCCGCCCCTCCCGCCCGGCCCCAGCCGCAGCCTTCACCCAGGCCGCACCGTGGAGGTGGCCGCAGGAAGGCGCCCAAGCCTGCTCCAGCCCTGCAGCCTGCCAAACGATGCTCCTGAGATGGGCTGCTCAGAGATGGCACTCAGTTCTTTGCAGGAGGTTGTAGCAGGACCACTCCTTCCCCCGGTGGAGGGCCGGGGGAGAATCTTTTGTTCTCCACTCCCTGCTGCTCACCCTTCGGCGGGCAGCACCTTAATGTGTTTAAAGAAAGAACCAACACACCCATCTCTGAGCCCTCAGAGGCCGCGGACCGTCCCCCTCTGTCACCAGACCCCTGGCAGAGCAGGCCCCCGTGGAACGCTGGTCCTTCCCTGGCCTCCTCTGTCAGGACGCGGCAAATGACCGTGCCCCCACACGGGACGCTACGCCTCCCACGTCTGGGCCGGTCATTGCGCCTCGCTGCCCCATCGAGGGTACGTCTGTGGTTCGCATGACCCCGCTGGTTCAGTTCTTGGGAGCTTGGTTAGAGCTTCCCAACCTGTCCCGCTGGATCGCGAGAACCATCAGACTCGGCTATGCGATTCAGTTCGCACAGTCTCCTCCCCGGTTCCGGGGAGTCCGCTATACCATGGTGGGTGGCAATGCCCCTGTCATGCGCATACTGGTGAAGGGTGCGATCAAGACTGTCCCTCCAGCCGAAATGAAGTCCAGCTTCTACAGCCCTACTTCATTGTACCCAAGAAAACCGGTGGGTTACGGCCAATCCTGGACCTGCGCGTCTGACAGCAAAACACATTTTCGAATGCGTTCGTCCGTTGGATTGGTTTGCAGTGATCGACCTGAAGGACGCCTACTTTCATATCTCCATTCTTCCTCCACACAGACCGTTTCTACAGTTTGCTTTCGAGGGGCAGGCATATCAGTCTGCGGTTCTCACATTCGGGTTAGCCCTGTATCCTCGCGTCTTCACGAAAGTTGTCGAGGCAGCCCTTGTGCCACTCCGGCAACACGGGGTTCGCATCCTGAACTATCTCGACGACTGGCTGATTCTAGCTCACTCTCGAGACCAGGTTTGCGAACACAGGGACCTGGTGCCCCAGCACCTTGCCCATCTGGGCCTTCAGGTCAACTGGGAAAAGAGCAAACTCTACCCCGTGCAGAGGATCTCTTTTCTCGGTATGGAAATCGACTCGGTTGCCATGTGCGGGCAACTTACGAGCGAGCGTGCACAGTCACTGCTGACTTGCCTGAGACAGTTCGAGGGCAAACTGTCAAAAGAGGGCAAAAGAGTGTAGTTCCACTGAAGTTATTTCAGAGGCTCCTGGGGCATATGGCTTCATATGAGACCGCTTCAGCACTGGCTTCGCGATCGAGTCCCGAGGTGGGCATGGCAACCAGGCACGCTCCGAGTACCAGTTACTCCGACCTGCCGTCAGTGCCCTTAGAATGAGTTTCCAGGCATGTTGTCGTCTCAACAGATACCTCCACCATGGGCTGGGGTGCCATGTGCAATGGACATGCTGCCGCAGGCTCCTGGACAGGACCCCAGCGCCTTTGGCATGTCAGTTTCCTCGAGTTGCTGGCGGTACGTTTGGCTCTGCACCGCTTCTGTGCATTGCTCAAGGACCAACACGTACTAGTCTGCTCAGACAATACCACGACAGTAGCGTACATGAACCGGCAAGGTGGTCTACGTTCCCACCGCAACTCGCCCGCCACCTCCTCCTATGGAGTCAGAAGCATCTGAGGTTGCTTCGAGCCATTCACATCCCGGGAGAGCTGAACCGTGCAGCCGACGAGCTCTCACGATTTAAGCCACTTCCTGGGGAATGGAGATTCCATCCCCAGTCGGTTCAGCTGATTTGGGAACAGTTTGGCGACACACAGGTAGATCTGTTTGCCTCCCACGACTCTTCCTATTGCAGCCTGTTTTATTCCCTGACCGAGCAGGTCCTTTTGGTTGCGCCTCATTGACCCAACCGGACTTGGTTCTCTGAACTCATGCTCCTCACGACAGCACCTCCCTGGCCAATTCCTCTGAGGAAGGACCTCCTTTCTCAGAGACGGGGCACCCTCTGGCACCCTCGTCCCGTGTGGAAACTACACGTGTGGCTTCTAGACGGAACGAGGCAGGTTTGAGTACCCTACCACCTCCAGTGGTGGCTACTATTACTTCCGCTAGAGCCTTGTCCACGAGACACGCCTATGCGTTGAAGTGGAATCTCTTCGTCACCTGGTGCTCTTTTCGCCGAAAAGACCCCAGAAAATGCCCGATCAGTGTCGTGCTTTCCTTCCTGCAAGATGGGTTGGAGCAAAGGCTGTCTCCCTCCACCCTCAAAGTTTATGTTGCCGCTATCGCCGCACATCACGATGCAGTTGAAGGTAAGTCTTTGGGGAAGCATGACCTGGTCATCAGGTTCCTTAGAGGAGCGAGGAGACTAAATCCTTCTCGCTCTCCTCTTGTACCCTCTTGGGACTTCTCAGTGGTGCTATCTGCCCTGCAGAGAGCTACCTTTGAGCCATTGTGGTCAGTGGAGTTTAAGTTCCTGTCCATGAAGACAGCACTCCTGACCGCTTTGGCCTCCATTAAGAGGGTAGGGGCCCTGCAGGCATTTTCGGTTGACGAAGAATTCGGGCCTGCTAACTCTCACGTGATCCTGGAACCCCGGCCTGGATATGTGCCCAAGGTTCCCACCACTCTGTTCAGAGATCAGGTGGTGAACCTGCAAGCGCTGCCCTCAGAGGAGGCAGACCCAGCCTTGGCACTGCCTTGTCCAGTACGTGCCCTCCATGCTTACATAGACAGAATGCAGTTTTTCAGGACCTCAGACCAGCTCTTTGTCTGTTATGGTGGGAAGCTGAAGGGAAAGGCTCTCTCCAAGCAAAGGTTGTCTCACTGGATAGTGGACGCCATTGTCTTGGCTTACCAGATGCAGGGCCGACCGTGCCCCCTTGGGTGTGAAGGCACACTCCACCCGGAGTGTGGCCTCCTCTTGGTCTCTAGCGCATAGCGCCTCGCTGACAGACATCTGCAGCGCTGCAGGCTGGGCGACACCTAACACATTCGTGAGATTCTATAATCTCCGAATGGAGCCAGTGTCCTCCCATGTACTCGCCCCCAGTGGCCGGTAATAGGACCCGCTCGGTGTCATCGCTTGCTGCGCCATTCTACTCCACTGACTGTATACGTGCGCTATTTCACTCAGATGAGTTCTTCCTTCCAAGACCCTGAGTTCCTCCTACACTGATGATGCCGTCATCAGAGTGCTGTCCGGTTGCTCAGCCCTCGTGATTGGCTAGGTGCTTCCATGTACATGGTTCCCCTGTTGGGTGACCCGCACATGTGTATTTCCACGGTAAGTCTCCATCGAGCTTGTGTTTTCCCTCTCTCTCGAGGTTGAAACATTCCACCCTGCGGGCTGGATACCTCTGAGTCTTCCATATGCATCCTGTCTCGGGTCATATGTGTATTTAAGTCTTCCCTTCGGGTAGGCATTGTGTTACATGTTCCTCCTGGGATGTTACCCAGTGTACCTTGGTATTCTTGCGTTAAGCCTAGCCCTTCGTCCGTGCTAGTCTCACGACAGGGTGCTCAGTCTTGCGCAGGGCACTGGAGGACAGACGATGTGGCGTGATTATACTGGGACTCCCAATTTCGTCAGTCACTGACGTAGCGTCTCATGAGGGTTACATACGTAACCGAGACGATTTTCAGCTCAAATATCTCATAGTAAGAAGCTAATTATTTTGTTTTGTAGTCTGTTTTGGAAATTGTTGCTTCATTAACAAACTATCATGGCAGATGTAATTGAGTATACACGAATCCGACGAGCGTTCTGTGTAGGCTGCCATCTTGTGGCGACGCCATTACTGAGCTGTTACTGGTATGTAAACAAACCTCCGTGATAACGCACCCTCGATGACAGCTACAGGCAGGCAGTATGACTTGTTGGGTTGATGATGTTAGACAGTGGCCTCCAGTCACAGATGAAGGTACAAACGATCTTACAGATTATTTATGAAAATAGCTTGGCAATAACTATGCTAGCTAGGCTAGCTAACGAGGAAACTATAAAAAGATCTGTCCATTTGGCAACAATAAATAAATGAATGATATCAAATAAACGAATTCATGTTTTTCATTTGTGACCATTATTTATCTCATTTTCACATTTCAAAAGGAAAGGGTAAGGTACAGCTAACTGCTAGCGTTGTTGGTTCTCAGAGTGAGAGTCACAGTCAAGCAAATCAAACATTAACAACAGACATAACAGTAATGTTACTACTGCCCCAACGCGCCCCTTCTGTTGTTTTAAAGGTATTCAAGAGTATTTTCTCCTTCGCCTGGCATCCGATGATCAACAAAATGCCAACTACAGGTCACTGATAGAGGGTCAAAATTATCTGAGCTCCGGATGGATTGGACAAATAATGCACACTCTACCAGATGATAAACACATAGTTCTAAAAGGACCTGACCGATTTTCACAGACCATTAACAACACTCATACTGTACAAATAACGGAACGTTTTCCCACTCGACAAGTTGTAACGTTAGTGACAGTCGTAAATCGCGGGCTGTTTATTCCAGTGGACACAACCAATCCAATAGGAGGCACTGGTGCAACGCTACCCAGCAACAGCTCAGTTATGGCGCCCGCTTACTTCCGGTAGTTTCGCCGGATTCGTCTATACATTAAAGTAGGGTAAGATGGGGTGTTTTTACAGATGGATGTATATTTACTTTTAAATTGTAGTTATTTCAATATAATTATTTAATATGTGCAGGATTATGATGCATCAGCCAATGTGTTATTATCAGAAATAAATAGGAACAATTTGTTGTCCCTGGGGAAAGAAAACACCCAAACCAAATAACTCACAACAGATAAAGTAGAATCCCAGTCAAATAGGTTAATCTGAAAGGTACCTTTATTCTATGACTTATATGCACAGGCATATGAATATTTAATATTTAACTGCCCATTTTAAGATGTGCCATAATGTCAACACTATGAATTCAAATTGAATGATTTCTCTCAATTAGCCTATAGGTTTTAATGAATAGCAAATATGTCTCAAATGTAGGCCTATGTCTAATTCATGGAAATGTTGAATAATAACCTCATGGATTGCAGTAAGTATTAAACTTAAAAATAATAACAGTAACAACATGTCACTGTGATCCCTCTGTGCCAATTCTGGTGGCCTCAAGGGTCTAATTTTATTATTTTAATTCAAAATAAAAACTAATTTTTACTCAACAAATTAACAACATGAATGTGTCCAAAAATCCCTCATTAACAAAAAGATGTACAAACAAAAAAACTTTTATATTCAGCATAATGTATTGTCATAGACCATAGAAAATTAGATCATTAAACTTCAAAATGGTTTCAGCTGACTAAATCTCACAAATGTTGATATTCAGATGAAATTACAATATTCAACATAGCGTAGCCATTCATTAAAAGTGTTGAGATTGTGCCATCTACTATCAAGAGGAAAATGAAGGTGGTGAGAGCTCTGACTTATACAAAACCTTCCCGGGAAGCTAATTTGGACATATTCATCTCAAATACACTTGATAAGCTTCTTGTTCTTGGAATATAACTACACCTCACTGCGTCATATGTCACTACCCTGAAAAGTACCTCAAATTGAGAGTGCTGACCTCTGTCTGTCCATCTGTCCAGGGTGTTTCCCTGCATTCAGCCCAAGACTCTGGGACAGGACAAGTGGTTTGGAAAATGCACTGACAGATGGACCAAAATATTTAACTTGATTTAAGTTCATCTGGCATCAGCCCTCCTATCTCACACATCTAAAGGTTCATTAAGCTGTGCTGAATATTTATTTTATTGAATTATTTTTGGGGGATGTTGTAATTTTTCTTTAAGTAACATTACGAAAATATTTAAAAGCTAAATTTGATCCAAAACAGTCAGCCATGATATGTTGTGTGACTGGGGCATTCATTTTATAGCTATATGTACATCACTTTTGCAATTTTGCTAATACGTGTGTTAAATTGTAAACACAGCAACTCATTCTTTATTATGACTGTTATTTCACAATTTATCATGTCAACAACATTAGGGAAATATATGTGTGTATATATATATATATATATATATATATATATATATATATATACAGTGCAATGCATAAGTGAATACACCCATGCTAAAGTTGACTAAAAAGAGGAATAAAAAATCATATTTTGGAAATTGAACTTAATGCCTTAATTTAAAAAATTAGGAAAAATCCAACCTTTAAGGACACCAATTTTCTTTGTGAATGAATAATGCATCGTAAATAAATAAATGTTCTTCCTTAAAATACATGGTGCATAAGTGAGTACACCCCTATGTTAAATTCCCATAGAGGCAGGCAGATTTTTTTTTATTTTTTTTTAGGATACTATGCATCCTGATAAAGTTCCCTTGGCCTTTGGAATTAAAATAGCCCCACATCATCACATAGCATTCACCATACCTAGAGATTGGCATGGGGTACTTTCCATAAGATCATCTCTCAATGCAAATCAAACTAGCTTTTAGGCTAACTGAAATAAAATAATGCCAATCTCTAGGTATGGTGAAGGCTATGTGATGATGTGGGGCTATTTTAATTCCAAAGGCCAAGGGAACTTTATCAGGATGCATAGTATCCTAAAAAAAAATTAAAAAAAAAAAAATACTTAAAAATAAAAATCTGCCTGCCTCTATGGGAATTTAACATAGGGGTGTACTCACTTATGCACCATGTATTTTAAGGAAGAACATTTATTTATTTACGATACATTATTCATTCACAAAGAAAATTGGTGCCCTAAAAGGTTGGATTTTTCCTAATTTTTTAAATTAAGGCATTAAGTTAAATTTCCAAAATATGATTTTTTATTCCTCTTTTTAGTCAACTTTAGCATGGGTGTATTCACTTATGCATTGCACTGTATATATATATATATATATATATATATATATATATATATATATTGTTTATATAGATATTTGTATATATACAATTTGTATATATACTTTGTTTGTTTATATATATATATATATATCTCCCACACATCTATATATATGCAACACATTTTATTTTAGTTTTTTATCTTTTTAGAGTACAGACATTTTTTGTATTTTTTAAATGCATTTAAGCAAAAAAGTTTTCAAGATCACGAGAAAAATGAAATGGCACATTTATGTGTCCCTGTCCCAAATGGCACACAGTGCACTTTCGGTCTTGTGGACTTACAATGGCTGCCGCGTGCGTGTGTCCATTAAGTCTGTGAGACCGTAGGGTGTCCCATTTGTCATTTTAGGTCTCAGAAGTGTGCACGCGAGCGCCCTCTGTGTGGTCGATATGCGCCCTCGATGTGCACGAGCCCGCACTGATGCTCCACAGCTTCTTCCCGACGGTCAAAGCGGCGTTACGCCATGAATGTGCAGACTCGTAGGAAGACCGCGAGTGCTTAGATTGCCATTTGGGACAGGGCCATAATTGCATCTGAATGAAACTCCAATGGTCACTAAACACAGCAGAAATAGGGGGGAAATAGTGCCGTTTGCTTGCTGATGTAGGGTCAAATTACAATCGTTACAAAACACTGATCCTTTACCTCATTCACCCACATCAACAGAAAGACTGCAGGCCTTTCATGGAAAACTGAAGGACTTGGGGGGAAAAGGCCTCTATAAAAAGTAAAGGCAGAGTGAGTTCCTGGAAGATTTGAGGTGTTAAAGGATTAGTTCACTTAAAAATGAAAATTCTGTCATCATTTACTCACCCTCAAGTTGTTATAAACCAGTATGAATTTCTTTCTTCTGTTGGAGAATGTAACCAAAACCGTTGATGGACCCTATTGACTTCCATAATATGGAACAAAAGTAGGCTACTATGGAAGTCAATGGGGTCCATCAACGGTTTTGGTTACATTCTTCAAAATATCTTTTTTTATGTGTTCAGCAGAAGAAAGAAATTCATACAGGTTTGAAACAACTTGAGGGTGAGTAAATGATGACAGAATTTTCATTTTGAAGCGAACTTTTCCATTAAGGTACTCTGTGAAAATGCTAAATCGTAACATTAAATGTCTGGTTAACTTGCTGCAGGCATTCATTATTATCACGTTTTGCTGCCTGCTTGCATCCAAATGTTTGGAACAATTTAAATCATTTAAATAAAAGCAGAACAGACGGTTGAACTGCTCTTCTGTGTCCAAACGGATGCATTGATTGGCTGGATCATGTGTTCAAGGATCATCGGGGTTAAATTTGCTCTGACAAACAGACACCCACCTGCACTGATAAAGGTTTGTTTGTCACGTCCAGCAAATCAAAGTTCTGTTGATCAATTCAGTTGATCAAAAGATACAGTAAAGACATTTATAATGTTACAAAGGTTTATAATTCAGATACATAAATGCTGTTCTTTTGAACTTTCTATTCATCAAAGAATTTTGAAAAAAATTTGTTCACAACTGTGAAAATAATAATGAATGTTTCTTGAGCATCAAATCATCATATTAGAATGATTTCTGAAGGATCATGTGACACTGAAGACTGGAGTAATGATGCTGAAAATTCAGCTTTGATCACAGAAATAAATTACATAGAAAACAGTTATTTTAAATTGTCATAATATTTCACAATATTACATTGTTGTTGTTGTTTTTTGTTGTTTTCTTTTTTTTTTATCAAATAAATGCAGCCTTGGTGAGCAGAAGAGACTTCTTTTAAAAACATTCAAAATCTTACCGATTTCAAAATAATAAATTAATGTATTTATTAATTCAAATATCTCTAGTTATTTTATCTTCATTCATTCTTGGAAAAAGTAACGCACTATAGCGGAAGCCATGAAAGCCATCAATTCAAAGCAAAGCACTGTGAAAAGGGATTTTTAAAAATAGTGGTAAGCTTGATCAGATCTCTAATACGGTTTCAAAAGGCCATTGAAATGAACATGATATTATCCTTATGACTTGAGCCTATAATAGTCTCGACAGAAAAATGACAGAAAAAAAAGTCATAGTAAATGGGTTTATTCATTCACATCTGACCCAACATTTTTCAGAACTCTGTTATTTTTTTTTTAATCAACACTTTTTACTAAGTGTTCTTTGTTTCACCAACATTACCCAAGAAAATATATATGATGCAGGAGAAATATAATTAATTTCTATGGACTGTAACACAGATACGGTCACAATGAGCACCCTTACCACAACTGAAACAGCAGAAGATATTGGTTCATGTTTTGAGATCATGTGACCACCACAGCTCTTCAACATGGCTGGTTATTCTGACAGCGAGGAGTGATCACTAAACTGTGATTCTGACATGACGTGAACGCACCGAAAGCACAGAATCAGACGTTTCTTCTTTAAACATGCACTTGTGGAATGAGTTCAAGGCCGGGAACATCTTATCCAGAGGAGAAACAATACATGTGTTAGCCGTGTTAACAAAAATATCTCTCTACAGTACGTTATTTCTCCAATAAGAAAATAAAACTTTTTTTTTTTCATTTAGAAACTTTCTAAAAGAAGCCATTTTGCAGGTTTTTTTTTTTTATAGAAATACAAACAAAACCAAAAGACATACATTACAACCGATGCAATTAATGAACATTGTACAAAATAAAGTTACACTGTAGAAAAAAAGAAATTAAATAATTCCATCGTGTCTATCCTATGATATCAAGCAATTATAAAACAATCTTGGGGTAGAGACACATATTGGACAACAAGCAAAGTGGTTAAAGGGCTGTTGTCCTGAACCAGACGCCTTCACATGAGTGCCTGTACTTTATATTCAAACAAGAACATAGTTACACTGAATTAAGTATAGTGTCAGTCAGAATAGAAACAATATCCTAGTCTAGAATAAAGGTTTCAAACGGGGTTTTGCCATAGAAGAAGCATCAAAGCCAATAGTGAACCTTTATTCATATCAACATGTCTTGGTGAAATTTCACCTCAAACTCAAAGAATTTATCATTATTATTATTATTATTATTATTTGGAAATGAGACCCAGACAGTGTTAGTGAGAAGTGAAGACTGGCACGGACGGCACACTCCGCCGGGTCTGGTGTGTTCAGTGATACCGCGGTAAAGCTCCTGATGTTACTGTGAACGCTGTTAATACGCCTCTTTCTGCGTGTGCATCTGCTCCTGGATCTTCTGCAGCATTTCCTGCATTCGTCTCAACTGCAGAAGAAGAAAACAACACGCAATCACCACACCGTACCACAAAACTGATCAATCAATACTGACCAATCAATGAGTCTGAGGCTGGACGAGTCATGTGACGCTGATCACCAACCTAACCAATCAGATCGGCCAGGGGAAGTCACGTGAGCTGACGATCAGTGACGAGCATGCCTTCAGTGCGTGACCTCGGGGACATTGACACGTTGGCATTGTTGGAGTTGTTACGTAACCTACAACATATAAGCTAAAATCCATACTACTTCCGATCGATACTAAAATCAATACTAACAATGCATGGCTTCATGTAATGTTAAATAATCTCCTTTCACTCGACTGTACATGAGTGTTACCATTTCCAGCTGTTGTCATTTTCTGACTCATAATTATTGAAAAATAATGGATTGCACACCCAAAGTGGTGATCTGTGTCAGCAACTCAATGGTCCAGAGTCAATTATTCCATGTTTACCAAATCATATGTATAGAGATCGAGACATTCATGCCTATAATGCTTTGTTTTGTGTGGAGCAACTTTATGTGAAGCCAAACGGCTGTTAGAGCTCAGAGAGAGAGACTGGGAACTGGAGCTATTCAAAGCTGTGCAGTTCAAGAACATGAAATGAATTAAGAATAGTGGTGCAAGTTATCAGAGTAAACCTCAGACCTCAACAGCGGTTGTGAAAAGTGCTTATGAATACAGATGTGCCATGTCAAATCATATCACCAGTGTTTACAATACTTTAATCACAGACTGATTCCAGTGCAATAAATCCATTACAGAAAACGGCTTGAAAGCAAAGCCTTCATTTATACTTTCATCAATCTATTTCAGCTCATGTAATGCAGTAACTGCTTCAGTTGAAGAAAAGAAGAAAACATTCATCTACCAATCTTCAAAAATATATCCAAAAATACCACGACATTTCTGAAATAAGTACAAAATATATTTTAGCCTGTACTAGGAAAATACTGTAAAAGCTTTATATCACTGTGAGATTTTAGAAAACTGCAGGAAATAATTCTCATTACTGTAATATATTATATAATATATAACAGTTGTATACTGTCCACTTTATTTTAAGTGTATTTAACTACTATGTACTAACAAAAAAAGCACTTGTGTTAACTGTGTCCATGTATAGGGTGAGGAAGAGGAATAGGGCTTGGTTTAGGGTTAGTTGCATGCAATTATGCACATTTTACTGTTTTTACTACAGAAAGAACATGCAACGTGTAACAAGGACACTGTCAAATAAAGTGCTGCTTTTGTGGCGTAACGGGTACGTTTAGGACAGGTTTGGTTCTATGGGTAGATATGGGAGTCAACAGTGTAATTATAGATGTACTTACAGAAATTAATGACAGCTGTATTTACATGCAGGTATTTTAAATATAATTACAATGTCAAATCATGTATGTACACAATAAATGCATTGTATCAAACGATTAATTTAAATGTCAACAAATAGTAGTTAAACACATTTAATACAAAGTGGGTTATAATATCATAGTATTATAGTTCATTATGTTATTGCAGTATGTGTTGCATTAAATTTAATTTTGACTTATTTAATTAAATGGACAGTATGATCTAGTACTATATTACAGTAATGAGAACACATTATTGTGTTAGTGTGAATTTATAGGGAAAATGTGCTTATTTGCCATTTAAAAAAAATCCTAACAACTGGCCTACTATTTGCATATAATAATCATCTTCATCATTTTGGGGTTGGATATACATACGCTGGACATATCTCAGCCATTATGCGATGCAGGTTTAAAGTGCATCCCACCAGAGATGTGCAGGCTTTTTCGCAGCGCTCCAGATACACCTACAGGGGGCGCCAGTGGCCATGAACCACTGCTCTAGAGGGGTGATCTGAGGGTCACGGGGTTAAATACACCGAAACTACACGAAACCCTATCAGGAGCCTGTGGGCTCAGCGTTGGGTTCGGGCTCTGAGTGAGCGTCCGCGCACGGCTCCGGCTCCAAACGCTGCTCGTGGTGTGGTGTTTGCTCATGCTCATGCTCATGCTGATCTTGGCAGGGAGAATGCCGTACCTCCTCGTCTTTCTCTCGGATGAGCTTCTCCGTCTCGTCCGCGACACCGGGCACCATGGGAATGGGGAAGTCGGTGCCGCTCTCCCTGGTCAGTTTGCTGCTCGGAGCAAAACAGCACATGCATGCAACGTACGGTCAGTTTCACCAGCAAAAGACATGCCATCGTTCACTGTAGCCCCAAAAAGCATACATATCCCATGTTCAACTATTATCTAACATGAAATGAACACAGTCAAATCTGCTGATATTCAATTAACCGTGTGAGAATATATCTCAAATTCTTAATGTGTGACTTCATGGCTAATTTAGCTGTGTCCTACAGTTTGCAGGTAACTCTGTAAGGTGGAAAGGAAGGGACATCATTTGGACCATGATTTAGTGTAAACCTAACGGTGTGACTTCTGGTGTGCTTGTGCTGGCGCTTCACGCTGCTCCTGCTTGCTTGTTTATTAAGATCCTGTTTTACTGGAAGTCGATAGACCTGGACTATTTTCGATAGACCTGGACTATTCCCCTCCACTCTCTTTATCATTTGTACAGGCATCATTAATCCTTGGTGTGGTTGGGTAGCCTTCTAGATGTGAATTGGATACTCTTTTGGCTAATGCAGATATATTGATAAGTTGTTTGTTTGGGTGCCGAACAATCACTGGCCATGTCTCTGTGTAACTGCTTTCAAGCTCCTTTGTCTTTTTGCACTGTTTTTGGCTGACTTCAGTCAAACGGGTCCTTCTGGCACGGCTCTTCAGTACTCAGCTGCTCAGGATTTGTTCATTTGCCTCCAAACATTCATGAATGGTGTAAACAGCTTGGAATTTGACGCTGCCCATGTTACATGCACTTTTCACCCGTGCTCCCCGTAAGTCTCGACAGAAAAATCATGCAATCAGCTGTGGAAATATGAGGTCACTATTCACTGATCCCAAATTTGGCAACTATTGACTCCCATCTTCAGAATTACAGTGAGCTCTGTTTAACATTCGCTCTTTGATCGATAAAGCATCAGAGCTAAATGACATAATCACTGACACAAACCTGGACATGCATTTCTTGAGAGACCTGGCAGGAGCCCAATGACTGACTCAGTTTAAACTTGATTACACCTGAATACATGTATTTTAATCAGGCTTTGGTCTGACATGACTCATGAGCATATTAAATATCAGCGACTGAGTTACATGATGTTTCCATTGAATACCTAGCTTTGAAATGGTTGGTCAAACATCACTAGCTGTGATCTTATTCTATTGACCTGATGTTTTCTCTGAGATAAGTGAGCTACATAAGGCCCCGATATACTTCAGGCAAAATAGAGGAACGAACTGGTGAGGCGTCATTTTGAACAAAATCAGGCCAAAATTAAGTCTCCACTTTCCAGAAAAGTTCACTCCGGCTGGTAAACACCTCTGAACTACCACTGGTCCATGGAGACTGTGTAATAGGTAGGTGTGCGCTGAGGCTCTGTCCTCCTCCTTCATTCCTCTGTTGAGTCTGTCAAGGTCAGACGTCTGCGAGTGAACACATAAACACTGCTTTATAGAACACAGTGAAGTGTAATTCTAAATGAAAGCGACACTAGCCATGTTTCCATTACAGATTTGCGCAAAACTTTTGCAATGTTTTCTAAATGTCGATGAAATGACGGCGATATTATGAGACTAATATGAGTTTTTTCCTCTCACAATAAGTCATTCCACAAATCATGGCGACGGATGTTGGAAGATTTACGTATATCTCAGCTGCCGCACTAGACATTATTTTTAATGAAGATATGCAGGCGTGTATCCAAGCTTTAATGGCAAGGACAGACACTTCTACTGAGAGCGGCACAGATGAGGAGTTTCTGCTTCAAGCTCTTGATCAATTGTGGCATTTCTTTGTGGTTTACAATCCAGTATTCCTGTAATACTTTAGTCTCTTATGAGTTTAATGAAGAACTCTGCCTCGTCTTCTGTCCAAACACACCGCGTCTTCTTTAAAGATTGATCGACTGTTACGTACGCCAGGTGACCTGTACATGCAAAAAACTATTTCCATTGCAGTTTTGCGAAATTGACGTGTTTCCATTGGCCGTAATTTCAATTCGCAATTTCAATTTGCGCAATTTGAAAGGTAATGGAAACGCGGCTAGTGTAGTTATACTGTAAAGCTGCTTGCTTTAAAGCAATCTATTGTATTACGTGCTATTTAAATAAACGTGATGTGACTGGAGTGCCGAATTGCAGAGCTTGTGCAAACATATCCACATCACTACGATTAGATGCTTTCTTAAATGCTGTTTTCTCACCGCTGTCATTTTTGTTGTGTTTATTTACATATATAGCATATATTTACATATTCATTTAAACGTTACTCTGAGCAGCGTGTCAGGGTGTTCGCTAGCAGAATACCGCTACAAAGGTTTTATAAACTTGTTTTTACCCCTCTATGAAGAATGAAAAAGAACTTCGCTGTGAGTTTATCTGGGCCTTTACTCTTGTCCATGCTAGATTTGTATCTGTTATTGTACTTGGGGATTTTAATACATAAAAATACTGTGCAGTGTCTTGAATGAATGTCTGAGTTGGAATGTTTCAAACTTAATAGAATATTTTGCCACTCACCTCAGGGCTCATATACTGTCACATATCTGTATTACGTAATAATGTCTGTGTTACTGGTTCTGTCTTTGCTTTATCTGATCACAAAGTTTACTGTAGCTTGAGTTTTCCAATTTCTGTGTCATGTAAGAAAAAATCCATTCTGTGAACCCATCGTCCATCTCTGTTTCTATAAGGGCCTCTACTTCGTCTTCCTCTGTTTCCATACTTTTCTACTTTTTTCAAACTCTTTATGATCTCACGGCCCAATAGTAACGTGTTGTCTCTATAATAATGCTATTTCCCAAACACTTGAGAAAATGTGTGCATCCTTAAAAAAATCTAGCTTAGATCATTGAAATATTAACAATTACAGACCAATCTCTAATTTCTCACTCCTGGCCAAAGGTTTAGAGAAAGTAGTGGCCTCTCGATTACGATCTTACCTAACTGCAAACGGTCTTTTTGAACCTTTCCAGTCTGTATTCTGTCCATCACACAGCACAGAAACAGCTGTTATTCAGTGATCAATGACATCCTCCTATCTGTGGATTCTAGGTTTATAAACATCCTAATTCTCCTTGACCTAAGTTCTGCGTTTAACTGTCTGTGATGATATTCTCCTGCCTCGCCTTTCTGAAATTACCATTATCAGTCCAGATCTTTCCTGACAGAAAGTATGTTATTACTATGCAAGGGTACAAATCCGCCTCTGCTCCTCTCTGCCACATGCTGTTCCTCAGGGTTCAGTTTTTGGTCCATTTCTCTTTATCATCGACATGCATCCTATTGGTGACATCATACATATCCATATAAGTTTGGACTTCATTTTCACTGTTATGCTGATGACAAAATTTATCTCCAGCTCTGACATGCCATCTCTTCTTGATTCCCTTACTGCATGTATTGGGGATATCAAACACTGAATGTCCCTGAAATTTCTTAAACTGAATAATAACAAAACTGAAATATTGTTGATTGGCTCTACTACACCAATCAAAAGAATAGTCCTGTGATTTGATATTGATAGGGTTCATGTAAAATCCTCCTCCGCTGTCCTTTTATTAAGAGTGATCCCCTCTACCAAGCGTTTGCTCACATCACTCCCATCTGTGATCTTTACTGGCTACCTCTCTGCATGACACATTTATTTTAAGATACTCCTAACATTTAAGGCTTCAAATTCCTTTAAATCCCCAAGTCTCTAACCTGCTTCACCCATTCCTGCCCAGCAAAACCTCTCTTAGATTGTCTGATCTTGGCCTTTTGATTGTCTACTATAGGTGAAAGATCATATTGTGTTTCAAACATCCCTTCTTGATAAAACTTTAGAATACTGTTCCCTCACAAATGAATAACTACAGAGAAACAAATGAGTAATGCAGTATTAACACTCTAGTTACTTCTATTAACTAACAAGAAACTTTGATTAACTAATTAGTAAGTCATAGCACTCAGTTGAATGAGGTAATTCAGTATTAGCTAATCAATAACTACAAATTTTTTTTATCTCCCAGAGGACTACTAAGAACTACAATATACAAGTTAATTAATGAGATAACGCACAATGTATAATTCATTCTAAAGTAAAGATCATGGTAACCCACTAGTAATGACTCAAGTAATAGTACATAAGGAATTACTTAACAGTATTCAGACGTTAAAAGCATGATAACTCTGTAGCAATGACTGAAATCATTGTAAGTTTTTGAGGTTTTTGTAGCCTCTTTCTCTATCTACTTTCAAGACCAGTTAAAAACATAACTATTTGAAATGTATTTTCGATCATTTGTACTTGGTGTGCTTTGTTTTCCTTGAAATGTACTTCTACCTTGAGTTATGGAAAGGCGCTATATAACTTTTTCTTCTTTTCTTAATGTTAATGTCCATATGTGACTTAAGTTTCCGAATACTTTTTGGGGCCACTGTTGTTCAAAACAAAAGCTGAAAGAGAGTGAAAACACAGCTTCTTCTGCCTGAATCGTGGCTGCGTACTTGCGGTTGCGTTCTTTCACCACCATGCGGGTCATACTCTGGATGCAATGGGCTCTGTAGTTCTCATAGTGGGTTTCCCGGGTCACATCCTTCAGATCTTGCATGTGTGTTCGTACCAACATGTTCCTCAACTTCACAAAGTCACAGTGTGCTGGGTTCTCCACTGTCCAACAAACACACACAAACACACAGTACATATCCAGTCTACTAACATGATCATAAAATAATTGTGTAACCCCTGTATGCTTTACTGACAGTGGGAAACTCGGTTACACTTTATTTTAAGGGGTAACATGTACTTACTATAGGGTTAGGGTAGGATTAGGGTTTGGTTCAGGGTTAGTTGCATGTAATTATGCATAATTTACTGTTATTACTATGGTAAGTACATGTAACATATGTAACAAGGACACTGTAAAATAAAGTGTTACCGGAAACTCTTGTGAAGCGTGTTTGTTCTTGGATCAGGATCATACCTTCTACGATTCCCCAGGGGTACAGACGTCCTCGAACCCTCTTGCCTTTGGCCTCCACTACTGTGTTACTGCCAATCACAGCAAAGGGAATGCTGTCCTACAGGAGGAGGACAAGAAAACTAATCATCTCGACAGAAATCATGCTTTAGGGGTGCAACAAAAAAATATTTAAAAAAGAATAACAAAAAACAGCCATTCAAGTATAGTGCTGGTGGTTTATGTTTCTGGGGCTGGTTAGTGATTTCTTTTCGTGTTGCATCAAACTGGGTTCCAGTGCAGATTCAAGACACTGGCCACTAAACAGAAGCAAATAAAGCTATGCTTTGATCGACAGAGCACTGGTGTGAGTTTCCAAGTGGGCGACTCAGTTTTACTGCCTGTGAAGGGTTTTGCACGGTTTACTGGACCTTATTCATGTGGCTATTACATTTCTGGTCATTAAAATAAGTACATTTTTGGTACCAATTTATATTAGGTGTCTTTAACTTCTATGTACTGACATTTAAATGAATCATTTGATAAAATGCATTTATTGTGTGCATACAAGTTTTTACATTGTACTTATATTTGTATGTAAATAAAGCTGTAATTAATTTCTGTAATTACATCTATAATTACACTGCTGAGTTTTCCTTTACACCATAACTCTCATTTAAACCTACTCATCCCACCAAACCTGACCCTAACATTGCCCGTATCCCACCTCAATATCAGCTTAAGTGATTTGCAATACAATATGAACATAATAAATATATTGTTTTGTGTAAGTACATGGTAGTTAAAAACACCTAATATAAAGTGGGTCCATATTTTTTTTCAGTTATTTTTTAATTGAATACTACTGAATAACTCGCAAAACACACACATATGTTCTCTCTCTCTTTCACTGGCTCAGGACACAATATGTGAAAAACACGCCTGAACCTTGAGCTCTTGGTCTTGCTGTTTGAAGTCCTCATCCTCATCTGAATCACAGTCTGGAAACTGGTAGATCTTTATTCCGTACTGTTCGATCTCCTCTCGAATCTGCCGGAGCACAAATAACTGAAATAAGCCCAACGGTACATACACAAACAACACACGGGACAGGTTTCGACAGCTTGGGCTCTTGCCTTGATTTTCTTTTTCTTGACCTCCATTGGTGTGAGTGTGTCAGCTTTAGCTAGTACAGGAACGATGTTGACCTTCTCATGAAGAGCCTTCATAAACTCCACGTCCAGAGGCCTTAAACTGATGCAGACACAAGTGACGATGATCACCACACACAACAGAACAAACTAGAAGTTTGTCAGCAATTTATATTAGGTGTTTGATTTCTCTGTCATTGGTGCTGGAGAAACTGTGTTTTATGTTGGTAATAGGTGAAATAACAACAACAACAACAACAACAAAAAACATGTTGACTTGGCTTGCCTTCCCGACACAGATCAGACATGACCAGCAGAGGGCACAGATGGATTGTGGGAGCTGGTTACTTTTTAACTGGCAGATCTCTCATTGAGACGGAGCACTTACTTAAACTAGGACTGTTTTTTCTTCGTCCAGTAAAAAAAAAACAAAAAAAAAACTCCTATATACTGTATGACTCTAATAGTCACAGATCTGTATCTAGTATTTCAGACAGACATCGAACAGTTGATCTTGTTGTTCTCCAAATACAAAAGACTTATGGTGAAAAAAAAATGATGTAAAAAGGGCATCTGGACTAAAAGGAAATGTGCGTATGTCGCATTAAAGTGAGTGAAATATGCATTATCAGATGGATTATGTCTTGCATAAAAGCATGTGCTTTACAGTACACATACTATCATACTATAGAGATGATCTCTGTTGAGTAAGATGAGCTTTAGCTGCCCTTATCAGCCTTGAGCCTCAACCACTACACCACACCACCATAAAGAAGTCAGGTTTGATCAGATCTGCGTTTATAATGCTGATGACGCTCATACCCGTGACCGAAGGGTGAAATGAAGTAGAGACAGCAGTGCACTCGGTTATCCTGAATGTTCTTGCGGTTCAGTCCGCTCTCATCTCTGAAGTACTGCTCAAACTGTTGGTCTATGTAGTCTGCCACTGACTTCCAGCTGAAAACACACAGATACAGCACTGAATCACCAAACCTGTGTCATATTCACTCCAAAATCAAAAGAATTACACAAGAAATTATGTTCTGCATAGAGAAAATGTTCAATAATTCTTTTTGACTTTTATTTGTTGTACTGCCTTATGAAGTAATGTGAATCTTGTGTGATTAGCATGCATGATGTTACTGTAGCCCTATACCATTCAGTGTTATTGACAGCATCCCCGAATCCTGGTGTGTCCACGATAGTGAGCTTGAGTTTGACGCCCTTCTCCTCGATGTCCACCGTGTGTTTGGTGATCTCCACCGTCTGAGTGATCCTCTCTGCCAACAACACAGCCATCAGAACATACAGCAACACTCACAGCAAACAACCGCGAGAGATGAACTCACCTTCGGCATTGAGCAGCTTCCGGTCTTTGTAGAGATCTGTAAGGAACAGACTGTTGACCAGGGTGGACTTTCCTAAACCTGACTCTCCTGTGAGGAACAAAAACTCCATCATCAATGACACCATTGATATTAAAGGAACAGTTCACCCAAAAGTGAAAATCTTGTCTTCATTTCTCGTATGAACACGTTTGACATGAGTAACGCAGATTAGTCTAGTCACTGACCTTCAAACTGACACTATATGTCTGAATGGATGTGAACAGGGAGATTTCCAGAGAATAACAGCTTACATTTCAGTCTAAAGCTATCATGTGACTCCATAAGAGTGCTTGAGTCATATGGACTACTATTATGATTTATGTGCTTTTTTTGTGCCATTTTGGAGCTCAACAGCCTCAGTTCTCATTCAATTTCAGTAGGTGAAAAAGAGCAATGTGAACAGTTAAAAAAAAAGATGGTTCACTACATTATTTTTGGGTGAACTATACCATTAAAATGCAGAAAAAGGAGAACGCACACTTTTCACAAAGTTTGTTTTTAAGCTAATTTCCACAGATTTGATGTTAAAAAATTACCTGCAACCATTAAAGTGAAGTCAAAGCCCTTCTTCACAGATTTGCGGTGAACCTGATTTGGCAAAGTAGCAAATCCCACATACTCCTTGTCTTGGTCCTAAAGAAAGAGAGAGAGAGAGAGAGAGAGAGAGAGAGAGAGAGAGAGAGAGAGAGAGAGAGAGAGAACGATGAAAGATAGATATGATAAATATAATTTAAAACAAATAAACATTCAAACAACCAACATTTAACATATATTTAACTCAAGTTGATGGAGAGAGAACCCAAGAATCACAAACGAAACATATTTTCTCAATATGTATTCAGTTTGTAGGCGATATCTCTTATTATCATAACAGCCAGCGGGAGATGACAGACATTGTGAGAGTCTCTCTCTGGTAGGCAAACCACACGTGCCAGGCTTTGGATTGAACTGAATTAGGAAAGATGAGGGGTGGAGCGTCATAAACCCAAAAAGGGCTTTACGCCTTTAATTATCTTTTACAAACATGTTCTAGACCACCAACAGGATCCACTTAAAAACATGCCATTAAAATGTAAATCCATCCTCCCGAAAAGCAAGTGACAGATGAAACACAATCTCAAGAACCAAAACATGCGTCCAATTCAGAACAAAAACTATGAGAGGTAACTGGGCAACTGAGATCCCTCACAAAACAATCCTGTGGTAATATTTGATATGTACCATGGTACTGAAGGATTACCATTCATAGTGCTCCAAGAAACTTCAAAGAATACCATGGTACATTCCAACATGTGATTCTTATGGTTGCTGGGAGTGATGTTTCAAGGTGTTTATGCACGGACGCTCATGACGGAAATCAGACCCCGGCGTTCATTACCTCAGTAGCGTCATAGGGGTCATAGCGACCCCAGGGGCTTTTAGGCCTGGATGGGCTGATGGGAGACGGCAGGCTAAAGTCCACATGGCCCCGCTGAGCCCCGTGTCTGGACTCGTGCTCTAATTCTCCAGGGCCCCTGGGTGCCGCCACGGGCCTCAGGAAGGTGGGTGTCCCCGGGGTGTGAGGCCTGCTGTGAGCCTCACCCTCACTATCGGCCTTATGGGGCCCGGGGTGGGCGAACGGGTGACCCTCTCTGGGCGGATGATGTCCCATGATGTGCTCCAGCTCCGAGTCCTCCGAGTCTTCCTTAGGGAAGTGCTGAGGTCAGGAGGGGATCGGGCAAGTTAGGGGTCGGGCCAGAACATATGGGCAGGTACAGAAGCGGTTTAATAGGGGAAGTTAAGGTCATGGAGAAGAGAAGCAAAAAGAGAATAGACCATTTAGTGGTTAGACAAAAAACACTGTGCATGCCCTTACAAAACATTACCATGGTAAATACCCATTTACTAGAGAAGTAACCCAGTAAATGAAAACTCCATCAGTTTGACAGAAATTAAGGTTACCATGGTAAAAGTTTTTACGAGGTATAATGAATACAAGAGAAGCACATAAGTGGTATAAGGAGTGTTCCTGAGGAAGATGAAACTGGAGTGCACGCGTCTACACTGTTGTTAGTGTCCACACAAGACGTCAGACATCAAGACACAACACAGATGACATTGATACTCCCTGCACAAGAGCTGATGACAATGACAGAATCAATGCTGTTGTGAAATAAAGAGTAAAGATTCCTGCTCCAGTCCACACAGCCCTATTGAGGACCACAGACTCACTCCAGACGAGAGTCCTTCCACAGCAGATTGGCGAGACATGCGAGCAGACATACGAATGTTAAAGGGGTCCTATAATGCCCTTTTCACAAGATGTAAAATAAGTCTCTGCTGTCCCTAGAGAGTGTAGGTGAAGTTTTAGCTCAAAATACTCCACAGATATTTTTTATAGCAAGTTAAAATTGTTACTTTTTCAGGGTGAGCAAAAATACGCAGTTTTTGTGCGTGTCCCTTTATATGCAAATGAGCTGCTGCTCCCGGCACAGGGGGCGGAGCTTCAAGAGCTTGTGTGCTTAGCAGCTGCGATTACCTCACACAAACACGCACTGAAAATTTCGAAAACTTTTAGCCTTTTATGTTCAAACCGAAGTGAGACAAAGATGGAGAGACTCAGGAAGAAGTGACGACATTTCTGAATGGTTAGTTGATGAATTTATGTAGCTGATGTGGAGTTAACTATCTTCTAGTCATTGATTAGCATATTCTGTCATGATAATCTATAAATGCGTTCCCGGGGGCGGGGTTTATGTAAATTTTAGGGTTAGTGATGTCACTAACCCGTGAAGAAGCTCATTTTAGTCCCTACCAGCCATTTGTTGTAGTCCTTAAAATCGATTTCTGTAAAAGAAAATATCTCCCTTTGCTTTGAACTTTGAGCGTCGTAACTTTGCAGATGTTGTTTATGCTCAAACAGCAACATTACACACTAACTAAAGTTAGAAAAGTGAAATCATAATCAACCACCCCTTTAAAGAAGTTCTGTTCAACACATCAGCCATATACACACTGCAAAGGGCCATGCTTAATTTATGCTCTTTAATGAGCCTCTGACTAGCGAACTTAAACATGGCTGACAACCATATTGGTGTCATTATAACAATGGCCTTTTTTGTCTTGGTAAACATGTTCAATGAAGGCCAAGATGCAAAACTAAAGGCTGCATGTGATAGGTGGGCAATGTGACCCTCTCAGGTTTCCACTGCTCTGAGACCTGTCCAGATAAATAATGCATCGTGGTGCAGTGAATCCGTGTTCGAGGTGCAGGCATGATCTCGTACACTGGAAAAGTGATTTTATAACGATGGTCATATGGTCAATCTATTGCCACAACCTGGAAGACACAAACACTGAACTGAACAGATGTCCCACAAGAGTCCTGCCTGCTGTTCGTCTCTAACATTTATCACTGAATTTCCATCCGTTCTCCAATCCGCTTGTCCTACGCAGGGTCGGAGGGATGCTGGACTCCCAGTGTCTCGAGTCGAAGGCAATCGCAAGCTTCTCACCTAATACATCTCCATGTTTTCTGTTCTGTCAAACAGATTTTTGCCATTGAACAGGTCAAGGCCACATCATCACATGACATGGCTTTTGCAACCCATTCGACTTCTGTAATGAAATGTTTTTCTTTTTTCTCTGATTGCAACAAGACATTTTGACCGGCAGATTCAGAGCATCTCCATGTATCCCACTGGTTACCTTGGGATAAATATATCTCTATTTGCTATTACGATGTAACCTTTTTACATGAACTTTAACTGGCACTACAGAACTGCATTTGCGATTGACCTAAATAGCTATTTGACTGATCGTTTAACAATTTCCGTCCTAGGTGATATTACTCAAAAGGAAAAGTAATTTCAGTTATTACTTTTTGATGAAAGATTATAAATCGCTCACAATAAGAAAGCAAGTAAGAAACGAGTAAAACAAGGTCAATTTCAAGTTGACTTTAACAGATAATTAAAGTTAATATGCTGGCTTGTAGAAGAGTGGTCCACGTCTAAGGGCAGTCTCCTAAGAGGTCAGAGGTCAGACGGACTCAACGAAGTGGAGGGAGGGAGGATCACCAGTACCTTTTCCACTTCATGCATCCTGGGCTCAGGTGACGCTGGCATAGAGTCTTGCTCATCTGATGCCGAGTCGGTCTCGCGGTCACTGTCCTCCATCGCTACTGGAGCTACTGTGCACTCTGCCATCTCCAACCACAAGAGACAGGGGAGGAGAGGAGGCGCACGGCGGGGACAGACCGAGAGCGGTGTGAGGTGGAGGGATGTTACATGGGAGTAATGTTTGGTGGAAAGGATGGCAAGGGGATGAGAGAAAAAGAAAAAATGAAATGATTACATTATTGCAACAGGTCTTGATGCAGCCAATGGATGCCGGGGCACAACACCACAGCTGGCCACTGGAGCTCCTCTCAGGATCATCAGGTTTAGATGTAGCTTGGACGATATTTCAGTGTGTCGTAACTACCATATATGCAAAAACAAGTCAAAAACCACCACATGATACCAGAACGTTATCACATTCAAATGGTGTTTGAACTGAATTTGCCAACACACATCTAACCAAATGTTTTATGTCAGTAATAAGTAATGAAACGGCCTGTCAAATGTCTAATGCTAACACTCAATTCTGAGGAAACCCACTAACCTCACGCTACATGCTAGCATGAATCAGTGTCACCTTGACAGGAAAAAGAAACTAGATTTTTGCATTTTTACACAGAAAAAGAAAAAAAGGGCCTAAACATATAAATGTTGTCGCAGGCCCTGTGATTTTTAGTGATGAAAATGAGTATTGGTAAATGTTATTATGCTGATCATCAGGGCTTTAATCTTCTAATTAAAGAGGCGGGACTAGAGATTATAAACCTAATCTAACCATACATAAATCTAGTGATTCTTAATTATACTATAGTGCTAAAACAGCAATAGTGACGCTTGACTTGATTAACAGCACTAATGAAGAGCTTCCCAGATTAGGTGACGGTGACCTGCTTTACACCACACGCGAGCTGCAGAGATCGATGTTCAGTCTCCATCACCACAGGCTTCACTGGCCTATTTCAATCACTGCTCAATACTGAAACACGGCCTCCAGAAACATAGAGTATAGTGACAAAAACCTGACTTGAAAATGTTGAAATGTCTTCATGGTAAAGCATTATTCCTCAAGTCTGTCTCAAGTCTAACATCAGGATTTCAGCTCAGCCTACTCAGACATTCAGTGCCATTCAGTTCATATTACTGAGACGTTACGGATGTGCTGGAGATCAGGCTGGGGAGGGAACTGGCCAAAGGCTCACGTCATGAGTTATATTATGTATCTAGCAGGAACATTTACATCAGCAACATCCTCTTATGGTCTTGTGGAAAACAAAACTAAGCAGAATAAGATATATATCATAAATAAAGTAAAATAAATGAAGGACAGTGAGCCCACAAGATAACTCTGATGCCCATATTCCACAACATGCACACAGAATCTCACCTGAAACGCCTCTGGGAGGATGAAACAGTCTAAACTTCTTGTCTTGTCGGAGCCAGCTCCTCATTCCCTTTCCCACTGGAGACCCGGTGGCCTGCTCATTATCTCAGGCTTTATACCCGGCCAGGCGGGGACACAGTGCCCTTCACTGCATCGAGCTGTCCCGCTGCCCCAGGGCACCAATCAGCAGCCGCCTCCACCGCAGCGCTATCGACACACACTACACTAAACCTGACCCAGGACACACTCACGTTCAGCACATACACACAGCTGCCATCATCTCCATGAGCTTCACGTGCTTTATGGGGAATGAATGATGTTCTGGTGTTGAGGGATCTGCTCATTTAGTACATTTTTGAGGACGTCGAGAATGAGTTTCAAGCCAGGTACAAAGACACACACTCTCAAAGTGCTGTAATTGTTTGCCACCATGGGCCAGATTTACTAAACATGGCAGATTAGCGTGAGAGCGAAATTAAAAAAAAAGTGCTGATGGGAGAGGAAAGTTCTGAGCGTGATCTACTGACGACACGCGTATGAAAGAACACAGACACCGGATCATTTCCATAATGACCAACACAATCTATCAAGAGCAGCGCAAATTAGCGTCTGGTTTAAGACATGTTGTTTTTGGGTGGTAAATAATGGAGCAAACACCAGTACATTGACGAGCGCAAACCTTAGTGAATCAACTTGTGTGATTCATTTAAAGGGGACATATCATGCCAAATGCACTTTTTTAGCCCTTAAATGCATTTTGTTGTATATTTGGAGTGTTTAGAAGTACAGAAAATATGAAATTATTCTCTTCAGGTGCTTCGTTGATATCTTTATATTCTGTTTTGGTCATATTTTTCAACCTGTTCCGATCTATGACGTTTTTTGAACTATTACGTCACAGTATTTGCAGCAGAACTGCCAAATAAGGACATTGACTTCCGGCCCAACACTTCGAGCAATCCGCCATTTTTATTTCTCGCTGCAATTTTGTAGTCCAAGCTAAAGGATGCAGAAGTTACGAGAGGGTAAGTTAAAATGTTCGGTTGTTGTATGTAGTAACCCACACGCTTCATTACACCGTTTAATGTAGATGAACTGCCGCACTTGTGACAGGGCGCATGTTTAACTGAAAGAACGAGCAGAGAGAGAGACCCGGTCGCGCGCCCACTCTCTCTCTTCAGAGCCAGGCGAAAGTGTAAACAAGACATCACCGTCTCCAAACTAGACGCTGTCTTGCTCTCTCTCCCTCGCACATATTAATCAAAATAAATCGACACGGTGGTAAAAGGTCGGAAGACCAAAGTTTCATGTGTAAATATAGTAACACACCATTGTGATACATCCATATGAAGACGTTGTTCTGCAGGTTCGTCATCTTCATTTTCATCTCGCTCCGGCTCCGACTCTGGCTCGAACATGTAAGGCTGGCTGGACAAGTCTTCCGTTGTTGACATTTTGTTAATAACGTGTGAATAAAAAGTTTCTGTGCCGCTAGATAATCGTGTCTCTGCTATCAAACTACAAAAATGGCCGAACGGGGTGGAGTTGAACCGAGTGTGGGCGGGGTATGAAGTGTCTCAATTGTATTTAAAGAGACCGCACCAAAACGAGTTGCTCTCAGACGCACATCAGAAAAGGGGCCTGTGGAGCTATAATAATGAGGAATTCAGACCCAAGCATTGCAGTTCTGCTTTATATAGACTACAAATGTATGATTTATATGTAAAAAGGAACAATTTAAAAGCATGATATGTCTCCTTTAAATACTCTCCTCCCATTGCGTCTGAAAGGGAAATCCTACAATAAGTTCAGCCACAAAAATAACCCTGTCCATGTCTTTTCAGCGCTAATTTTTCTCTGAGTGTCTTTAATAAATCCTGACAGTAGTTTTTTAAGACCAAAAGAGGGTTTGTGTGCAAGCTGTTAGTAAATCTGGCCCCAAGTGTCTTTTAAATAAATAGTTCACAAGAAAAAGATTATTTTCAAAAGTCATTCACATTCAGTTATGAGACAAGTGAGAAGTAATGGCCTTTGATTTCATTTACATCAAACCCGACACAACAAGTCTGGACCTGTGAATGAGTAAATGAGTTCGTTTCTAGAAGGATTGTGAACTGTTTCTTTGATAACTACTCAGTTCAGCTTCTTATTCATGCTGGAAAGAGGGCAGCCGCTGGCATGAGGTAAAGTCAAGAGTGTGATTATAATCGGTATTAAAGTCTTAACAGATCTCAGACGCAGAGAAAGATTTAAAGAGCAAGATTAAGGAATTTCAGAGCATGTCCCTGATCTCTGCACAACTTGATTTCTAGGCCTAAGAAACAATAGATTCAGATAAGAGATTGTAGAAGTCCACAAATCCATAGTTTTGTGGCAATATTAATGCTTAAAGTATTTTGTGTCAAAATCTGATTTTGCAGTTTAGTTTTCAAGTATTTTTTTAAGTTGACAATTTATAAACTTGACAACAAAAGTATCTGTACTTGTTGGTTTAAAAACTTGCACAATGACATATATAGTCCAAGAAGATTCTCAAATTCTAAGCGACATCGGCATATATTGTTTTAAGAATTTTAAAAAATGAACTTCTTCAAACTTGTCCTTTTTGTAACATCAACTGTTACCAAATTATTATTTTTTTTTAAATATCTTCTTTTGTGTTCAGCATAAGAAAGAAACTCATACAGGTTTCGGAACAACTTATGGGTTAGTAAATGATGACAAAATTTTAATTTTTGTGTGAACTATCCCTTTAAGGGAGTAACCTAACATACACCCTTGTTTGTCCACAAATGGTTTAATATAGTACACCAAATTAGCAAGGTTAAGATTAGTAACCCAAAACCAATAAGTTCAGTCTTGCTCTCATTAAAGTTTAAAGAGATCTCAGATTTAATGTCACACAGACGTGCAGGAAAGCAAGGGTTTGAAACCTTTCTTTTCCTTCTGTTTCTAAGCCAAATAAACTGAAGTGTCATCTGACAAAGCCTATAGTACTGTAGGAAACACTTTAGTTTAGGGTCCAGTTCTCACTATTAACTAGTTGCTTATTATCATGCATATTACTAGGAAATTTGCTGTTAATTAGTACTTATAAAGCACATATAAATGCCTTATTCTGCATGACTGTATTCTACATCCCTTAATCCTATCCAACACCTGAACTTAACAACTACCTACTCACTATTAATAAGCAGTAATTAGGAGTTTACTGAGGCAAAAGTCATAGTTAATAGTTAGTTAATAGAGAGAATTGGACCCTAATCTAAAGTATTATATTAGAGGAGCAGAAAACATCCACCTTTCAGTCAGTGAAGAAGAAAACAGGTCATTCCAGCGCTTGTCTGTCAGGTCACTGTGGTCAGATCCGCTCAGCCTCGCATGAACATCTCAGTGTGTGAATCCAGCACAGATATCACACACACACCGCCACAAAAACACTACTGAAGCAGCCCAAAGGAGACGACAACTGCAGAGGTTAAAGGCTGAAACTGTTAGGGTAACTGCTATACTTTTTAATAAACGATAAACGAAAAGAGAGCAACGCAGCAACACTACGCTGAAAGTTCACACAGTTTGATGTGATTGTTGGAGAGCTGCAGTTCAACACGAGCTCACTGGTGCCGCTACACACACAAACAATCAAGCTCGCTCTCACACACCGTGTCCATTTTCTGTTGTTTGTGCACTTTTGAGCCAACAAATACCAATTTGTTGTGGTAGTTTAATGAAGCAGACCTGCTGAAGAATGTAACGCTGTGATCACATGTCAAGCGATGGCTCAGCCGACAGCCTGAGATCCACATGAAGGGTCTTTGGGCTCCTGCTGACCATCGGGAGGTCAGAGTTCAGCTGGACGGGGTGTGAAGGAGAGGAACCTCCTCTATATTAGCTTTGACATGCGCTTCACATAACCTGTGCTTCAGCAGGAGTGCTGACGGATATATCTGCAGTGATGTAGGTGTGAGTGTGTGTTGACAGCAGCTGAGTGTGTGTCAATGGAGCTGTTGTGTGAATCAGCACAGCGGAGCTCTTTGTGTGTGTGTGTGTGTGTGTGTGTGTGTCAGACTCCAGTGAAAGTCTCAAACAGGTGCACAATATCAAAATGATACACAACATAAACTTGAGCAACAATATCAAAATTAATGCACATTCATGTTTGAAAACATATTTTCAGTTTGTAAATATATTTTTACATGTATGCACATTTTAACTAATTTAAACATGTTTGTCATTTAAATTGAAATATGATTATATTGGCCATCAATCCAAAATTTCCCATATGAGCTATTCATTAATAAAACCATACAGATAATCATGCATTTTCCAAAAAAGCAGTTTAGTTCACACAAAAGCTGATCAGTAGCCGGACTGGACTAGAGTCCACTTTATCATCCACTAATGAAATCACACTAAAACATCCTCACACTGAAACATCTGGCGGCTTCTGTAGCTGAAGTCAGAAATCAGCTTGTTATTCAATCTCACACTCGTTCCTAAAATCCTCCTTCACTGTAAATGCATTAAGCAAATGCAAGTCAACATCCACAAAAGTGTGCAGACTGCAGACGTACCTCAGAATCGCTGTTGACTTCAGAGTTTGCTGCCATTATTACTGATGGAGAGCAAACGCTCAGTGTTTAGAGAGAGAGAGAGAGAGAGAGAGAGACACACACACACACACAAGAAGGCACATGACCTACTGACTGTCTGTCTGCATCTTCATGTAGCTCATTTGCATAGCCACACCTCCAGCACATGCATCTCATGCCACTGTAAAAGCTCATTTGCATAGCCACACCTCCAGCACATGCATCTCATGCCACTGTAAAAGCTCATTTGCATAGCCACACCTCCAGCACATGCATCTCATGCCACTGTAAAAGCTCATTTGCATAGCCACACCCCCAACTGTCAGTCATATATAGGCTATATATGAATACCATATGTCATCCAGGGCATCACAGACCATCTGATCAAATTAGCAACTAGAAATATGTATAAATATTTAGCTGCATTTATTACATTTACACGAATGTATTTAGCAGATGTTTTTATCCAAAGTGACAAAAGAGGAGCAAAAGCAAAGAGCCAAAAATGTTTATAATATACAATGCCGGGTTTATCTAGTTAACTAGATTAGGAAGCAAGCTAGAGAAGAGGAGAAATGCAGAGAAACATTTTTTTCTTTCCGTTTATCTTTGTTCTCCATTGTACATACAGTAGTACGTCTCTTTCTTGTCTTTCTTCAAGAGTGATGTTGTCTTGCTAGAGGCTTTAAACAACATCTGTCCAGTGACTTTAAAAAGCCACGTGTCCCCAATCTGCAAAGCCTGGACACACACACACACACACACACACACACACACACACTCACACTTATAAATCTAGATTCTTCTATGTATTCGTGGGAGGAATGTGCCGCACATAAACATTACTGAACACTGCTCTTTTACTCTTTTAAAGTCTGACTGAATATTCTGTGAAAGATGCGTGATATTTCCGCCGGTGTGTTTGTGACACACACACAAGTGTTTTGGTGCCGAGTGAAGCCTGGTGCCGCCACTGAACACGTCAGACTGACACATCTGAGCCCTTGCAGCACAAAGAACCCAAACACACACACACGACAACCACTCAAACACTCCATTAATGCAAATCACAGGACCAGACACAGCAAAGCCGATGTCAAACCATAATCTCAACACCATCATCTCGAAGGATTAGTGTTCTGGTGTCATTATATGCGTTGTTTATCCTCTTTTATGCCTTAAGTATGTCAGTGAGGTACAGATAGAGGACAGGCAAGAGTCTTTATTTTATTAAGTCAAGATCATGTTCCATTAATATATTTTGTACATTTCTTACCGTACACTGTAAAAAATTATCGTGATTTTAACAGTAAAAGATAGTAAAAGAACTGTGATAGATCTAATGGTACATTTAATGTCATTTTACTGTAAAATACCGTTAAATTTACAGTTTTTGGAAGTAAAAACGAACAAGTCATTGTATAATTTACTGTGAAAAATCGTAAATTGACATTCCCACAATTCCCTGCGTGACACTTCACATTTGATGTATTTTTGTTGAAATAACTATATTTCATCATAGTTTTCTTAGTTTTTTTATAATCAGTTATGTACATTAGGGGTTTATGTTACATTTAATGTTGTTAAATTAATGTTTATTGTATTTTTAAAATGTCATGTGTGTTACCATTATGGTGTTTAATGTTTGTGTGAATGACACTGTGCACCTTCTGTATATTAATATTAACTTTCTTGTGGAAGTACTACTTGTGATGAGCTTTGAGTAATCATGTAACTCTCATTACTGCTGAGATTGTTGGTTTGTAAGTGTAATACTATGGTACAAAACAGATATTAATACTTCAATAGATCGTATAACATTATATCATATTACTGAAATCCAATGTTAAATATACATGTTTAAAATGTTGAATTTACATGTAACTCCGTAAGTATGTTTACGGTTTGATGTGTTTTTTACAGTATTGTTCTGGTAACCACAGCTGCCAGTTTTTTTCCGTAAAAACAACGGGATTTTTTTTACAGTGTAAAGATATAAAAAAAATATTTTTGTGAGTGAATGCAGCACAGTCGCGAACACAAATGAACAACTTTAAAGGCGATTTTCTCAATATTTCGATTTTTTTGCACCCTCAGATTCCAGATTTTCAATAGTTTAATCTCGGACAAATATTGTCCTGTCCAAACAAACCATACATCAATGGAAAGCTTATTTATTCAGATATATAAATCTCAATTTCAAAGAATTGACCCATGTGACTGGTTTTGTGGTCCAGGGTCACATATATGTAACGCTGTGGGATGAGTTATTAGGGTTATTATACCTGAACTAACCTGGGTCATTCTCAGAGTATGTTTTCACGACAACGGTGTATTAAAACGGGAAAAGGTTTTCCTTTGTGTTTTTCGCGGACAGATCACACGGATCCGCGAAAACGACAAAAAACGCTGTATTCTGCTGCCAGGCCAGTAGATGGCGAAGTCACTTTGTAAAGAAACACTGCGCTCCTATAGACTGAACACGTAAATACATGTGCATGACATCACTGTTTTCACAAATTCATGTTTTTGTTGTTTACACACAGGCGATAACAGTGTAGGTTTCAAAAAGTTGCACTTTAATGTGCTCTTTGGTCATTTTTGACGAAACATTTTACGTTTAGTTTTTTTGGGGAATTTTTTACTTCATTGGAATGGTGTGAAACTTGGTAAAGAACACACAAAAAAAGTCATGGACATGATTCGAAAAGGTTAAATGGTCCTGTAAAAATAGTCACACTTGTGCTCCTCGCGGTCAAAAATGAGTGCATTGGAAATGAATGGGAGACAAATGTTGTCTAGTGAAAACTTTTGGTACTGCAGCCAAACTAAATCTTCCTGAAATTACTGAAAGCAAGTTTTTTGAGATATCAAGCTCAAATTTGGAACACAACTTGTTTAGATTTATGGCTTTGATTTTCTTGCAGTTTTAGAATAAAAAGTGATTTTGAAAATATACAGTGAGGAAAATAAGTATTTGAACACCCTGCTATTTTGCAAGTTCTCCCACTTAGAAATCATGGAGGGGTCTGAAACTGTCATCGTAGGTGCATGTCCACTGTGAGAGACATAATCTAAAAAAAAAAATCCAGAAATCACAATGTATGATTTTTTAACTATTTATTTGTATGATACAGCTGCAAATAAGTATTTGAACACCTGAGAAAATCAATGTTAATATTTGGTACAGTAGCCTTTGTTTGCAATTACAGAGGTCAAACGTTTCCTGTAGTTTTTCACCAGGTTTGCACACACTGCAGGAGGGATTTTGGCCCACTCCTCCACACAGATCTTCTCTAGATCAGTCAGGTTTCTGGGCTGTCGCTGAGAAACACGGAGTTTGAGCTCCCTCCAAAGATTCTCTATTGGGTTTAGGTCTGGAGACTGGCTAGGCCACGCCAGAACCTTGATATGCTTCTTACAGAGCCACTCCTTGGTTATCCTGGCTGTGTGCTTCGGGTCATTGTCATGTTGGAAGACCCAGCCTCGACCCATCTTCAATGCTCTAACTGAGGGAAGGAGGTTGTTCCCCAAAATCTCGCAATACATGGCCCCGGTCATCCTCTCCTTAATACAGTGCAGTCGCCCTGTCCCATGTGCAGAAAAACACCCCCAAAGCATGATGCTACCACCCCCATGCTTCACAGTAGGGATGGTGTTCTTGGGATGGTACTCATCATTCTTCTTCCTCCAAACACGTTTAGTGGAATTATGACCAAAAAGTTCTATTTTGGTCTCATCTGACCACATGACTTTCTCCCATGACTCCTCTGGATCATCCAAATGGTCATTGGCAAACTTAAGACGGGCCTTGACATGTGCTGGTTTAAGCAGGGGAACCTTCCGTGCCATGCATGATTTCAAACCATGACGTCTTAGTGTATTACCAACACTAAGTAACCTTGGAAACGGTGGTCCCAGCTCTTTTCAGGTCATTGATCAGCTCCTCCCGTGTAGTTCTGGGCTGATTTCTCACCTTTCTTAGGATCATTGAGACCCCACGAGGTGAGATCTTGCATGGAGCCCCAGTCCGAGGGAGATTGACAGTCATGTTTAGCTTCTTCCATTTTCTAATGATTGCTCCAACAGTGGACCTTTTTTCACCAAGCTGCTTGGCAATTTCCCCGTAGCCCTTTCCAGCCTTGTGGAGGTGTACAATTTTGTCTCTAGTGTCTTTGGACAGCTCTTTGGTCTTGGCCATGTTAGTAGTTGGATTCTTACTGATTGTATGGGGTGGACAGGTGTCTTTATGCAGCTAACGACCTCAAACAGGTGCATCTAATTTAGGATAATAAATGGAGTGGAGGTGGACATTTTAAAGGCAGACTAACAGGTCTTTGAGGGTCAGAATTCTAGCTGATAGACAGGTGTTCAAATACTTATTTGCAGCTGTATCATACAAATAAATAGTTAAAAAATCATATATTGTGATTTCTGGATTTTTTTTATTTTAGATTATGTCTCTCACAGTGGACATGCACCTACGATGACAATTTCAGACCCTTCCATGATTTCCAAGTGGGAGAACTTGCAAAATAGCAGGGTGTTCAAATACTTATTTTCCTCACTGTATATTTCATATAAAAATTGAAAATATTATTTTTGTGCATTTTTCATGACAACACACGTAAAATTCTGTAACTTTTTTTAAGTTCACTTTTTTACAACTTTTTTCACTTCAGCAATAATCTGCCGAGTGTCGTCTTTGAAAAGAGAGCAAACTTCAGTCTGTTGCTCTTAAGCATTCAAGATTCACGACAGTTTATGTTGGAAATTAAATTTTCAGGTCTATGCTCAAAAAGTGAATAAATCGATTATAAATACAGCGTAAAATATAATTTAGTATATAAAAAAATCCCCTAAAATACAATATATTAAATAAAAAACATTATCGTACTAAAATATAGTACATTAATTTCATTGACAATTTTTTTTTATAATTTGGTCATTTTTTACCAACACACGAAGGTTTAAATACCGTTTTCAACAGCTTGCATTTTCAGGTCCTCAAAACACAGCAGTCGTGTAAATGAAAGGCCAAAACACATAAAAGTTTTCTGTTTTTAGTTGAAAACGGTGCGGTGTAAATGGCCCCTGAACCTCGGGCTAACAAAATCCTGGCTTATCTTGCTTCACGTTTCACACTGGATCTTACATTTAACCCTGGGTATTCATCAGATGACTTCACACTGTACACTCCTAAACCCCGGGTTATCATCCATATTTGCATGTTTGTAGTGTGTTGTGAATGTGAGGCACGTGATTGGGTGTCGGTTGCTAAGCATTTAGTCGTAATATTCAAGCACTGCATGGTTTCACACTGTACACGCTTGGCACTGCGATGCAGGGTTAACGGTGCAAAAACATCTGTAATCCAGCTCTGGAGCAGGGCTTCACATCCCCGGGTAAAACATGGTGTTAACCTGCTTTTAAATTACAAATGTGAAACATTTCTTACCCAGGGTTAAAAGCTGGGGTTCGAACAAAGATAGCCTGGGGTTAAGCACAGTGTGAAAAGCCCTAGTAACAAGTCAGGTATCAAAGTACAACGATATTACCATCTAATACTGCTGTACGACCACCGTAATTATTTTGGGGAAAATAAATAAATATTGAACTATTCAACTATTACTTGAATATTCTGAAGGAAAGCTTCTGCTCATCCAGTGTTCCTCCAGCATATCCCCAAACATCATTAAAATGCTGCTCTCATCAGTGTTTATATTGTGAAGTGAGACATCAGCAGTTCTAAGAGCCATCTCAGATAACACACACACACACACACACACACACACAAACTGTCTAGACAGCCGCTATCAAAAACAGGTACTTTGAAGAATCATATCCTGTTTGTGTCAGACTTTACATTCGCCTGATGTCAGGTTTTGCCCGGTTCACACGAGTGTTTTTACTCACGATCTTCAGGGGAAGTTGCTGAAGGCAGGTCTATTTGTTGCTAAAAGTTGCTGAATGACGTTGTGATGTCATTGTGTGATGACGTCAGTGCGTAACCATGACGCAAAAAGTGCATTATTGCGGAGAATACACAAATCTCAGTGAAAAATATGATTTGAAATGTTAATTTTTGTAAAAAAAATATATAAATATTTTATTTGTAAAAGTAAAATAAACGATGATTTCTTTATGATCAGATATTTCTATCTTTAAATACAACATTGAATTACTGAAGAGTTACACATTTTTGAACAATCTCATTCTTATGTATTTTCTTATTAACTAGTATTTAGTTAGTGTGCTACACTCTTAAAAAGTCTGTAAAAATAGGGCACAGTGTCCAGTGTTAATATGAAGGAATTATCCCTATTGATTTCCACAGGTGTTTTACCTGTATTACGCATTGCATTTACAAATTTACAACTTAATGGATAATGTCCTGGCAGATAATTACCAGTACCTTTTCCATTTTTCGACATATTTTTCAGTGTACCTAACTGAACAACAATTATTGGAACAAGCTAATCACATTCTGTATCATAAAAGAACAATTATTACTGAATAATTGCGCAACGAGCAGCTTCATTCACATGCGCTCTTCAGGCTGGTGTGCTGCTCAGCTGGCTAGCCGTTCAGTGGTTTACTCTTTTTCTGTCATTTAGATCAATGTGTCTTTTTATTGCAGTTGCTAAAAGTTGCCAAATAAATGTTAAAAATAGCTAAATTTGTTGCTAGGTGATTTTGAATAAGACAATTTGCTAGGGTAAGCTGGTAAATCTAGCAACAAAAATGCTAAGTTGTCAACACTGCACTGGATGGTTTGGTCTCTGGCTGATGACGTCACTGCAGTGCTGATGACGACGGAGCAGCGCCCTCTGCTGCTGATTACATCTACAAATAAAACACACATCCACTTCAGGACATATCATACACACTGTATATATGGGTGATTCTATGAATGGAGATACATTTAGCATTTCAAAAAGTCAAAGGAAAAAAAAAACTATTACTAACTGAAATTCTTTCCAGTATCTTATTGAAAACAGTCAGTAGTAATAATTCAGTGCTTGCCAAACATAAGTTACTTCCTTTTTTACTTTTAACACACAAAACAAAAAAGATTTCTTTATAGTATTGTTTGTCAACTCTGTTACAGACAAATTAGGCAACATTGTTCCTCTACTTTTGGTAACAGAGTTTGACGGTAACAGAATTGTCAATTTTAAACTTTTTAGCCAAAAACTCTTGCTAGCATAAATGCTAAGACTAATGAAATGGCACTAATGAAATCATATTTAAAAGATTTTTAATCAACCCATTGTGTGATCAGTGATAAATTCTGTTTTCCTTTTGATATTGTGGTAACAATTCTGACATTTTACAAAATACCTCAAAAAACTTTTTTGATTAAAATATTTTCTCAGAGAGAGCACACACCTTCAGTGCTTTTTTTATTATTAGTTTGTACAGTGCCTCAGATCTTATCAGTGAGGGAAAGTTATATAATTTGCTGCCTCTTAGTTATGGGAGATAATTCCACCAATTTAAAGGCAAAGTATGGTACGGTAACCAAATTGGCTCAAGATTTATGGACATTTTTATAGGATAAAAGTTATTTTTAAAAGCAATTCAATGTTGTAGAATTAGGAAATTAAATATTTTGATTATGCAATGATACATGATGGAAAAAAATACACTGACTAATTCGGAAAACAAGAAATCATGATTTTCAGCTATATAAGACACATTTTACAGAAAATATTGCATTGTTATGGCCGGCAACATCTTGTGATCCATGCCAATGAGTAACAAATTATTAAAATAAAAAATAACCATTTGAAAAAAGCATAAAAAATAATGACTTTGTAATGACACTAAATGTACCTGCAATTATAGAATTACCCATACACACACACACACACACACACACACACAAACATATATATATATATCCATGACGTAAGTCTTATTTATTTACACACTTGTGCCGTCAAACTGTTTTATAAATCCAATATCACACTCGAAGCAGTAATAATAATATTTATTGAACAATAATATTTGAATTAAAAAGAATAGCCATTATAAAGGACAATAGGAAAAAACACAAGCAAACAATTCAGTCAAGCGTACAAAAGCAGCGGTGTAGTAGGCCATACAGGATTTAAGTGAAATATAGCCTAAATATAAAGTTATGAAACTTTAAACTCTTAAAACTACATTCCATGACACAATAACAGTAGTATTTGTAAAAAAAAAAAAAAAAAAAGGAAAAAAAAAAAGGTGTATTTGACCATGACAACAATGAAACAGTCCCAGTGCTGATACTGGGGGAATATAGCACGGCTGGAAAAGGCTCTCAACCAATCAGATTCGAGAACCAGAAAGAACTGTATATATATATATATATATATATATAGCAGAAAATTACAATATAATGGAGACAAGTTTTGAGACCTGCAAAGGCGACAGCACTGTGTAAACCTTTCAGCCGCAGTGGTCCAGTGTGGCGGTGACACATTGTCAAGTTATGAATAAGAAAACATCTGTAATGCAAACCCCTCCATGCTACTGTTGTTGAAGTCTCTGCCGCATGCCTACTAACGCAACGTCATTGCCATAAAAACCAATGCAGATATTCTGGGAAACTAAAGAGTGCCAAGGGACGCACAAATCAGATCTGAACAGTTGTGATACACAGTGTAGACAGTCAATCATTTAGATCAGATTCAAATCGGATACACAAATATTCTAAGAGCCCATTTATCTAGGATATACTGGTCTCTAGACAGGACTTAGATCCCCCTCTCTGTGGTATTTTACTATAGTATGTCCATTTAGTGACAATCATGATCCAGATCACTTAGTAAAGTAAGAGCTCACCTCTCCTCAATGAATCATGAAATTCAAAAGGTGAAGGATCAGTTACACGCCAAAGTGTAACACGATCTGAACAAACCCTACGTCAGTAATA
Source organism: Abramis brama (assembly GCF_963993115.1). Taxonomy (NCBI): domain Eukaryota; kingdom Metazoa; phylum Chordata; class Actinopteri; order Cypriniformes; family Leuciscidae; genus Abramis; species Abramis brama. Next base: position 39,553,761 of record NC_139972.1, read on the forward strand.
GTGATGCTTGATTTAGCAAATGCCTTATAGAGTAGAATCTCCTCAAGACTACATGAGCTGAATAAGCAGCAATAGATTATATCATCTGTTTTCTTGCAAAGCAAATGTGTGTTCAATAGTTCCCACAGAGAGTAGATGTTCTGGGCTCTAGGTCTGGAAAACACTGTCTTGCAGTTTCCCACATACCTAGTTAGTTCTTTACTGTAGACTACGGCCTCTCAAGGACTGACTGGCGCTGGCAAAGTACCTTTCCCAGACTTCCTGTCGCATTCAATTAGAGTCTTTATCTACAAGTCTACAAGTTCCTGTTCAAACTCGATGCGGATCGGGTGATATCCCTCTCTTTGGCCAGAGTTGTGCGAGCAATCCCGTTCTGCTGATGAAGCACTTCCCACAGTCTCTCGCACCTGCAGCTTCGACCCCACCGTTCCCATTCATGTGCAGGCTGGTTCTCTGCTAGTGGCTAAAGAAAGTGAAAATTATAGGTGATAGCACATGCTTGAGTGCTGATTTATGGTTGAGAAAGGCAGCGCTGACTTCTGCCCCTTTGTTTAATTTGTTTAACATGCTATGCTTCAGGTAACTGTACAATCATGCCCGCTGAAGCTATAAAATGGCTTCATATAAATGAAACCAGCTAGTTAACAAAATACCACGCCATAAAAAAGTATGAAACACCAAGCCATTGGCAAAAGAACAGTCAGCTGGTCCACCACAGCAAACCAGCAGCGCACCTTCAGACAGACTGCATCCAAACCCCTCGTACGGCGAGCGATCAAGCATTTGTGCACATGGTAATGAGCCAAATTCTGCATTCTCACTGTCAACAGCCATGACTGTCCAGAGGAAAAGCAGGATTACACTGTCTATTGATTTTCATTGGACCTCGAGTGAAAGAAATGGTGAATGGTACAATTACTTTTCCCATAAAGAATAAAGAGTCATGGTCCTTATCTAAAGTTCTCTGTGCCAAAACGGCGAGGGGCGGAGAGCGATTTCACCTGAGATGCAAACAATAGACGTAGACATAACAACAGAGGAATGTGGAAGGTCATGCCCCGGTCTTGGATTTGCTTGCTGCATTGTGAAAGAGCTTTAGTCGCTATCATGGTGGCCTAATTCCAGTGCATGAGGTTTATTAGCAACAGAAAGGGCTGGACAAAACACCAAAAAGTGTGTGATGAATCAAAACAATGTAAATCTGGTGCCGGTTTTGTTCATTACCTCCTTTGGAGTCTATGCTGAGAAAGACCTTCTAGTGGTTTGAGAGATTGAAGTTGTGATACAGTTATTTGTAGTGTAAACCCTGATGCATCTCTGACATGTGAAGGATCACCTAGCATGACCATGAGACCTGAGCTGCACTCAAACCCACCTGAAACTTTTCTGGGGTCCCATTGGACTTGGCTCATGTAGCAGACCTCTAGAGTACATGCCAATCTTTCTCAACTGACCGCTTGTGGTCCAATCACACTGATGAGAAAGAGAAAACAGGGCTTGAGATCTGCCCAGATCTCATATCACACATACTTTCAAAAATGTCTAAAGAAAACACTTGAAATGTGCATTTCACTTCAGCAGGTAGGCTAAATTATCTTGGAAAAAAAGTATGTTGTCTGGAATGTCCAGAGGAAGTCTGGGCCTTTTGTTTTTTTTTCAGTAGTTGACATTGTGTCCTCTATTGCAACACCCCTCCCTACAGTGTATCCTCTGAACGATTATCCCATTATGCCATTAGAGCGCACTGACTGCCGGCACCCCTCTGCCAAATGACATGCAGACTGGGCAACACAAACTGTACATCAGCCAGCAGGTCACTGGGTTTGCAAGCCACATATTCCCTATAAACAATCTCGATGTGTGAAAGACCAGCATCTCTAGAATGGCCAGGGTTTAAGCTCTTCTCAAGCAGGATCAATCCGTAGTGTCCAGGACCACCTTCCAGCAGTGTTTAGCTTCAACCCCATTAAACACACCAGAAGCAGGCAATCAAGGGCTTCAGGATCACTCTGAACTTCCAGACAGGTTTGTTGAATCAGGATTGGACACCCTGCCCAAGATAAAAAGGTTGCTGCTCAAGAGACTTTACACAAGTATCTTTAGAAAGCTGACATTTGAGAGTATCCTCCTGTTCAAGAATTACTTATACTATTACAGTAATTATATAACAATATTGTGTTAGTGCCTGATGTGTGCCATCTCTGCACCAATAGTGGAGCCAAATGGACTTGCAAAATTAATAACTGCCAAACAGGTTTCCCCAAACATTCCCCAAACAGCCCAAACTCACACCAGCGGTCGAGTCAGTGGACACGTCACACGCTCGGCTCAAACAGAGTGAGGTTTTGAATCGCATGTTCAGGATGTCAAACCAATGGAAAAAGCTGGAAAAACTGCACAAATCATGTGTAAGCTCAGCACTGATAACTGGATGGGTTTGGTTCAAGTCAGTACGTGGTGAGATATAAGCCGATATGGCCATTGAGCGAGACCCCAGGTGTGATTTTGCCAAGTAAGACATGTTCCTGGTTCAACATAACTTACAGGCGAATAGCACCTAGCACCTAGAATAGCACCTTAATTGTAAGCCTAAACTTGACATAAACTGTAAACTTGTCCCCCAGATCTGATTGGTTGATTGGAATGTTGTTCCAGGATCAACAAACATGTTGTACTTGGTGAATCACGTCTGTCCAGTGTGTGAATGATGTGTACTGTAGCATTGGTTGTAGAAATGAAGATGAAGGCCATGATGACTGTGAACTCCAGACACAACAGTTACGTAAGATTCAGAGACTCATCTCATCTTCACTGGAGGTTGTGCTGCACGTGCCTGTGAAAGTATGCCAACATTCTCTGTCTTATTTCCATTTTTACCTTAAAACCAGGACAAGACTGCTGGGAGACCAGATGGGGAAACAGCGGTATTACAACGGATCAGATAATACTTCACATGCATCTTTCTCTAAAAATACTCACTCACACACACTCATACATGTATACAAATATTTGCAAATATACATAAGATCATGGCCACGCCACGCCAAGAGAAGATATGATGGTCATTTCCTGTTGCAGGAAGACATGGGCTGCTTTAATAAGAGCATTACACTGTCCCTGAGGATGTGATTTAACAAGCAGAGACCAAGACAACCGCATGTCATCCTTAAAAGAAGAGTTTACATAAGAAAGGAAAATGTATATATATATATATTATATATATATATACAGTACTGTGTAAAAGTCTTAGGCATGTTAATATCCCCTTGAAGTTTTCTTCAAGCATCTTGGAGACGTTCCCGCAGTTCTTCTGGATTTAGTCTGTCTCAGTTTCTTCTGTTTCTTCATGTAATCACAGACGGACTCGATGATGGTGAGATCAGATCATACCGGCTGTTGTCAGACTCCTTGTGCATACACAAATCTCACTGGATTATTACAATTAATGGCAAAAAGAATGTTTGGAAATGTAAACTGATATTTCCTACAGACACACTACAGCAAAAGATATAAATAACTGACTTAAAACCATTTTTTTGGGGAGGGGGGGGGATATTAACATGCCTAAGACTTTTGCACAGTACTGTATATAAATGTATAGACATGTATATATCATATCAGTCAAATGTTCTTTGTTTCACTGGAGACAAAAGGATATGTTTTAAAGTTTAAGTTGCAATGGCTGTCAAAAGAACAGAAAGAGATAATTGTACAAATTGTACATTGCATTTCACTTCTTCTTGTGTCAAGAACAGACCTGAATTTTAAGTTTTTCACACACACAAACTTCACTTTCAGATGTTACTGTAGCTCTCCAAACTCATCTGCACATGAGGATATTCAAGCTGGTTGCATCAGGTTTTACAACAATGACATGAAACACAACACATTAAGTTAGAAAATGCAGAAATGAGAATGAGATTTGAAGGGCTGCAGACAGAAGGGAAGACTGAAAAGCATCTGTTCCCACACACAAAGCTGTCATATGACTTTGAAGACTTGGAATTCATCACACAAGTCATATGCATAATGTTTATGTTTTTATGCCACTTTTGTTGCATGGAAAAGTGCAGCAAGGACATTTGCTTAACATCTCCTTTTGTGTGCAGCAGGACTGATACAACATCAAGATGATTCAATTATGTCAGAATTGTGTTCTTTTTGTTGTTGTTGTTGTTAACTGTTCCTTTAACTACTCAACATGTGATCACATTATATAAATGGTGTGTGTTAACACCTTGCAAACGAATGTAAATAAAATAAATAACAGCAGCTCAACATGAGGGAAGATATATGGCAACAGCATCTGAAGCCTCGAGCGTTTAGCATCAGATCAAACTGATAGCACATGCTGAGATCTGTTTCTCTGGAGGGATCTGATTGTATATCCTCATCTGAACACATGAACACACACACCGAGACCAGTTTCACACCAGTTTCATCTTAAATTAAAAATAAAGTAGCTATTTTGGGGAAATAGTTTGTGTCTCAAAAACTGTTAATGGTTGTTGCTAACTGGTAACGGTTTGCTTAAAAACTATGTTTGTAAGATCTCTCTTTAAAACACTTGCTTTGATATTTTGCTATACTACAATATATAACATTTTTAAGTGTTGAAATACTTGAATCACTGTGCATTTACACTTTTGGTGGATGCATTGCCTTATATGGCTAAAATTAAATGTCTTACAATGTAGCCTATGTTTTTAATATTTATCAAACAGATCACTAATAGAATGTACTGGAATTTATGACTGTCTAGGACATATTATTTATGTTATTTACTTGAATAAAACCAAGAAATATGAAAACACATTACTTTTTTTGATATGCAATCCAAGTTTAAAACGTATGCATATGTGTTTTTTACTGTTTTTACTTGCAGTTTTTACTGTCATCAAAGTTTGTTTGGCTATGTATTAATAATAATTATAATTATAATAATATGTTTTACTTTGAAAGGGTTATTAGCTCATGCAACACAATGTCCTGTCCAGAGAGACAAGTAATTTGTTTGTACTAACAGTTAATACTTTACAGAAGATATAATGTCAGCGTCAGTCAGATTACTTTATATGAATTGAAATGACTGATGAGTTCTGTATCGTTATCAAACATGAAAAAGCTTGATTCCAAAAGACTAATGACTGGAAATAGCAGATGTATGTTCACTTGTAAGTTCAAAACAATTTGTAAAATAGAAAATTAGACTATAAAAATGTGCAATAAATACAAAATAAATTTCTGAATAGCCACAATTATGTGAAAAAGTATGTGGTTTTCATGTTTTATTATGAGTCATTGTTCATGTTTAAATGTTCAACCACCCACTATATAAGCACAAGACTTCTTTTGTCTTCTAAACAGACAAAAGTATGTAAGTTTTGGACTGACTTTGTTTTACTGTAAACATAACATCCATAAAAATGTAATTCTGGGCAATGTGCCATGCACAATCTCTATTATGACATGCCGAGATCAAATCCAAACACTGTGTGCTTATTTTGTAGCTCAGCATCATATTATATGACGTGAGCCCTGGACACAGACAGTCCGTGGCTTCAGCTCATGTACGGCTTTAAAGGCAGAGTATGTATGTTTTACATTCTCTTAATTCAGTTTATTAAAGGCCTGTTTGCAAAATATGCAGAATTATTTTCAAGTCTGCTTGGTGCCACTAGTTTCACAGAAACTACTTCACCTTTAAAGGTGGTTTTGTCTCACTGATCAGGCCATCAACATTAGGGACAAAGTACATTCATCTTTAATTCATCAGCTGTCAATCATCATCTTTTACCACAGAGTTTTAGTCACTTGACGAACCGCTGATCTCCGTTCCACTGCTAGGAGACATGCATCGCTTTCATAGAGTTTACACTCCAACAGAGACTCAACATTAGAGAATATAGACGACATTCAGCATTACATCAGTCTGGAGTCTCAAGTGTCTCTTTAATTAACTCTGACCGCTCTGTGCTCTAAACCAATCACAGTCAACCCATCAATTTACATAAATCCCTCAAGTTCGAAGCTGAAGCCATTAGACTAAATGAGTCTACTGCAGTTCAAAGACTTTCAGGGTCTTGAACCCGGATAATGGCTGATCTTACAGGAATACACTGAATTATTTCTGGATCAGCCTCTATATGCCATATCTATGGAATGCTGCTGACTGCCACGGACCATAAATAAGACTCATAAACAAGTTATGAAAAGAACACAATTAATTCCCAATGGAAGTCAAGTAGGCCGGAGGCAGGAGTTGCCACCAAAAACTATGATCCCCGAGCAAGATACCCCTTTCCAAAAATATGAATGTAGGTATGTTTATACCGTGCAACACAATAATCAATATGATATTATAAAAACAACATGTTGACTTAATTATCTTTGTACAAAAACAAATTTATAAAATATTACCTGGAATATTTACTTCGTACTAAGTTGACTGTGTATCTTGTTAAAGATGCTCCATTTAACATGGTTGACGTGTTTATCTTGTTTGGTTGGTAAATAAACGCTTCAGTAAGACAGTGATACTGGTGTCTTCTCATCCTAGCTTGCTCTAATATTGTTGTCAGATTCAAATGTGAACTGCAAAAAGAGACAAGAGAGGGTGAAGTTGAATTTGAGACTTAAAGGTAGGGTAGGTAGGATTTTTATAAAAAACTTTTTTTCAAATTTGTTTAAACTGTCTTTATATACCAATACATAATTAAAATGTAAGTGCTCTGAAAAAGAGAGTTTAAAAATCGAGTGACTGTAGACCTTTTAATCTGCAATAAACACAGCTCATTATTTCCATCCGGGACGAAACAATTGATTGGTTTGGGCGACTGTCACTCACTCTCGCAACCATGGCTACCACCACTGTTGCTACAAGATCTGCCCATATGCACGCGCACCCATTTGATTTGAGGAGTGCAAGAGAGGCGCGGAACCTACGAAGAGTAAAATTATGGCAGAGAAAGAGCATTCAAAATTCAAAGCACCTGCATATGCAGTCAGCGAAGGCAAACAAGGCAAAAACTACTTCCTCGGACCCTGGTTGCCCGCACTCTTGAACGACCTCCTCTGCTTCGCCCTCGACCCCGGACCTGTCCTCGCACCGACGATGCGGGACTTGTCACCGGAGTGTAACGTTAGTCCTCATCAGAGTCAGTCAACAATGTTTTCATCATGTAAACTCTTACATGCAAAACACCGTATATGAATCCTACACGAAATTCACCTTCATCACAGTTTAACTGATGGTAATGGAAAAACGTGTATCAATGCAACCTGTTTTTAGCTTTGCCTTATAAATATAGCTTGTTACCTATAGCCTAAATATAGCTCGTTACCGAATCAAACAAAATATATTTTAAACTTTACCAGAATCGATATGCTAGCTTGATAGTGAGTACTAAAAGCCATCTTATTTGTTTATATTTATAGTGATAAAGTTAGGTATTTTAGTTATGTGATTCTGACATGATGTCACTACATGCACTGCGCTCCTTCCTCTCCACTCGTCTCAGGTAAATAAATGCGTCTTCCAGCTGAGCCTGAGCGTTTGGCGTCGCGCGTTCATGTGTTTTGGGGGCGTGGCTTTGGAAGGAGCCCAGAAGGGAGGGGGTGGAGTGAATGGAAATAATTAGCTGTGTTTACAACAGTCGTGAGAGGTCTACAGTCACTCGATTTTTATACTCTCTTTTTCAGAGCACTTACATTTTAATTATGTATTGGTATATAAAGACAGTTTAAACAAATTTGGAATGTTTTTTAAAAAAAAAAAAAAATCCTACCTACCCTGCCTTTAACAACTGAAACAAGTGTTGCAGCAGCCATTGTGTGTGGTAATCGTCAGTCCCATATGCTTTCCATAAACCCGGAATATTCCTTTTAATTGGCCTTAAAATCCAAGAACTGTCTCCATTCATAATCTACGGTGACCGGGAGGGGACATGTTCGGTTCACTTATTTTTGTCGTGGCCACAACATATAAACTCGTGGGAACGTGATATTAAGTCGTGGGAACGTCATAATATCTCGTGGGAACGTCATATTAAGTCGTGGCCACGAGATCATTTTGTTAAGGTAACAACATCATTATGTCGTGGCCACACGATGCAAAGTCGTAGCCTCGAGATCATATGTTGAGGGAACGATATATTTTTCTCGTGGCCATATATGAATATGACCATATTTAAAGCTCAATAGCATTTGAAGACAATAACTTACAGTGATAAAACCAACTGTACATTGTTCAGGTGTCAGGTATGTGACAGTAGTGAAATACATAGCAATATTTGCATATGATTTAGCAGTTTATTGTCATAAATATCAAAAATCTAAAAGGTGTGAATCATACATGAGACCTGGGTGAACAATGTACAGTTGGTTTTATGACTGTAAATCATTGTCTTCAAATGCTATTGAAGTTAGAAACGTTTATGCCAATGTAATTTTGAGACGGTCCCTAAATATGCGAATATCGAACGTCCAACGTCAAACCAACTTCATGCCAGTGCAAAAGTGCGACAAAAAGCCCATCCAATTTAAGAATGCCAAAGACCGCACTATATCTTTTTATGACATTCCTAATTTAAAGTAAAATGTTATTTATTCTGTCATCTCCATCTCTGCTGTAGCCCAGTCTATGCTATGGTACGGTTACAGTATTGGCCGCTGTGGCTCCCTCAACTCGTGGCCACGACAAATAGATGTCGTTCTCTCAAAATATGAAGTCGTGGCCACGAGAAAAATATATCGTTCCCTCAACAAAATGATCTCGTGGTTACGACTTTGCATCGCGTGGCCACGACATAATGATGTCGTTACCTCAACAAAATGATCTCGTGGCCACGACTTAATATGACGTTCCCACGAGATATTATGACGTTCCCACGAGTTAATATCACGTTCCCACGAGTTTATATGTTGTGGCCACGACAAAAATAAGTGAACCGAACATGTCCCCTCCCGGTCACCGTAATAATCTGCTGTCAGATTAGTGTTTCACATGTTGATGATAGTTTACTTGGGACTCTTCAAGAGTTCTCTCAGTGGGAAAAAGATATAACATATGCATTTGTTTTATAACATCTTCAAAATTTCCATACGGTATCTGTGCCTGCTGGAACAGGAATGCCTCTCATTTACCAAGGTCTACACAATCTCATGTGCTTCATTTTAAATGTCTGTTTATTAACTCTTTTCCCAACATCAAGATTTTCCAAAATTTATGACACAACGCTTCTCCACCATTGACAAGCTTTTTCACTGTTATATGGTATGGTACGCTGTTACACATCTTCTGAAAGAGTACAGAATCTCTGGATCCAAAAACAAGTGAAACTGCCTAACGTTATTGAATGAAATGTCAACCCAGGACGAGCTCTAGGACTGTGAAGCTATGAGGGTGTTGATGGACTCGATCTACTCCATCTGTGTTTTGATAATCTTTCAGAATCTGTTCATTGAATCGTTGTCTTTTGACAAAACTAATATTTTCTTAGCTTTTTGTTTAAAGAGTTCATCATACTATAAGAATACCCTGTAAGCTTCAGATCTGAAAACTATCTTGTTAGTCCAAAAACAGCTTTTATTTTAACCAAGCCCAGATAACGACGAATGTGCCTAAGATAGGTGAAAGACCACCTCTACAGAAGATCAACGCCTACTTCATCATTGTAACTTTAGCCCCGCCCACTGGTGTGTTAATGAGATGAGGAGAGAAGAGCGATACAGGATCACTGGACTAAAAATAACATTACCTTCCAAAGGATCCTAATGCCAGGAATGTGCTTATTTATTTTCAACAAAGTGAATGTCTCAGTTGAGCATTGTTTTTTTGTATTCGGTACATTTCACTGTGGATCTTTTGGTAAATCAGTCGCAATTTCGGCGCAGGTTTTGCAAACAGACATTTACGATATGGACTTGACAGTAATGCCACAACATGTACATGACTGTGTTAATTCTTATGCCTGATCTGTGACCAGTGATTTCTGATATGTAATGATTCATGTGCAGTCACAGATGTTCTTTGTCTATGTGTCAGTAAATCAAACCAGTGATTAATCGGTCAACTTCTCCCTTTACAATCGCTGGACTGTCAATCAAACAAGCGTGAGTTTATCAATGACTGAGTTCTGGACTCTCGCCAAAACTCCCGTTATAATCAACGAATCTCTTATGTCGAGTTACAATGACGAGAAAACTGCATTCACAAGCTCAACATGTCTGTGATCGGCTACATGCTCATCGCTGCAACCTTTCATGCTATGATCTAAATATAATGCTATAAATCTACATATAGGGCCCTATTTTAACGATCTGAAACGCAAGTGTCAAAGCGCAAAGCGCAAGTAACTTTGTGGGCGGGTCTCGGCGCTGTTGCTATTTTCCCGGCGGGATAAATGGCTCTTGCGCCCGGCGCAAATCTAAAAGGGGTTGGTCTGAAGTAGCTTCATTATTCATAGGTGTGGTTTGGGCGTAACGTGAAATAAACCAATCAGAGCGACATCTCACATTCCCTTTAAGAGCAGACGCGCTTTTTCCTTGGCGTATTGCTATAACGGCGGATTTGCCAGGCGCGCGCCAGGAGCGGTTCACAGCCGAGGAGAGCAACGCTCTCGTCACGGCCGTAAAAGAGAGAGAAGTGACATTGGAGATGGAGAAACACACCCAAATTAAACAGGCATATAATAATGTGGGTAAATGTGTAAGCTAGATGTATGCTTTTATAATAAATTGTCTATCTATCTATCTATCTATCTATCTATCTATCTATCTATCTATCTATCTATCTATCTATCGTTTGTAATAATATGATTTGCAAAAATGAAAACTGCTGCTTCTGTGTAGATTAGAGAATCAAAGTGTATGCGCGTTGTGCACGCTATACATTATGGTCAAGCATGCGCCCTTAAAATAGCATAATGAACAACGCGCGACGCGCCACTGACTTTAGGCTAGGTTTTTTCCTGTCCAGTGGCGCAATTGTTTTATGGAACAGTAAAATAGCACCAGGGATTGTTTGCGCCGGAACACGCCTCCTTTTTTGCGCTGAACCGCCCAGGGAGCGCAAGTTCATTCCCTAGTTTAGCGACGTGCTTTTGTGGAGGGAAAAGCGCGCTTTGCGCGGGTGCAAAATAGGAATGAAACATGCGTCGGTGTACAAAGTCAATTGCGCTGGGTGCAAGATAGGGCCCTTAATGCTATAATCAACACTTTAACATTATGGGCCCTATTTTAACGATCTGAAACGCAAGTGTCAAAGCGCAAAGCGCAAGTAAGTTTGTGGGCGGGTCTTGGCGCTGTTGCTATTTTCCCGGCGGGATAAATGACTCTTGCGCCAGGCGCAAATCTAAAATGGGTTGGTCTGAAGTAGCTTCATTATTCATAGGTGTGGTTTGGGCGTAACGTGAAATAAACCAATCAGAGCGTCATCTCACATTCCCTTTAAGAGCAGGCGTGCTTGTTCTAAGCGGATTCCTATTATAACGGCGGATTTGCCAGGAGCGGTTCACAGCCGAGGAGAGCAACGCTCTCGTCAGGGACGTTGGGGATGGAGAAACCCACCCAAATTAACTTCAGTTAAAAAGGCGTATGATAATTTGGGTAAATGTGTAAGCTAGATGTATGCTTTTATAATAAATTATCTATCTATCTATCTATCTATCTATCTATCTATCTATCTATCTATCTATCTATCGTAATAATGTATGATTTGCAAAAATGAAAACTGCTGCTTCTGTGTAGATGAGAGAATCAAAGTGCGCGTTGTGCACACGCTACATTGATTATGGCCAAGCATGCGCCCTTAAAATAGCATATGAATAACATGCGCAACGCGCCACTGACTTTAAACTATTTTTTCCTGGTTAGTGGCGCAATTGTTTTCTAAACCTGCAAAATAGCATGAAGGAACGTTTGCGCCGGAACACGCCTCCTTTTTTGCGCTGAACCGCCCAGGGAGCGCAAGTTCATTCCCTAGTTTAGCGACGTGCTTCTGTGGAGGGAAAAGCGGGTGCAAAATAGGAATGAAACATGCGTCGCTGTACAAAGTCAATTGCGCTGGGTGCAAGATAGGGCCCTATAAGTGCACCCCACGAAACATTATAAAATAATAAAACAATATAGTTAATGACCCCTTTACATTTTTTATTTTTGTTTTTTAATGAAACTTACCCACATTCAAAAGTTGATAAAAAAAAAAGAATGAATGAAGCTATAACAAATTGTTGAATGTTTACATATTCATGCAACAAAATGTTCTGGTGGCCATGAAAGTTTTGTGAATATGATCAAAAAATGCTGCCATTGGCTGGACTAGTTAAATTTGGACTGAATGTGCATGCTAGTCAATGCATGATGTAGTTGCACAGCCTCTGAAACCAGCTGACACATGCAGACACTTTTCACTATTTAATTAATACAATCAAGTTCTGGCCGTGTTGAGCATATTCATCAATTTAGGAAATGTCATATTAGCAAAGACTGTTATACTGCAGATTTCCCCCCAAAAGCAGTGCAGAAAATATTAAAAGACTTTGCATTTCCCCTCTGGGTCTGTTGATGACATGTTTAAACACACACAAACCTGATACCTGTTAGTCTGACGTATTCCATAATCCAAACATCTCCAGCTGAATGACTACATCATCATAGCATTAATGTCACCTATGACGTCCCGTCGCTGTGTAACTCTCTCAAAACAAGCATTCCTGCATGCAAAACCACCAGACCACCATCATAGCGACTAGATTGATGCATTAATATTACCTACACATCAATATAACCCTCAGACAGATCTCATACAGGTGGCGAGACAGACGTGTGTGTTGCCTGCAGCAGCTGACAGATGCACAGATCCACTTACCATCCCGCAGAATGCTGATCAGCAAAACCACCTCAGCACAAGATGAATGAATCCTCACACACACACACACACATGCAGAGGCTCAGCAGCAGCTGCAAAAGGAGAACGAGAGTGAGCACGTGAGGCCAGAGAGACCGAATGTGCCCGGCACAATGGAGTTCAGGAAATACCAGCAGGAGACGCAGATAAACGGAGGATATGAAAGCAGCGGACGGAGCTGAGGGAGGCGTCTCCACGGGGGACCACTGTGAGGAAAACCCAGCAGAACAACTCAAAATCCATTTTAATTCACTGATATAATATATTTCTGTGAAAAGAGTGAGAAAAAAAATCCACCATGCATATCTTGATATCTACTGAGAGCCAGGTCAACCGATTACTTTAAAATAAATATAAATGTATAAAAGAAGTGAAAATGCAGGGGGTTTTTTTTCTAAATTACACACACAAACTCTTTCTCAGTCCAGTAAGATTTTCTCTGATTTTCTCTAACTTCCAGTAGTAAGGAACGAAACAATCATCAGTCGTGAAGTACTGCGGGAAACACTTGTCAAGTCACGTCAGAAAGGAATCATTTATGTCAGCATGTGTTGACATGCAGGCAAATGTCTAGCAAAGCTAATGTGCTATAATGAAACTGCTTTGAAAATATGACACCAGGCTATTTCAACATTTTACATTTGATACTGCTGATCCCTTTGATTCTCTGGAAATCGGGCTGTACCCGTTTGAGTATTTAGCTTCATCACTGGTGCTCTAGAGAGCCGATGGTGGACACATCCAGTCAGCATCTGCCTCTGATACAACAAGACTTCTAATGTGAGTCTGAAGCAATCATAGGTGTTTCCAATCCTGCTCCTGGAGGGCCACTGTCCTGCGAAGTTCAGCTACAACTTGCCTCAACACACATGCCTGGAAGCTTCTAGTGTGCCTAGTAAGACCTTGATTAAGTGTTCAGGTGTAATAACTGGGGCTGGAGCTGAGCTCTGTGGACGGTGACCCTCCAGGAGCAGGACTGGTTTGCTGTTGGCAAAGATGCAGAAAGAATGGCACTGAACGGGCTGGCCACAGACTCATGAAAGTCTCACAAACCCATGGGATGTTTTACCAGCACAACTGTCTTCATTATGTTGAAGCAGGAAGTTGGGGCAGGACATATTGAAGGACTTGTCTTCTATAATAGCTTATCCAAAGGCCCAGCACAACATTTGCTGTTTGCTATTGGTAATCAGAGGTGAGTGCTTTAAGAGGGAGAAACACTCTTATTATAGCTGAGCATTTGATTGGACAAAAATTTGTGAATATACAGCATGAGCAGGAGATGATGCCATCGATATGTTGTCCACATTCCTGAAGAACACTGTGCGTTTGAAATCCATATATCTGCTAAAAGTTTATTTTACACACAACTACAGATATGGACAAACCTCTTTAATTTCATGGGCTCTTTAATACTCTTGTTCAAAAACGACACACTCAGGTTGTTTACTGAACTCATGTAACTCAAGTACACACTTCCATATTTCATCAACTACTAGAAGCTCTTTTCTTTGGAACAGCTTTGATTAAATGCGGTTCATCGTTGCCAAACGCAATTAATATGACGCCAACCAGAGATCACAGTTGGGATATGGAAAGAGCATTTAAAAGGACATTTGAGCAACCAACAGAGCATTAACCTTCTGTAGGGCCAACTGCCGAGTGACATTTCACAAGCAGCGGCATCACACTGCTGGATAATTACAGGTTAAGAGGCTCGATCCATGTTCATTAGCTTATAGAAAACATCTATGTCACCATTACAAACAAGCATTTAGAAACTTGATTATAGATTTTTTTAAGAAAATGAGAGGGATTTGTGTCTAAACTCAGTGTGACAATGCTAGGGTTTTGTGAGTTGTTGGTAGGGGTCTTTTGGTGGTTTCCATGTTGGTTCTCACTGGCTCAAGTCAAAAGCTCAGAGCTCACATTCTGTAATGCTCTGGGCTGCGTTTCCCGAAACCTTCTTAACGCGACGTCGTTCTTAAGTTACACCTTAAGCTGCACCTTATCGCTAATACGTGTTTCCCAGAACGTTCTTAGTTAAGTATACCTTCTGTAAGTCATATGTTCGGAAGGTTGGTCTGGACCACTCTTAGCTTTACCTTATCACTGTTGCAGGTCTATATGAATATAATTCTGAAGTTTTAATACACCCAGACAGTGCTCAATTAGGCGAATTCAAGTGTTTTCATGCAAAGAATAAAATTGTCATTACACCGATTGTTGTTAGATTTTTTTATTATATTATCCAAAGGTACATCAGCTGGCGAACCATTAAAGGCTTAATAGTCTATTTAAAGGGAATGATTGTGGTGGGGAGTTTGCTCAAACTATGGCAGCGATACAGTGAATAGTTGTTTTAAAAGACGGCGCCGTCCGCGGCCAGTGAAAGCATAGACTACTGTCAGTTAAGTCTATTCGGACACTAATTGTTTTCTCATGGGCTCATACGGTATTTTAAACATTTCCAGGGGTAACTGATTTTATTGCCGTCCGAATCCATAATGTCAGTGTTTTTTCTCACCCAACCGTAAAAATCCCTGGCCAAATTGTTTTTTTGACAAACAGGTCATGTGAGAATTTAATTGCCGTCTGAATCCACATCTCTGAGTTTACAAGAAGAGATTCAAAATCCTTTTTGATCACTGCCGAGCACCGTACGTAAGATGTACACTTTCATTACTGAAATGCTGGAAAGCATTTCAAGAACAATATTTCATCGCAGCTCCACCTCAGTGAACAAAAATGGGAAAGAGAAGAAAACACGTACAATTTTTGAAATGGTTATTATGGCAGCAATGTGATACAATTTAAAAATATGTAGGCTAGGCTATTATAGGCTATTATAGTTTGAATTAGTTTTTATAATATCCCATGAGTCCTAATAAATGCAATTTCAACTATTAGTTGAATTCTAAAGTGCTTCTTTTATAAAGACCGCCGCTTTCTCGCATAACGCAGTGAAACAAAAATCATGAGCTGCTTGAATTTAATCTACAAGCAAGAGCTGCTCTTTTGAGTAGTTGGCTACAATTCACATCAAGACTAAGGCCTATTTCAGGGGGCCAATTTATCTGTCACAAAACAATGAGGATCTCACCTGGGGGGATAGCATTACACTTATTTTACTACTACTACTACTACTACTACAAAAAAAAAAAAATCCTTCAAATAGATTTTTTGTAGGCAATTTACTATAATCAAATGAACTTCCCAAGAGCTGATGAAGAGCTGATGTTGTGTGACACATCAGGGATAGTGGATGAAGGTTTCTTCCGAACATGGAGAAGTGGGAAGATGAAATGATGAGTGGAAGTGAGAGTGCATGAGATAAAAACAGTAATCAGACACATATGTGATGTGGGAAGTGTTCACTCATGAGAGCTGTGGGAACAGATCACAATACCGGACACCCACATGAGGATGTAGGACTGCACCATCAACACAGCAGACCAGCAAGCTTTCAGCAAAGCAGTGGATCACATCTTCATCTCAGTGAAAACTAGAGGACAGTCTTGAGAAGAGCGTGTCTTGGTTCATGTCTTCCTCAAAGCAGCACATCCATGACCAATCAATCCTTTTTACAACTTGATTTGTAATGACCTTTTAATTAGTTTTGTACAATTATTAAATACTCAATGCTCATTTGGCAAATCTTAAAAATGTCACATTTAATTCAATGTGTTACTTACCGTTTCTTTGTAAATTTAGCAATTTTGGAGTGAAAATAGTTTCTACATCAAATGTTGTTCAGTGTATGCAAATTCAACCCCTATACTATTCTAAATTCATTCCATGCAAGTTTCAAAACTGCAAATATAGTAGTCAACATTTGAAGTGGATCAAAACCTTTCATCAAAGTTATTCATGAATTTTGATCAATAACCGTTCAATAACCCCTGATCTTATTCAGTGTATAATGATCTGATTATATAGGTAATGTGTTATTTTGTTTTATTCATTGTTGTAGTAGCCATTTAATTCTACAGCATGAGATCAAGCAGTGTTGTGGTTATCAAATAATATGTTGTTTTTTAAAAATATTTATTGCACAAAAACTTTTAATCTATAGCATTACTTAGACACACACAGACTATAAGAAACAGCATATGAATCTCAACAATGGTGACAATCAAATGGAAATTTCCAGATAAACAGATAAACTGAGCATAAAACAAGCTACTAAAAATCCAGCTGCATAATTTATTAATGCAGCAACACATCCTGGGAGCCATGGGTGGGTTTTGATTGGTGGTACCCAGCATGCACTGCAGCATGAAGCATTTCATTGATTGTCACCATTGTTGAGAGTCATACGCTGATTCTTGATGGCTAAGTAATAATGTAAATGAAAACGTTTAATGCACTACATTTTTTAAAAATCCTGTATAGTATTTGACTAACACTGTTGGATTTCATACTGACAAGTTACCTAACTACTATTATGAATAAAACAAAATTAATAACACATTACCTATATAATCAATGCATTAGACACTGAAGGAGATCAGAGATTCAGGCCACAACATGATGATTATGTCATCATCAATAAACAGCCAACATCACCTGATCACATTTTCTCTTGGCTTTTTTTGCCCCAACAAATGTGCTTTATAAACACACAATTATAGCAGCCAGAGAAAATCTAATATTAAAGAGTCAAGAATCAAGAGCCCAACTAAAGCAAACACTGACCACCATCATGGCGACTTAAAATGAAACTATTGTTTTCATTAAAACATAAATTACATAAATAGAGTCACATTGGTTCGTAATAAGTGAAGCTGGTAATGCTGTTTGTGGAGTTGTTTAATCCTCCTCTGCTGAGATCTTCACAGATTCTTTTATCTTCAGTGGATTTCATCTAAGGCTGTGTCTGAAGTCAGTTGTTGTTCTTGTGTTTCACTTTTCTTCACTGATTCTGCTTGTTAACAGCAGGTGTTCATCATTAATGCTCAATCATCAGTTAATTATCTCATTAACTTCAACACTGCTTCAATGGTACTTTAACTCTGTAGTGTGCACACACATGAACACTGAGCAGTGTTAATTTAACATGGGCGTTTTGCTGTGTACTATTACATAAATATTACCCGTTTCATGTACGTGACTGACACATATGAATCACATTCAGTTTATTAATACAATTGCATAAATCTTATCTGTTTCATTTATATATGACTGACATATATGAATCACATTCAGTTTATTAATTTGTTTATGTTGTGTAACTATGTAATCCAAATGGATGGAAATTTCAAATACATAAATCTTTTGTTTAGACTTTTTTTTCAGTGTATAGTGCATGGGGTTTTACCAATCAGTTACTCTGCCTGTGGCCGTTAAAAAAACAATACCGGTACGGCAAATCCAACACAAATGAACTCATATAGGCTACTGAATTTAGAGTGTGAAATTGACGGCATTTTAATGATTAATCTAAAATAATCAAATAAAAGAGACGTTTTTTATGTGATAAAATAGATAGGCCTAGGCTATAAAACAAACAAATCGATGTACTGAGGAATCTTCGCCTGCTTTTCCCTTCAGCTGTCAATCGGAGTATCAGGCAGTAAAAGGCAGAGATCTTGAGGCAGGCGCGACGCTAAATTGTGGCTGGTGACGTGAAGCGCGCTCCATTATGGACAAAAATAGGGAATAAAATGTGAGATAAGATGACAAATAAGAGCAGTATTTTACTGTCTGTTTGCACATGTGCTTCAAATTGAGTGTCTGGTACATGTAAACAGTGAGAGATCTTGAGGCAGGCGTGACGCTAGGTTGTGGCTAGGGCGACGCTTAGTAGTTGTCTCTAGAGACTCGCACTCCGGATTAAAACGGCGAAAAAAATATAAAGTAAGGTGGCAAATAGGTAGGCTAAATAAGAGTAGAAGTAAACACGGGATGCATGTCTAACTGTCTATTTGATCATATGCATCAGTCGGAGTGCTTGGTAGTAGCTGTAAGGCACGTGAAAAGTGTTTAGTTAAGGGTGAATATTGACCTATTATGCGAACCGTTCTTGCCCGCTGCCTACAGGAGATATGCGCTGCATTTTGTTTAAAAAACACCTTATATATTGTGTAAGGTCCCGAGGCAGGCGCATACAACAGTGACAGGTCGAGTGGCAGCTCCCCCTGCCACGCAGAGATTTTACCCCTACTGGCAAAGCATGCAAACTGTTCTGTCGCTGCTGCACAGACGAGCACAGAACACTATTCAACCAAAATATGTCACAGCTGTCTTATAAAGACATCAGGGAACTGTGTCAATTTGTGTAAAAGTTAAACATGACGGTACATGGAAGTCAACGAGATGAATCAGTGTAACTCCACAACTACATAAATGTGTCCACTAACCGTTCAGAAACGTCCAGGCGTGTCTAAAAGTTAAACTCTTCCTGAGTTTCTCCGTAAGGCTGCACTCGCTACTGGTTATTTCTGCGATTTTGGATGACTGAGATTATTTGCGTGTTTTGTTATTGCCGGAGTATCCGAAGCTCGCGTAAAGGATCGGCCTCTTCTGAAGGGGGCCGGGCCGCAGAAGCTCATTTCCAGTTCAAGGGACACACACAAAAACGGCTCACACCCAAAAAGGGGCACATTTGACAAGCTATAAATGATCTGGGGGTATTTTGAGCTGGAATTTCACAGACACATTCTGGGGACACCAGAGATTTATATTTCATCTTGTGAAAAGGGGCATAATATGTCACCTCTACGATTAACGGAAACACCAAAAGACTATAATGTGGAAGAAGTACAGTTTGGTGTACTTGGTTTGATTTGATCGGAGTATTTTTATTTATTATTTGCATTGCTTTTTGTCCTTGTATTGTTTTGTGGACCCCCGGGAAGATTAGCAACCACTCCTTGGAAGCTAATGGGGATCCAGTCTCCAATGGTTTGGAGTGGGGCGAGTAGAAGCGGAGCGGTTACACCAACAGCACAGCCAACGGCCCCACGAGAGCTGGTTTTTAACAGCACCCTGATAAATGTATCAGTAGCAGAAAATAAAATGTTTGGAATTCACCACATCACAGGAGAATATATTTCATGGCCACTTGTAAGAGCTGAATTTTTCGAGGTGACCTCCGCCTGAATTCTCAGGCTAACTCTAAAAATAACCCAGAAATCTCCCAAGATGCACCGCCTCGCTCTGACCAGCCTAGTTCAAAAGAAAAACAATACTGCTTCCTCTCAGTCTGTCCCAACACTTCTGCGAGTAGCCTTAAACTGACTTGCGTTCCAGGCATTCAGAAGGTGGATGGGTGTAAATCATAAATGCACAGTCTGTACAGTAAGTGCTGCTGTATAATCATTCACATCAGACTGAAAGACAAACAAACAGACAAAATGTTTTTTCCTGTTACAAGCACTTGATTTCCTCCAAACACATTCAGTGATCCAGTCACACATGAAGCACTTCTCCCTGAGGAGAACTTCAAATAAATATGGAAATGAATTATAACTCTTCATATTTTCCCTGCCATTTGTTTTAATTGATGCCCGACTGCGGTGCACGAGCAGCAATCCAAAGCCAACATCAAACAGCATTCACTCTCAACCCGTCTCACTTCTGTAAAGTGACAATCTGAGTGAACAATGGAATATGAGAGCATAAATGTAGGGCTTGACTTTATCCAGGGGAATTAATTAGATGGTGTAAAGTGGCTTTTCCACAAGAGAACCAAAAGTCTGTTTGCAGTGGATTAAAGTAGATTTACTCCCCTCCTCAAACACTCATTTTAAGAGGCTTTTTGAGAAGTTACATCAAGGCTAAATATCACGTTCCTCCTCCAGAGCATCTCCACTTATCCAGATGGAGATACATCTTCAAATGAAGCACTGGTTGTTATTATTGCCATAACCTTTATTACATTAACCAGCATGAAATGACTGTGCTAACTATTAGTAGTTTTAGAAAGGCTGTTGTGGTCAATATATCAAAAATGATCACGTTTGCTTACTTGTGCGTAAGATCCGGTGCGTAACTTGGATTCGGAGATTCTGTACTCATTCAGAAGATGTGTAACACAGCACCCCCTAACGTATATAACACTGAAAAACATGAATGGACCCTTTTCACGGACTGTGATGCATTTTAACGGTCATCAGCGTCGTAAATCCTGCAAAGGTTTTTATATTTCACTTTTTTCATTTTTTTTAATGCACATTTATAACACAATACTTTGTATTATATTACCTTTGCTTCAAATTACAAGACTAGTTAACACTGCTGTGAGCGGCTGTAAGAGTGACGTCTTCTGACTGCCATTATCAATCTCTCTATCTTTTTCCCTCTTTTTGAAAGTTATGAAAACACTATTGTGGAGTTTTTCTTTTGCTATTTGAGCAAATGGGAACACAAAAATATATATTCACTCATTCACTGCTGTAAAAGTTTACCCAACTATGACGACTTCCGCTTCCGGCGGAGAAGTGTTGTGTCATAAATGACAGAAAAACTTGTCAATGGCGGGGAAAGAGTTAAGAAGGCCCATTCTTATTTAGATATTTTGATATTTTGAAAACAAACCAATGAAAAAGCCACATATGTCTAAACGTGCAATTTCTACCTGCAGAACTGTAGTGTGCATCTGAGCTTCACTTGACCACACACATCATTTCACTCAGAATGACACATGCTATCAATCCACAATACACACACACACAAAATAATTGCAAAAAAAAAAAAAAAATGATGAACACACTTGAGCTTGTGTTATCGGTATTTGTGGGAAATAATGTGGGGAACTCCATACGACACATTTACATGATTACATGGTAACTTTTACCAAGTTAGTATCTTCTGTGGTTTGACACGGCAAAACAGGCCGAAGTCAGTCCGTTTATCTGAACCTCAAAATTATGATCCTCTATGATAAACTTACTTTAGAAGATGCTGCACTGTTAGCTACATCTAACAAATGAATAAAAACCCTCTACACATTTATACAACACATTTATTACAACTAAACACTTTACCAACTGAAGAAAACAGAAAAAGACGACCAACATGAAGTCAAAAAGAATCAATCAAAAATGTTGATAATCAGCTAGAGATGATCAAATACAGAAACCCAGAGGGAATGAATACTAAATCAGTCCAGCATCAGCCTTACTTCAGCAGAAGAGGGAGGATCTAGCGGCTCGTCTGAAGGATCCAGCATCATCGGCTCCGTCCCGATGCACTGCTGCAGAGAGCTGAATGACTCTTCACACAATCCCCTTCAATTAGTTTCCACGTCGCCGGCTCAGATTTGCAGAGGCTTTGCTAACCACAGCGGATTTCAGGGCTTTCTTGTTGATTACTACTCGCTCTACTCTAGCTGAGCGATAGGAGCTGATTTGTTCTGTTTTCCCCAAGTAGCCTGCTAGCATGCAGTGCCACCCTCAGGTCCAGGCATTATAGCTGAACATTACCAAACTGGAAACCAGCCAAATGATTACATAATCATGCTTGATAACATGGGCACATACCCAACAATACACTGGATCTTTTCCTTTTTCAGCAGAAAATGGGCTTTTGTTTGTTTTGGCCATTGCCAGGGCACTATAATGTTCTATAAGTGTTAAGCACAGTTCTGTGCTACTACATGTATATTCTGAGTGGCCGCTAGGGGTCCTGAGCTGTTTCTAGGGCACTGAAAGGTGCTCGGTATGATTTCTCTAAATTCTTCAAGCAGTCTCTGGTATTTTTCCATAATCATATGCGTATTTATTATCCCAATTGTTAGCATAAGTAGCCTTTAGCATCACATATAAATATATTTTTATATCAGGTTCCCCATCGGATCGCAAAGAAGTTATTAACACTCGCTGGTGTCTGAAAGCGAGTTTTGAGCTGACAATTGTTAAAAATGTCTTATATGTTGAGATTAGCTGGTAGATATGAAAACATGGGAAATGAGCAGCGGTGTTGAGCGTCTCCAGACTCAGGTAAACTCTGTTCATAACCACTCCTCAAGCCCCAGTTGGCCCGCTTTGGACCAAGGTAGTCGGCGGACCAAAAACCCCTGGCTATTGGCCCCGACGAGGCCTGATCAAGCTCCTAAAGTGACAGTGGAAACACGTCTGGCCCTGACACACACTAGCACACTCGCTTTTGGCCCAACAGTGGAAATGCACAATGCAATTCACCATTACACGCAACAAACTAAACATACATGGCTTTTAAGCTCACTGTAAAATACACAAATACATACAAATCCTGTGATATATCTGAATGCACAAATAAATGCACAGCCGTTCGCAAAAATATACATACGCTCTGTTGCATCTTTAAAGGGGTCGTGAACTGTGAAATACAATTTTCCATGAGCATTTGACATAAGAGTTCATCACACTATAAGAATATCCTGTAAGTTTCAGAACTGAAAACTTCCTTGTTAGTCCAAAAACAGCTTTTAGTGAAACCAAGCCCAGATAACGACTCGTTGTGGAATGAGTCTGAGATAGGTGAAAGACCGCCTCTACCAGTGCTTAATTTGTAAAGTGGGAGGTGCCGGAGCGCAGAAGGGGGGTGGATCCGGCGACTCAAAACGGGGGTTGCAGGTAACGGAACAAAACAAAAAAAATACACTGCCTACGTATAGCTTCTCTGCAGGGGCGGCGCCAGAGAATTTTGAAAGCATGTGCTGAGGGGGTGCTAGATCATTGACGGGGGGAGCTGCGCAAAACTTGGCCACTAAATATTTAATATTCAGTTATGTTAATAATCACAATTAAAGTTTTAATTTTATTAAATTGAACAAGCATAACATTCAGCATTCAATCAAATATACTAAAAGATGTAGGCTATTATTAATAATAATGTTATTTCAACACAATATCTCGTTATTTCGACATAATGTGTGCGTGCAACAAGCAAGATGTGTATTTGTAAATCCGGTGACGCGTGTATTGATTTTTATTAATAAACAAGTGTTTTCTCTGACAGTGTCGACTCGGCTGCAAAGATGAAGTTGACGATCGCCATCTCCGTGTGAACGCGCCTATAGAGAGAAATGCACATAAATAGGCCTAATGGATTACATAATCAGAGAGTAGCCTTTTTCTTTTTTCGTTTTGAATTATTTCGTTTAAAGACATTTCAAGCTTTGTGTATTTGAGGTATTTGTCATGTCTGTGTGAGGCATACACTGAGTTTCGTTAAGTTAGGATGTGCTCCAGTTCACGTGCAATGCAAGTGACCGCGCGGGCGCCTCCATGATTGTCTGTTATATTTGCTTCTTCATTCATTAAATCCAGGCAATTGGTTGATGAAAAATTTATTAAAATTAAGATACAATTTATACAAAACGAAATTCACTTTAAAGAAAGGTTTTCTACAAAACAAAACTTGATGAAGTGGTCAAAATCATGTCTGACCCGCTCCATGTCTCATATTGCATCCTATCTTACACGGTCGTGCTGTTCACTTTTCATAAATCAACATAAATGGAAAAAAATAAAAATAACATTATAATATTTTAACAAATATGAAACTAAATGCGCTTTTTGAATGGCTACAACAGTATAGTAGGCCTACATACTCTCTATTTGTACAAATTGCTGCACATTCATTTAATTCTGAATTTTGCACACACAAGTTGAAAGGCATTTGTTCAAATCAAGTTCACGGATAATTGTGCGTGCATTTATTAATCATTATGATACTAAAATCATAACAAAGGCTATGCTATGTACAAAAAAATCAGATGAGCCCAGAATATGAACGCAATTACACGTTAAGAATTTTCCTCCCATAGAAAACCATTATAAGAACGCTTAATGTGTCTTAATGCAGATTAGAATGTCCCCTTATTTTGTTGAAATAACGAGATATTATGTCGATACTAGGCTACTGCTGTGTCCACCGTGGTCTCCTTCTTGATCAGCGGAAACGATTTTTGCTTGTTTGGGATCTGACTGGCCAGCGTATTTGAAAAAGTTAAGCAAACTTTTCTGTCTTTTTGACATTTTTCCCCTGAGTGAAACGATCGAGGCTAACAGCAATCTCAACTAGTAGCCTACAACAAGCGCGCAACATGTGTCACAAACATTGAACACTACACAAACAGTAATTTATTTTTTTTAATTTAGGCAATTAATTTTCCATAGTGACACAGGAGGTGCCGGATCCAATAAAAAAGGTTCCGGATCCAATGTCGGAGGTGACGGAACATGTTCTGGCGTGTTCCGGCTCAAATTAAGCCCTGGCCTCTACAGAAGATCAACACCTACTTCATCATTGTAACTTTAGCCCCACCCACTGGTGTGTTAGTAAGATGACGAGGAGAGAAGAGCGATACAGGATCACTGGACTAAAAACAAGAAGAATAAGCTTAGAATGTGCTTATTTATTTTCAACAATGTGAATGTCTCAGTTGAGCATTATTTATTTGTATTCGGTACATTTCACTGTGGATTATTTGGTAAATCAGTTGGAATTTCGGCGCAGGTTTTGCAAACAGACTTTTACGATAGACTCGACAGTAATGCCACAACATGTACGTGACTGTGTTAATTCTTATGCCTGATCTATGACCAGTGATTTCTGATATGTAATGATTCATGTACAGTCAGATGTTCTTTGTGTCACAAATCAAGCCTCTGTGGTTCCTCCCACTCGCCACCAGAGGGCTCCATCTCCCGAATATTAACACATTTTCACTCCATTTCCCATAACCCCGTGCCTGGTACTGATTATCTGCACACCTGCCTCTCATCACCCGGACTACTTATACAGCCCTTCTCAACTGCTTCAGTGTGAAGTTTTGTTTCACCCTGATTGACATTTCCGAGCGGTTTCCCTGTTTATGCTGATTCCTCGATTACTGATCCTGGACTGTTCTACTCGTTTCGACCCTCTGCTTCATGCCATTGTGACCCTGCTTTCTAAGGCCTAATCCTGGCTTAATCTAAACCCTGTCTGTGAAACCAGGCCATTGACTAATAATGAAGCGAGACACCTAGTGTTACTAGATAAAGTATTTGTTGGTTATAAGCCTTGTAGGACTTTCTTCTTCCTATCAGAGACTCTTGGTGTAGAACAGGGTTCCTCAACTCTGGCCCTGATTACAGCGATTATTAAAGGAAACCATGAGTTCACCTCAAACCATCAGATTCATCTACGCAAATGAAAAAAAAAAGGTTACTCTGAAAGTGACTTGCAATTGCACGTTTCAACCTCAGAATCATGTAGTGTACCTTAAATATTAGAGAGCTTGGATCCCAAATGGTTCACATGTCTATGTCTCAGGTCTATAGGAATTACAGCCCTCATTTCTTCAGCCTACACAGCTTTTTTTGATTACATTAATGGAGAAAACCATTTTTGTTGCTTGAGATCTTATCTCTGAAGAGCACTTAAAGGGGAATATCTGTGGTAATTATAAACAGGAATTTTTGCTTCGGGTTACTGGGATAAGAATGTCAAAACAAATGAATTAGCAGGTCAGACAGAGCCGAGAGCATCTGTGGTCTTCAGTCTGCTGGTGTAATGGACTGATGTCAAGTGTTGTCTGGTCTGCTGAGGGGCTGAACTACTCTCCGCATCACACACAGCTGGCTCATATAGCATATAAAGAAATGAAGGAATCGGAGGGTTGGGAGCCTCATGTCCTGAGAGGAAGTTCACTAGGATCTTTATGATTTGGTTCTTCCAGTGAGGCCTTTATTAACTTAAACTTATATTATTCGTGATCTATACAATTGTTTTTAACTTTATTTCTTTACTTTTGATTAAAGTAACTATTTTAATTTGTGCACTCCACTAGATTCAATTAGTGAATATGAACTAATCAAGTACTCTGTACTGTTCACATTACTGAAACTGTAGTCTCCAGCATGCTTTGTATGGGACTTAATGGGGTGAGTAAAATGCTGGAATAAAGTATTCGCAACTAAGCTGCCGGAAGCCCTGAAACAAAACCTGAAAGGTGATGAAGCCTGATAAAGTTGTTTAGCTTACGAGCAAAGCCTTCTGATTGACACAAACCGCATTCAACACAACAACATAAAACCATTTCTATTGTGAAATACAGCGGAGGCAGCATCATGAGATGGCAGAGTCCAGGCAAATCTACGAGGAACTCGCCTCAGTTTAGCAGAGATCTGCGTTTGGGGTGGAGATTTGTTTTCCAGTGACTCAAAGCAGAAGAAATGCAGTGATGAATCGTAAAGTTGTGATGGTTGACATGGAGGTGGAGTTTCAGCAGACGTGTGTGTGTGTGTGTGTGTGTGTGTGTGTTCTTGTTTAACCTACATTGTGAGGACCAAATATCCCCATAAAGATAGTAAAATGTGAACATTTTGACATTGTGGGGCCATTTGGTCAGCTTATAAATCATATCAACTGATGTTTTTTGAAAATGACATATTTAGGGGTAGGGTTAGTAGGGTTTCTCAAACTCGGTCCTGAAGGGCCACTGTCCTGCACAGTTTAGCTCAAACCCTGATCAAACACACCTAGCTGTGAGTTTCTAGTGATCCTGAAGACATTGATTAGCTTGCTCAGGTGTGTTTGATCAGGGTTGGAGCTAAACTCTGCAGGACAGCGGCCCTCCAGGACCGAGCTTGAGAAACCCTGGTGTAAGGGGGGAGAATATACAGTTTGTACAGTATAAAAACCATTGTGTCTATGAAAAGTCAGAAAGTCTATGTAAAGATATAAAAACAAGTTTGTGTGTAGGTTCAGCTATACTTGTAAGGGGCAAATGTCCTCATTTATATAGTGAAATATTATGACAACAGACTAGTGAGGACATTTGGTTACACTTTATTCTAGGGTGACGTACTTACATTGTACTCACTGAAATAAGTACCGAGTAATATTAGAGTTACAGTTAGGGTTAAGCGTTGGTTTAAGGTTAGTTAGTAATTATGCATATTTTACTGTTATTACTACAGTAAGTACATGTAATACCGTATAACTATGTCACCTTAAAATAAGGTGTTACCTGACATTTTAATGGTCCTCACTCGTTAAAAAGGCCAACAGGCCAAAACATGTTTTATTTAAATCTAGTGTTTTGCACATGTTTCTGTGATGATGTGGTTCAGGGTTAAGGCTTGGATTAGGCCATAGAAAATATGATATAAAATCAATAGTGACCTCACTAATATAGTGAAACAAACATGAAAACCCAATGTGTGTGTGTGTGTGTGTGTGTGTGTGTGTGTGTGTGTGTGTGTGTGTGTGTGAGAGTGTGTGTGTGTGTGTTTGTGTGTGGTGACGTGACGTGACGTAAAGGGAAGGAAACACACAGAAGGCAGACAGGAGCGCTTTGGATCGTTGAATGGATAACATGTTGGGCTTCTCACACACTCGTGTCACACCTTTACTTCATTCATAAAAGCAAACATTTATCTTAGATTTTGTTTTTTTGTTTTCAAAAATGCAATAGCAGTTGATAATACAGTATAAACTATAGTTTAAAAGTCTTAATAAAGTAATATGATGGAACATGCAACTGTACATTCTGCCGTGAGATAATCCTGATTATTGTGACTCAAATGAACCAGTTGGGTCCATTTCTCCTGCTAGATGCAGAGTTTGATCAAAACTCAACACACATTTCCGAAGCCATATCATAGCTTTGTGAGAGGAACTCGTGCATTTCTGTAAAGTGTGCAAGCGTGAATGAGATGCTTTGAGGGAGATTTGCAGGAAATAATAATACAAGCTGTATGAATTCAGCAAACTTGAATGCATTAGTCATATGATGATGCTTCTTGTGACTGCTACTGATCGCTGAAATGCATGTAAAAGAGTAGCATGAACACACACAAAACTCCCTCTGCTCGTCACTGAGGTTTAGAATTAACACTGACAGAATCGGCCCTGACTGAAGCAGCTGCGTTTACACACCGAATATCTAGAAATATATTGTGGCTGTCAGATAGGAGTATATATCAGTATCTGCACAGGTATTTTAGTGTGTGATAGTTGGCAGCTTGTGATGTGTGTGTTTTGAGGTCTTCTGTAACTGTGAACAAACTGCCAAAGGGCAAAAACAACATAAATCACATGCTGTCAGTCTGACAGAACCTGCAGACACATAAGAGAAGTGTCTCGGGTCACAGCATGCATTCACACACACGCACGCGCACACACACGCACACACGCACACACACACACACACACGCACACACACACTGTGTTTGTGCATCAACATCCAGACAGATGTGAAGGTAACGTGATCCAGCCAGAGGACACACACTAACGTGTCTTCATTAAGTTCGTCAAGAGGCTTGTTTTGTCTCAGCGTGACTCCACATTCCACACACAGGTCAGTCCGAGGCTCTCGGTCACATGATATAAACACAGTTGACATCTCAGTGGCCTGCAGTGCTGAAAGCATCCATCGGATAGATTATTCCTCTGGATTATTCCTTTGGCTTTTGTCTTGCTTAGTTGGGGACATTTAATATTCAACAATATTGTTGATCTGCATGCACTGACACCATTATATGAGACCTGAACTGAGCTGGATGATGACATCACGGTTTTCTTCAGGGCGGCTACATAAATGAACTAAATTAAGAACTTTTTTAAAACAAACATGAACCATCTCTGAACTTTCTTAAGCTGGACTGACTCTATTTTCTTCTAGATCTGATGTACAGCAGTAACACACTTTGTTGCATTATTCTCCTGTTATCACTGTAAATCTGCTTTGAAACAATCGGTATAGAAATAAAGGTGACGTGACTTGACTCTCTGAATTTACACAGTTCTTCAGAAAATCTACTTCTGAATTTTATTGTTAATAAAATGATCTTATATCCTACAGCTGTTGAGGATCTGCGTAACAGTGATTTGACCACATCTAACAGGGTTATAGCACATGAACTGTGGTGTTGATGTGTCTTCCAGGGCTTCAGGTGTAATCTCCTGTCCTGAAGCAGCGTCCAGTGTTCACTGCCTCCACATCTGCAGTGTGTGTGTCACCTCCACCCAACCCAACACACATCCAGTCTGAGCCCAGATGACATTCAGACAACCAATGTCAAAAGAAGATCAGGTTTTATTCCCATTATAAGTTATTCATTGAAAGAGCAGAGAAATATTCTAAAGTTACACAGCTAGAAGAAAAGGGATTTTTGCCAAACATGTACTTGAACACGTTGTCACGTGACATCATGATATTGTGTCATGATAACAACTGAAGACCAGTGGTCGGTGCCGATGGCCCTGTGGTTCGCGCACCCAGCCAAGATTTTCCCTGTCAAAATCTCCAACAATCCAATAAATAGACCAGTTATCATCTCAAACAACAAAAGTAAAGAAAGAAATGTTCATAATCAGAGTTGATTTATTCGGCACACTGGAAATCGAAGAGCTAATTCAGTGCATTCATGGAAAGGTGAAGTATCAAACACAGGTGAGTGGAGTCAGACTCTACGGGTTTGGTGTAAGGCATTACAATTAACAAACTAATTAAAAGATGAAAAAGTGTCCATGGAAAATACGGACAATCTGCACGCTGTAATCTGTAGAAACAGTAGCACAGCAATAAACTCCCGATCACAGCGGGACATCATTCAGCCGACTAGCCACGACTCGGTTTCACACACATTTCTGAAATGAGGCGATTGAAACTGCATTTCAGCTGATCGGCTGCTCTTAACCCACAACACTCTCTAACGGCAGCCCAAAACACTGGCGAGGCTGGACGGTCCTCTGATGTAACGCTCGGGTCACTCAGAGCCATGAGAACCAGGCTGGGTTATATTTATAGACAAGGCCTCAGTAACGCAAGCGTCTTTGGGTGTTTACAGGCATTCCAGAGCCACTGCAGACCACGAGGCCGAGGCCGAGCCAGAGCCAGTGAAGATGGAGGAGGACGATGGAAGCAAGGAGGAAAACTGTTGTCAACTACATAGAAGCTTCCAAAATAACATCTTGAGGGTTTATTGTGGAGTTATGCAGCATGAAAGTGAAGAAACGAAGACAGAACTGTACAAAAAGTGATTGAAATGGAAAATAAAATCTCTGAACTCTTGTTTTGGGCTTGTGGAAGTGGAGTAGTTTAACTCTCTAACCGCTGCTCGCCATCATCAGTAATGTTGTTTAGCAGATTACAACAACTAAACCAGTGTGGAGCGTCCTATTGGAGAAATGAAGAACGAGATCCACTGCTTAATATCATTATAAAACAGTCACAGCCCACACCTACATACTGTCTACACCAGTGTCTTTCCTCAAATAACCTGTGTCCAGAGATGTTAATAATGATAATACATTTTATTTAACGGCGCATTTCATAACACCCAAGGTCACCGTAAGAGCAAACAAAACAGTAAAAAGAAAATAAACAAAACCATTAGCAGCACAAAATTCACCAACATGCTTCACAGATACAGCAGAATACAGTACAGACCAGTAAAAGCAGCTCATACAATACCTGGGTAAAAAGATAGGTCTTCAGAAGGGATTTGAAAGTACATAGACTGTCACTATTACGAATATCGAAAGGGAGAGAGTTTCATAGGAGAGGGGTTGTATGGGTAAAAGTCCCAGATCCCATGTAGTTGAGACACGAGAGAAAGTGAGAGTGAAGATCTTAGACCATGTGAAGGGGTTTACATATGAGCAAGATTATGAAGTGCCTTGAATTTGAGGAGCAGAATTTTGAATTCAATGCACAAAGGTGTACAAATACTCCGTTACCTTACTTAAGTAGAAATTTGGGGTATCTATACTTTACTGGAGTAATTATTTTCCGGCCGACTTTTTACTTCTACTCCTTACATTTTCACGCAATTATCTGTACTTTCTACTCCTCACATTTTAAAAATAGCCTCGTTACTCCCATTTCATTTCGGCTTGTTTTCATTCCGGCTTGTTATCGTTAAAAAAAACAACCTATCCAGATAAATCGCGCCATCCGGATAGAGTGAATTTGATTGTGGCTGGATGAGAAGTATAAACATATACCATTCCGACACCCTATTGGTTTGTACGTGATCCATCGCACAATGACACAAATCACGTCACACTCCAGCAAGGACACAGCCAGTGCTGGGGTTGTTACTCAAAAAAAGTTTGAAGTTTGAAATTATTTAATTAGAATTATAATAATTATTTGAAAGCCAACTGTAAAAATGACATAAAAGCCCTGTCTGAGAATGACGTCACATTTATTAATGATACAAGATGAAGAACAGCAATGTTTGATGGTGGAAAGACTTTGTGAACACCCAAATGATGTGCTGCACTTTGATGACAAAGCTCTGACAAATAATTACAGACTCCTATGAAATAAAAGCTTCTCCCAAGCTTATCAAAACTTCACCTAATAAAAAGCACCACTTATTTTGTTTCTCCATTCTCCAGTTTTTGCGTTTTACTTCACAGCAGCTGTTTGCGTGTCGTTGGTTGCTTGGTAACAGACCTGAGAGTTGATTACCGAACTCAATGAAGGGGTTTAAGATAGATGAGACTACAGATAAGATGAGATTTTATAAGATAAGAATCCTAAATCAATTTAAGATTTGCTTCTGTAATACGAATTTGTGAAAAATCCTAAATTAACTTGTCAGATCTTAACTTAAGACGTAAGATAGAAAGTTTCTGTAATACGCCCCCAGGTTAGGTTCACAGAGTAAGTTACCATGGTAACTGTCACAATTCCCCTGTATCTTTGTTCATGAACTTTCATTTTGATATTCTTGTATTGCCTGTGTTCAGATCCGGTCTGTTTAGTTCCTGTTTTCTTGGTTGTCTCACCTGTTCCCTTACCATCCTGTGTATTTACACCATCAGTTATCTTCTGTTCTTTGTCTTGTGTTAACGTTTCATGCTGGTGTTTATGTGTATTGTTCCTAGTGGTTATTAATCATTTCATTGTTCTGTGTAAAGCATCTTTTGTGGAATATCAAGTCAAGCCAGCATGTTACAGAGTCACTAACTCGACTGGCCACCTCTGCCTGTGCCTTTAAAACTGTTTCATGCTGAAATTATGATTGATGATTTAAATGTGTAAAAATAAATAAATAATAATAAACATGGAATTTGTATTATTATTATTATTATTAGAAATGAAATAACTAAGTGACCCTGTGTTGCACCTTACAAGAAGTCTAAGAAAGTGAGTGAGCAAGAGAGAGTTTATGTATTACTGTCTAACACAAACACACTTCCAGGCCTATAGATGGTCTACTCCAGTAACTCCAGTAACAAAAAATATAATATAATTATATTATTATATAATATACATGTTATTTTTGCATGTCATTTAACACACGGAGCCCGTTTAATTGGTTATGAAACAGCGTTTAAATCAGACACTGCATTTGCAGGAAAGGAAGATGATAGACAGTTTGTCTTGTCTAGTGAAGTGAAAGCCTGAGATGAGTCCAGGTGAAGTCTTCAGGAGGCTGGAGAGATGCAATCAGACGTGACGTCACTCATTGTTCAGAAAGCCTGCACTAAAGCTGCTTTTGTTGAAGGGATATTTAAAGCAGGTTGGAGAGGTTCTGGGAGGGACTGATGGGTGTTTTCAACACACCAGCTGGAACACTGAACCGAGAAAGACATAAACGTACAACTAGACATGTATGCAAGCAAACAGCTCAGTTTAAGGCCTATTAAAGTCCAAATATAGCCAGGAAGCTGACGTCTGACACTGCAGGCGTCACATACACACAGATATCTGTGGTTAAAGCTGTCTGCAGATCTAAAACTGGATGAGATGACATCACAACCACAGAGTTGGCTTCGGCGCAGTCGTGGCATTTGGGCCTTTTTTTCTGCGTTTATTGCAGCAGAAGCAGCAGAGATCTCCACCACACCCAAACGACACCAGCAAAACCTTCACAAACATCCAGCGTGGGGAAAGAAGAGCTCGAGCTAAACTGAGGATGTTATTGTAAAGTGGTTTGTCATCAGTGGGTGCCGGTGGTTTATGGTGGGTTGTGATTCTAGCCAGTATATCTACAACATAAAACTGCTCATTCATTCATTAACCATTTCAGCCTTCCAAAAAGTGCAGTCTGCTCTGATTGGTCAGATGGCCCAAGTCTGTTGTGATTGGTCTGCTCTGCTCTGATTGGTCAGATGGCCCCAGTCTGTTGTGATTGGTCTGCTCTGCTCTGATTGGTCAGATGGCCCCAGTCTGTTGTGATTGGTCTGCTCTGCTCTAATTGGTCAGATGGCCCCAGTCTGTTGTGATTGGTCTGCTCTGCTCTGATTGGTCAGATGGCCCCAGTCTGTTGTGATTGGTCTCCTCTGCTCTGATTGGTCAGATGTTCCAGTCTGTTGTGATTGGTCTGCTCTGCTCTGATTGGTCAGATGGCCCCAGTCTGTTGTGATTGTGCTCTGCTCTGATTGGTCAGATGGCCCAGTCTGTTGTGATTGTGCTCTGCTCTGATTGGTCAGATGGCCCCAGTCTGTTGTGATTGGTCTGCTCTGCTCTGATTGGTCAGATGGCCCCAGTCTGTTGTGATTGGTCTGCTCTGCTCTGATTGGTCAGATGGCCCCAGTCTGTTGTGATTGGTCTGCTCTGCTCTGATTGGTCAGATGGCCCAGTCTGTTGTGATTGGTCTGCTCTGCTCTGATTGGTCAGATGGCCCCAGTCTGTTGTGATTGGTCTACTGCTTAGAGCGTGTCTGAATCTGACTCTTGGTGATTCTATGGGCCATCTCTTACCATACTCAAGATTTTTCTGGGTTCTTTCCCCAACCCTCCCCATTACATGGCTTAGGACTCACACACACACACACACACAAACACACACACACACTGGTCTACACGGGTCCAAAAATTCGTACCCGAAACCGAAGGGACCCGTAATGAGCTACACGGAACCGACCCGGACCCATCTATTATTTCAAAAGTTGGATCCGGACCCGTGCAGATCCGAGAACTGCCATAAATGTATCCGGAACCGACCTGGACCCGTCTATTATTTGAAAGCTGGACCCGAACCCGGCGGGAAGACACAGACCCTACTGGACCCGATTGTCACATATTCCACACTAAATTGCTTTTAACAAGTCATTAAACCAGTTGCAAAAAATAAAACTTTTAAGTTACCTAATTTTAGTAGCTGTCGTCTCCCTTCAATTGTACCTGACTGACTGTGAGGCATTACAATCCTCCAACAAGGAAGTTCTATCCATGTCATTCCTTTCGTTATTCCAAGCTTAATCCACTCATTGTTTCAGCTTCAAAAGTCCACTTGATGACACGGTGACGGATGACAAATGCGAGATTTGCATTTCGACTCGAGTTAACTCGCATAATAACTTGTTTTGAACTATAATAAGATTGCTCGTTCAGTGACGTTAGCATTATTTATTTGCCATCATCTCTGTGCTCTCTGCGCCGAGTCTCACCACCAAAACTTTAAGATTAAACAAGACGGTTCATTCATATTATCACCACCAAAACTTTAAGATTAAACAAGACGGTTCATTCATATTATCATAAAAATGGGAGAAAGTGTAAAGCGCGGCTTGGCGGAATAAGCCCCGCCTTTTAAGTAAAAGAGCCAATCGTCAATTGGTAAAGTCATTGTGTCTCTGCAGAAGCTCTTTTCAGAAGCTCAGAACTTTTCTTATTCTAATTTGACAAATTGCAAGTTACAAAAAACACACAAGCAGTGCTGACTGCTTCTCCGAGTCCGATCGACTCGGGTATTACACACAATGTTAAACAGACCCGGGACCCGAAGAAATAGATTGGGACCTATAGATTGCTAGATTGCTCCGTGTAGACCTCTAACACACACACACACACATTTACACATATGGACACTTCAGCGTGTCCTATTCACCCAAACGGCATGTTTTTGGATTGTGGGGGAAACCGGAGCATGCAAACACAAGGAGAACTGACAGTGAGCCGCCGTCAGTCTTTTAGACACACACAAAACAGACAGAATTCATTACATCCAATCTGTGGGTCATCTGTACAACTGAAGCACTACTGAAAACACAGTGAAGGAATATGAGCTTTGTCGTTTCTAAAAGAGAGAACTCTTGTTGTGATTTATTCATCTTCATGTTGTTCAGTCTTTCTTCTGTGGTACACATCACATCCACACGATCCAAATGAATGAGAACAGACTGGGCGGAGCGGGCGTTTTAGACTTGAAATGGAGTGCATGAGTTGTATGGACACTTCTATGGCATTTGTATGCTGTTCTACATTATTTGAGGGTGAGCAAATGATAACATATTTTTGTTTAAGGATTAACTATTCCATGGCATGCATGGAAATGCAACTACGTTAAACTTTTGTGCGACAAATGTCATTTTCAGAGTCTGAATGTGTTTACATCTTTGCTTTTATAGGGGAGCAGAAAATACAAATGAGACTGAGATGAAGAGCGCAGAATAGGAAAGAAAAATCACAAAACTATTTAATAGCTTTATTATTTCTCCTAGACATCAATGACATGAAATGGAGAGAAAACTGATATTTGAGGAAAGCCTGCTGAGAAAAATCCATCAAGAATCTCACGTGTGCCTCCTCTGAAGACATCTCAGTAATTTGCCAATCTCAAACGTCCATCAAAAGTCAGATAGGGGGATCTCAGTATGAACTCAAGCATTAAACTCTTCCAGGCACAGAGGATCTGAGATGCCATTCGCAACTGATCCATTTTATAGTTTAGCGCTGGTGCAATAATGGAGTTTGAGGAGAAACATCTGAATCAGCATCTTCTTCCCGAAGCTCATCTGCAGCAGGACACATTATAACACGCTGGCACTGAATGCACGCAAAGCAAACGAGATGCTCTTGACAACACCACACTGTTTGGCAACAGCTCAACACATTCAAACACAGCTGCAGCGCCACATGACGCTCACTAGCGAAGAGCACGCTGGGAAACACCCATTCAGTATCTTCTCTACACGATCAGGTGTTGAATGCTCGTGTTGAATGTCAGAGCAAACAGTGACCTGGCCTCTCCTCATCCAGTGGTTCAGCAAGCAGCATTCCAGAGGAGTCTTTCGGAACAAGAAAAACTGGGCTTGGTGAAACCAGTGACCAAACCCTTTCTTGAGCAACAGCAGGAATGAGAAACTGCTCTG
Source organism: Abramis brama (assembly GCF_963993115.1). Taxonomy (NCBI): domain Eukaryota; kingdom Metazoa; phylum Chordata; class Actinopteri; order Cypriniformes; family Leuciscidae; genus Abramis; species Abramis brama. Next base: position 39,590,703 of record NC_139972.1, read on the forward strand.
GAGAACTCATCTCTCATAAGAATGACCATCCCATGATTCATAGCATGAGAGAATGGCACACTATCAGACTGCTCATACTATAGTGAATCCCATAATGCACTCCACCTCTATTAACTGATATCGCTGTCTGAACAGAGGTAGTGAAGTGTGGGTGTTTCAGAGAAAGATTCATTTGCATTTTAGGCTCCCAATTTAGTAAAAAAAAAAAAAAAAACAGTACGGTATGAGCAGTATAGTGTGCCACGCTTCTCATGAAACCGAGACACACGTGTTACATTAAACTCTCATCATGTGAACGCTGGCTTACCTCATCATCCACTGAAGAGAAGGATTCAACCGGGACGACGGATTCAACAGCACAACAAACCCAGAGAGAAAGAGAGCAGAACACACAGATTAACACACTTATATTTCAGCAAGACACCTCCTGCATAAACCTGAACACACACACACACGCACACAATGCAAATATGATGGCAAAATTAGACAAAATCACACTGAACTCCATAACCAAGCAAATGAAAGGCTCTTTGTTAGTTGTGGTGTGATGTTAGACACAACAGAGGGAAAACTGACCCAGTGATTGTGAGTTTCTACATATTCAAAGATTCAGATGACCAGGCCATGCCATAAAGCACCTAATGCAAGCAGTCTTTTATCTGTTAAACCTTGATGTGTGGAGAGCACATGCACAACACATGCTCTTCTGGAGAGGGTATAGACAGTCATTTACAGGAGCACATATGGACTCTTAATTACCAGAGACTTTTGGCAGATTAGGGACTTTTAATCAAACAACACTGGCAAGTCAAAGAGAGAAGCGTTTGCAGGCACTTTACAGCTCAGATTACACTTCTGAATAGAAAATTGGTTCCACAGTCCTGTTCTACATGAACATGAGGCAAGTACAATAACTGTGTAATAACTAGGAACTAACCCTGAATCTAACCTCAATCCATGGTCAAATAATTTAGATTACTTTTTTTGCCCAAGTACACAATGCAAGTACTTTGAAAAAAAGCTTAACCAAAAAAAGTTTAAAGAGGTCCTATTATGTTTATTTACAAGTTCATAATTTTGTTTATAGGGTCTACTAGAATACGTTTACATCATTTAGGGTAAAAAAAAAAAAAAATCTCATATTTCTTATAATTTACATTTACATTGTAAATGTTTTTTCTGTTTTCTCCCCCTGTCTGAACGCTCTGTTTTAGTTTTGTTTTTTCAAAGTGCTCTGATTGGTCGGCTGGCCCCAGTCTGCTGTGATTGGTCGGCTGGCCCCAGTCTGCTCTGATTGGTCAGCTGGCCCCAGTCTGCTCTGATTGGTTGGCTGGCCCCAGTCTGCTATGATTGGTTGGCTGGCCCCAGTCTGCTGTGATTGGTTGGCTGGCCCCAGTCTGCTGTGATTGGTCGGCTGGCCCCAGTCTGCTCTGATTGGTCGGCTGGCCCCAGTCTGCTGTGATTGGTTTAGCGCGTGTGTGTGAAATGTAATGGCCCTCACCCTAACCGGCGAGTATGAGGCGCTTTAAACATGGGGCAGTTTTGCCGTATCAGAGTCTGATAATGACAGCCAAGAAGAACAAGCTGATCGACCCGAATAACTTACACAAGCACGACTTAACTGTGTCATTTATAACATGCAACCTGCATCCATCTGCATATTTCAGAAAGCAGTCATTAGAAAAATGGTGAAAACACAACAAAAGTGTTAAGAATACATTTTAACCGTTGTTTCTTAAGTTGTATGCCTTAGGAAGGCCGAATAAGAGGGTTTAGATTCGGGGAGGAAAAAACAGCGTCTCTTGAGTATGGCGACAACAACACACCACCAAATAACTCAACCAGTCCCGTCCCTTCATTCTGCATATGAATTATTTAAATGAGGAATATTGTGACGTGTTCGTTCCTCGAAGAAAACTCAAGACTACAATGGAGGCGTTTCAGGAGTTCAGAAACACTGACTCTGATATAGAGAAGAACTCCCGCTGGAGGGATTTTACAGAGCTTTTTCATGCTCAAATAGCAGCATTACACACACTAAAGAAAGATAAACATGGTAAAAAAGCACAATAGGGCCCCTTTAAAAGCTCCGCATTTAAATCCTGTACACTTTTTTCTGTAACTTTTCATCACTGTAAACATAATTCTGGTGGAATGTGTGATCCTTTAAATATATTTCTCATACAGTATTTGCAGGCAGTGTGCTGTATGTGTGTATCTATATAGTGTTATGAATCCAGAGTCAGATGATGAGTATTTCAGACGTGGTGCTTATTATTCCTCTACGTCAGTTCTGCAGTTCACTAATGGCATTCCAGTGTCACCCGCTCCTGCCAAATCCAACCAGAGAGCTTAAATCCGTCTCTCACTCAACCGTTTCACGCGTTTCTGTATTTCTGCAGCTCACTGACTCAAATCTAAGCAGAGACGTGTTTTCCAAGCGCTGTCCGCCAAACACTCGCCGAGGAATGCTCACCGCCAGATCCTCTAACCGTTCTGGCATCTGACCGCAGACTGTTGTTTCAGCTGCACTTCAGAGAGGAACCGCACTTCAACTTGTTTTCCTGTTCGTCCCTGAAGGAGGAACTAGTGGCATCACAAGTGTATTGGTTAACTGCTGGTCAGGTTTAGTGTATTGACTAGTTGTTAGACATGGGGTCCTATCAAACACCCGGTGCAATGCAGCGCCAGGCGCGACACAAGTGTTTTTTGCTAGTTTCAGCCTGACACAGTTTTCATTTTTGATGTCCTGCACCACGTTATTCAAATATCAAATGCATTTGTGCCCATCTGTGCGCCCATGGGCTGCTGGTGTGAAAACCAGGTGTGTTCAGGCGCATTGTTGGTACGTTGCTATTTTGAGGCAACAGAAATAGACTGCAATTCTTTTTAGATTTGTTTGTTATTTAAAGAGCGTGTCAGTAATATGTGCCTATAGGCGGGTACACAACTACACTTTGTCCCATAGATGGTCTGCTTGCGCTTCAACCTCGCGCACGAGCAGATCCGTTTGCGCTCTGGAGACGCGTTCTGTCTTTCCGCTTGCAAATACCGAATCCGCCATGGCGTGAGCGCAACTGGCTTTTAAAGAGAATGGGAGATGAGACTCTGATTGGTTTATTGCACGTTACACCCCAAAACACTGGCATTACCCATTAAGAGAATAGGGACAACCCTTTTAGATCATGCGCCGGGAGCGCCGACCATTTTTCCAGTCGTTAAACTTGGAAAAGTGGATTCGGACTCCTCGCTCTAAGTGCACTTGCGCTGTGCGCTTTACACCATGCGCTTAGATCCTTAAAATAAGGCCCATGGCCTCAGTTTCACGAGATTGCAAGTTGAGTTTGACTCCTGTAAGCAGCACCTGACCTGCATTAGTGTGTACTGAATGATGAAACGGCATCCTCTGCAATACACTCCCAATGCTGTCAAACTAGTGTGTATGCATCATTATTTAATCATGAAATCATTCACACAGCAGTATGCCAAGATAAATGCATTGCATTGTGGGATACTGAGGTTAGTCATTTATGTCATTACACATACAGTGCACTGTCCATTAATGCATTAATAGCGCTGATCTATACCAGTCACTCAGATGTGATGGGCTGACTGCATTCTGTTAGTACAGAAGCAGCGGGACACGTTCTCAGATCCTGCTGAAGTGAGCAGCTTAAAGCAGCATGAGTGCAGATGGTCAACAGATAGTGGGCTTCCTTTTTCCACTCTTCTCTCCACAGGATCATGACGTAATCCCCTCGCTGCTTCGCCTTGGTGCTGTAGTGGTTCCAGTCCTGGATGCCGACTGGTCATTTCAGCACTGGTGTAGCACGTGTGATTAGCAATGAATTATTAAGCACTCAACTGAGCTGGTTACTAACACTGACAGATAGTAGCAATAAGAAAGCAAGACGTAATGTAAAAAAAAAATTATATGACCAATGATTTATGACAACATATGTTTTTACATTGCTTTAACTCATCAAACTAAGATAAGCAACTTTTTAAATATAAGTTATACAAGACTTAACACATTTTTTGAAGTCAGTTTAATGTAATTTAAGTTGGAATTAGTTGTTTGTACATACATTTTGTACATGCATTACAGTGCAGACTAGCCCAATGCAAACACTTGCTTCTTGTATAATGCATGAGGTGTGCTCCAATGCATCAGACTAGTTCTTGAGTTTCGGTTTGTTCAACTTGTCTCGGTAACAGTCATGCTTCATTAGGTAAATAGGTGAGCTTTAAATGTGAAGCTAACGCGCTTTTAGGAGTCTCTGCATTAGAGCATCAGTTAATGCATGAGCAAGAGGACAGACACAAGCCTCAGCGCGGTCTATGCATGTTTCTACACACATGCGCAGTGTTTGATAGTGAGAAGAGCCACGCAGGAATACGATACACTAACGAGTTTAATAATATGACAGAAAGGCGTCTGGTCGCGCATGTCGCACGCAGCGCAGGGCGTCACTCACCGTGGCTGAAGAGCACAGTCCTGAGCCGGCTGCTGACAGTCGAGTTCTCCATCGTTCTGAAAACGCGAAAGTCCCTTTCGTCTTCCCAGATACTCCTGAGTGTTATGAGGAATCCAGCGCCTCAACAGCGCGAGCGACTCACTGCATCATCAGCGCGTCCCTGAGCGCTTTAAATGCGGATCCTCGCGCCGTGACGTCACGCTCCGCCTGATGGACTTATGCGCGCCATCAAAACAATCGCACATGGGCGAGCCAAACACGTCCCAGCTTTATCATCCTCCTCCTGTGATACCAGGTGCTGTTTACGTCTGTGACAAATGTAATATAATAATAAAAAACTAGCTATAATTTAGCCTTTCATGGCCATTTTCCCAATAAGCAGGCTGTTTTTTGCAAATGTAAGACCCTGTTTATACCTGGTATTGAAGTCCCCCTGTAGTCAATAATTTTATCCCTGAAAACTCATCTTTAATCACCAAAATTACATATTTAAGCGTTTCTGCCTTGGAATTTTTTTTAATTAATGCCTTAAAATAGCTTGAATGTAACACCCTTGCCTCATTTAGTATACGCAGTTCTATGAATATGCAAATGAGCCCCACCTCCACTCACTTACTCAGCTCAGAGATCCACTCGTTGACGATCACACGTTGATCTGATTGGTTACAAGGTAGTTTGTGACGTCAGAAACACCAGCGATTTCAAAGCGTGTTTTTGAGACTGTCTTTGGTTCACTGCAGTTTTAAGGAGAAAATACTCAGCAATGGTGTCGACTTATGAATTTACACATGGTTTGTCTTAACACCACATAGACATATAAACAACATTAAAAGCTTGATTTTTTTTTACCACGGGGGACTTTAAGATTTTTCTTTTGTCCACTTTCGACCACTTCTGTCCTGATTTCTTTAAGGTGAGGGTCTATGAGCTGGGAAAATGTAGTTTTTCAGATATTTCGATCTAATGGATAAAATAAGCTCGCACAATTTACACATGAATGCATCCAGAGATGAGGGAAAAACAACAGCCTTCGTTTCTGCTCTGACAGCAGTGTGTGTTGGAAATCAGGAATGGTGAGAGAACATTGATTTTTTCGTCTTCAAACCAAACTTGGGTCTTCAGCCTAAGTTTTAATCCCGTCTGGCCAGAGCTCTTCCCATAATGTTCCCACGTTAGGTCAGTAGGCGGAGAGTAGACGGTCTTTTGTGGCTGTTCAAACACATTCGACCACATGAGGGTTTACACTACTAAAGCAATCCGGTCCAATGCCTTTTTGACTACCTCTGGAAGTGGTCAACAAGCTCAAAAAATGTAGGCCCCGTTTACACCTGTATTTATTTTGTGACCAGATTGATAATACCAGGTGTGAACATGGCCTAAATGTAAATAACTTTTGTTTTCCGTCAGGCCCTGCACACGACTGAATGACATGTTGAAATGTCACTGTATTCATCTGTCCTGTGAGTCATTATGTTCAGTCATACACTGAATACCTAATTGTGAATACAAAAGCATTGTGTGAAAGCGGTTACAGCTGGCATGTCAGGAATGGAGCGCGACACACCTGAACGCAGCAGCAATGATGAGTCGAGAGACGTAAGTTCAGGAGCTCAGTTTATTCTGTCTCCTTCAACCTTCACGGCCAGTGCGTTTAAAGTGCAGAGTCATTTTCACAGCTTCAGTACAAACATTACATTACAAGAAACCAGAATCTGGACAAAGAAAACATGGAAAATATAAATATATCTGGAAAACAAAAGGAGACCTCATTGAAACAGACAAGCGATGACATAAACTCATCCGGCTCAAAACACAACACGAGTCGTTGGCAAGGCTAGCGTAAAACAAAGGCACAGCGATGTCGAGAGGTAAAGCATGGTCTCTGCAGCATCGGGGAGTACCGTCCAACTCTTTCTCAGTGATGCTGAGACTCATGCTGTACGTGACCTGAGCTGGACTTCTAGAAGCATTACAAGCTAGACTACATGATTTAAGTGCTCGTTCTGTCATGAAGAAGTGGTCCTGCTACAGGACTGCAGTCGGACGCCTGAGCAGCACCAACACCGTATCAAGCAGCATTTGGTGCTTACACAAACAATGGACTCATAATCAATTCTGTATAATGGCTTACACAGCAATATGGCTTTTTATTAGTGGCAATACTGATAGTATTGATATCAGATCATCAGGGCTTAAAGTCAACATGAAATCCAAATTGACCCGATTTACTATCTTAATATAGCACGCCATTTCAAAGACAGCACTCGTTTTTCTCTTTAATTGGATGTCAATGGAGGAGAGGCGTCAGTACGCTGCTTTTATGAGGAAACAGCTGATCATTTAATGAATTGACAGGCAATCTACAACATTTTCTTTTAAACATTATTTTTGGATTGATCTATTTTTAGACTGAAAAAATGCTGTTTTGACGTACGTAACAGTCGATCAATCTTTAAAGAAGACGCGGTGTGTTTGGACAGAAGACGAGGCAGAGTTCTTCATTAAACTCATAAGAGACTAAAGTATTACAGGAATACTGGATTGTAAACCACAAAGAAATGCCACAATTGATCAAGAGCTTGAAGCAGAAACTCCTCATCTGTGCCGCTCTCAGTAGAAGTGTCTGTCCTTGCCATTAAAGCTTGGATACACGCCTGCATATCTTCATTAAAAATAATGTCTAGTGCGGCGGCTGAGATATACGTAAACCTTCCAACATCCATCGCCATTGATTTGTGGAATGAGGAAAAAATTACGTTTCAGCTGTGATTTCACAATAGTTTTTTATCGAAATTTAGAAAATATCGCAAACGTTTTGCGCAAATCTGTAAAGGAAACGCGGCCACTGTCACACAACTGAAAGAAATTCACTGATGTCAAGGCTGTAATATGATTGGTTATCAAGGTTCACGTGGTCCAAGTTGGCCGTTACGCTTTCTCTAATTGTACAGCCTAATGTCTCCCAATAATAAGACCTGAAATCGCCTCCTATACCTTTAAACACTATACGTAGTGGACATTATCGAGTTCGAGATCAATCAGTGGAGCTGCTAGTTTGCTCAGTTTCAAATGATTATTAAACAGCACAAACTGTGCAAAAGCGTCAGCTTCCGGAGAGTCTGAATTCACTCACTCTTCAACTGGACTATATTAGTGGAGTAATGCAGGGAACAGTGAATGAGGGTATAGGGGGCGATGTCCTGAAGACCACGATTAGCTGGTTCAGGACTGTTTAATTCGGGCGAGAGCTAAACTGATCTATTTGGACAACGTCAAAATCGTACCGATAGTGAACGCAGTCGTCCAGTTCTGGTTAAAGCCAAGTTTGACAGTATGGACAGCAGATGCTGCTTCATGTTGACTTCAGCGGCAGCCTGTGATTGAGAAACAGGGGTCACAGGTCACATGTTTTCAGAGTGTTACGAATGTGCTGCTCAGGAGACGCGGCATCAGGGGCCAGACGACACAAAAGGCTCCATCAGTGACGTGCATTCATACAATCACCAACCAAACAACCCAAAGAAACCAAAAGGCTCGAGCGGCAGACGCTGTCTTCCATAGTGCAAATGAAATCATCAAAACATTTTATAAAAGAGAAAATAGTGGTTCAATTCAAAAAGAGAGAAGAAGAGGCTGTGTTTTTTTCAGTCTGTACACGTGCTTTCCTGGCGATCCTCCGTTGTGTTTTTATAATGACATTTGTTCACCGTGATGAGAATAGCTGGACTGGTAGCGGAGGACATCGAGAGAAGCGTTTCTAGAAGATATTTACACCAGTGTTGTAAACTCAAAGACACAGGCGCTCGCGGAGCTGGACCCCGAAACCCACCGTCCCGCGTGAGGGTCTAAGATCAGGCTCTGGGAATAAACTCAACCCAGATCATGACTAATAGTGGCGAGCGCTTCATCTGACCATAAAGCGCAGGAAATCTGTCTCAGCATCTTTCACCCCAAAATCAAGAAGGAAATCCATTTAGCAAAAGATCCCTGTGAAGATTTTTCAGATTTTATATTGAAATCCACATAAATTACATTCATTTCATCACATACTAACATGATGTTCATTTACTTTACAATTTAACTCTTTCCCCTCCATTGGTTTTCCATGTTTTCACTGTTACACGGTAGGGGGCGCTATTACGCATCTTCTGAAAGAGCGCTGAATCTCCGGATCAAAACACAGGCGAAGAAGAAGCAGGAACAAGCGATAGCAAATGTAAGCAGATGCATGTGTAAAATAACGCGATCATCAACATTAAACAGCATATAAATCAAAACTGCGTAATGTTACTGAACGAAATGTCGACCCAGGACGAGCTCTAGGACTGTGAAGCTTTGAGGGTGGACTCGATCTACTCCATCTGTGTTTGATCATCGTTCTCAATCTGATCCAGATGTAGTCTTTTTGCTCAATTTTGCTTTTTTATGAAACTTACCCACATTCAAATGTTGATACAAATGAATGCATGAAGCTAGAATAAAACGTGTGTTTTGCTTAAAAGCAGAGGGTCTGTTCTTTCTTTTGATATATTGCATGTTCACATATTCATACAACAAAATATTCTGGGGGCCATGAAGATTTTGTGAAAATGATCAAAAACGGTGGCGGGGAAAGAGTTAAATAAGAACTTTTTTTAGGGGGGGATTTTGGGGTAAAAGAGGACAGTAAATGTGTTGATCTGACCCAGTGTATCATGTTTTTTACGTGTTTGTGACACAGAAAGTTGATTATTTTCCTGGTGCTCAGGTGAAAAGTACGCCAGTGCGGAATAAGTATATAAAATAATGTCAAACATTTACAATATGTACTATAACTGTATTTACACTGCGGGAAACATGAGGAATATTAGTGAAGCTTGACGTGTGAGGATGAACACGAGGACAGGACGCTGACGAGGAAGATGTGCAGGGGTCCGTTCAGGTCTCATTACCAGCACACGGCCGTTCCCTGAAGAACAAAGACCTCGGATACTTGCATCATCTGGAGGAGACGTGAACGCACCACCAGAACCGTGTGAAGAACATCACAATAAGCCACAACAGACATGCATTATGACTGATGAAGCTGTGCTTGCGAGGTGACGTTTTCAAGCCGGAATCATCAGTCCAGACCGAAGCCTTTCAGCCAGTGGCGGGACGTTATGTTGAGGGTGTCATCTGATGCTTGTATCTCCAGAAACATGGTGCCTTCAGGCCCGCAGGCCACGACCGCAGACGTCCAGTGAGGGAGCGTCCTCCAGTAGATCTGCTCGGCGTGAGGATCGGCCCTCTCCTCCGCGTCACTCGGGCTGCTCCGGGTGTGTGTGCAGCCCGTTCTTCCCGCTGGAGTGTTTCTGCCGGAAGTCTTGATGAATGAGCTCGAGCTCGGAGACCAGATGCAGGCCCATCTCCAGATGCATCTTCAGGTTCTCCAGCCACGACTCCAGCTTCACAAACGCAGGCCTGCGGGAGAAGCACAGCCATTATAACAGGCCCACATTCAGTGGACTTGATGGACTTCCAGTTCAAATAAACAGTGTGTCGTATCTATAATACCATTACAGGAATATTCAGGGTTTGAAATTAACTTTTTCACTCACACTAATACATTTTTAAGTTACCGGCCATTCAGAACTTCTACTAGCCCAAAAAAACGAAAACAAAAAAAACAAGAAATGAACCAGATTAACTACGTATATTAGCTTGTATATTATAAAATGTGGATTTCATACATTCATTTCTTATTCAAACTAAATCCTGTCATCCAGCATCTCCTCCCTTCCTCTTTCACCAGAAATGTGTTTTAGGTGGACAGATCAATACAGTACAAAGAACATTAAAAAAAAAGGACTTGGAAAATAATGTTTTTTCTGTTCACCAAATGCTTTTTAATATTCCCTATTGCTTCAATGCAAATGAACAAGCGCACAGTTATTTGTTGCGTAGTGACGAGTGTGTTCAAGTAAGCCAGATATGAGCTGTATTTAATATTCATGACTTGAGTATTTGCGCTAAATCTGCGCAGATTTGACTTACACACAAACTTAGGGTGTAAACATAAGTAACACGCCAGATTGGCTCGTGATTTGACAGCGTTCCCCGCCACAGCTGATGTTTACCCACATTTGGCGGGTGTTAATTTCAAACCCTGGTAATATTGTTCCCCTTTGCTTTCATTCATTTACTATGCAGCTATCATGGATGTTACCAATATTTATGTTCTGTGCAAACGCGAGGCGTATGATAAGCATGTCCTAACCGTTTCTCTGCGTCCAGATCGCAGCAGAGCGCCGCCACGGGGAAGAAAGAGGCCGGACAGTCCGACGGGCAGTAATCGTCCAGAAAGCCTTTCACGTTCAGCCCGAAATCCATGGCCCGGGGCAGGTAGTCGGGATCGGCGTTGACTCGCCCTATAATCTGAGGCAGAGCAGAGAGTTTGATGTAGGACAGAGGAAGTGAGGTCAGGTTTCCTCTCAGTTTTAATCATCACACGTTAAGCGGCAGGCTTCCCTAAACCCACACCACACACCCAACCACTGCTTCCTCTGGCCGTGCTTCAGTAATGACGGGCTGCTGTCCTGCTTTAAACTGGTGCTGCTGTATGTGGTAACAGTGTTTCCCATTAAAAGAGAAATCCCTGGAAGTTCATGTGGAGGAAGCAGTTATTTTGAGCTTTAACAGCCTGTGATTATGCCCTCAGATCAGTCCTGAAACACTCACCTCGCACAGCATGATGCCGAAGGAGAAGATGTCCACCTTCTCATCATAGCTCTTTCCTGAGAAACACAAACAGCAAAACATCAGTCTCACACGTCTATCATAAAACCCAGTGAAAACACGACTTCATCCCGTGACTCGCGCTCTATTCTAACAATCTGGTGTGGCATTTTAACATCGATCGTGTCTGCATCTATTAACCTGCAAGTTGAGGTTATCATATTAAATTATGTTAAATTAATGTTTTCGTAGATATTTTCTACCTTTTTTTTTTAAATATCAACTATGATGAGTGCACTCACATTTATTCAAGGTGTAAGCAGAGAATTGAATTACTTTTTATATTTAAGAGACATTAAAGAAAAAAACAAACAGGATCACAAGGATTACACTTCTAAGAACATTAATACATATCTACTTCAGGCATGAGACCACTATTTTAACATTCAAAATCCTTAACATCCTTAACAACGATTTGACTTACAAAATAATGTTATCTACTAACATGTATAAACCAAAATGATTTATAAAATGATAAACCTAATATTCCAGCCTTTCAAACATGTTTAAGAAACGTTTTATCAGCTCAATGAATAATTCTAGATACCTTTTTACCCAAATTGTTTAAGTTCCTAGAATGCACATTAGTTTATTTTCCATTAACTAGGTAAAATTTACAACAGCGCATACAAATGTGGTCCGAGTTTCACAAACAAAAACCACAGACAGACTGAATGAAAATGTAAATCCACTCTCTGTCAGTAGGTGGCGCTTGTGGAGCAACAGAAATAGTTTAGAAATAGCGGTTTCCCTGGTAACCTCTGTAAACACAGCAGCGCTGCACTTATAAACACTACACATCACACGGAGGAAAGATGAAGAGAAAATGCCATCAAAACTCTTCTGAAGGCAGTCAGTTCCCTTCCGAGAAACATTCAGAGAATTCATTCAGACTTTAATTCAGAGAATTCCCTCAGTTATAAAGGTTGTAAAGCCTCTCTCAATTCTTTCTGCTATTTTTTCAAACAAAAACGAAACCAACGTTTCATGCCGTGTCTGAGTGAGACTGTTGCTTAACTTACATTGCTTAATACTGGACAGTATTTACTGAGAGTTTTTCAAATCCTGGCAATCAAATACGGTGTTAATGATGATTAAAATATTTAACTGTAATACTAATCGCTGAAAATTGCACCATCATTGAACTGGTAACCGTTTCATCCCTAACCCTTGAACAAGAGTGAGCTTGTCCGCCAAGACCAAACACATTAACATGCTAAAACTATTTTGAAATCTTCTTTTCTCTGAAATATGATTCCACGACCTTTTTATAAGATCATCATGATTTACACAGAATAATACATTATTAAAGAAGAAAATTCGGTTCAATCAAAACGTGAACAGCGTAAACCGTGGCGACGACTGATGAAAGAAGTGGACTCTCACCGTGAATCATCTCCGGAGCCATCCAGTACGGGTTTCCCACCACAGTGTATCTCTTTCTCCTGTCGGCTTTCTTGACGCCCGGGAGCTGTCCGGAAACCAGTTTGTCCTGGATCTTGTCCTCCACCATGAGCCGGGACAGTCCGAAGTCCGCCACAACAACACTGTTATTCTGTCAGAGCAGGGAACTACTTACAAATCTGCCATTGTACATGTGAACAAAGACTAATCCTAATCCGCTAAAGCTGTGCTGATCTACACACGCACAACACAGAAACGGGAAAACTGCAGTTCTTCAGCTACATTAGTATTATCAAACAGTCATGCTTTATTCATGATTCAGCATA